>NC_037092.1:78395823-78722906 GCF_002994745.2 Rosa chinensis | reverse complement strand
TGTGATTTATAATTATAAACATGTGATACGATAAAATCAAGTGTTAAACTTAACCATGCAAGATGTAGTCGTTAGCAATACAGAGTAAGGAAGGATTGTTCGATTCCATAGATGAGGGTAACTTTATAATTTACACAAAAGAAAACAAAACTAACTAGTACACAATAACAAACAAACAATTAAACTAACTAAAAGAAAACAAATGCAAAGAAATAGGGGAAGGAGAGGAAGCAACGAAAATAGAAGAAAAGAGAACAAAAACAATATTTTGGGGTCACGAAATTAAGAAGAGAAAGCAAAGAAAAAAATTTTAATTTTTGGTTTTGAGAAAACAAGATGGAGAAAACGTTATAGACTCGGAAATCCATCACCAATTACGTTCGAACAATGTTAAGTTAATCTAGTTTCAACTACTAAGGTGTGAACATAAACCAGCCAAGAAACAAGTCGGAGCAGATCATGTCCCTTATTAATGTTTCTCTAAGTATTTAGTCTACGTGAATGCACAATAGCTAAACATATCAAACATGCAATCAAGACATAGAACTTTATCCTATCAACAACACATCTAGTGTCAGCATGTTTGAAGCATTAAGATCTCATGGAAATGATTGGCTATAGAGTTGCATCCTAGTGTGGATCGCCTACCTAGCACGCTCTTCTAATTGTTTAAAACATTAGCTTTTGTCCAACGCCTTACATTCTTGTGGATTAGAAAACAAGATGATTAGGTGAGTTATTTTCTAAATCCTACCTCCAATTACATGCATAAATCCTATGTTTGCGACCATAAAACAAACACATGCAAAAGTTTTCAATCAAGTAGAATTAAACAAACCTCGCCTTTAACAAAAAGTAACTAACCACACATCGTCTTAAATCCAACAAATAAAAAGATAAGTATTAGATTACAAGAGAATAAAAATCGTAAAGGAATAAGATGAAAGCCACGAGTTCACTTTTAGGCAGCATTGGACGCCAGAACTCCTTCAAGATGGTTCACGGCAGAGGCTTGATGAGGATGGATGATGGTGTGTACGGTTTTTGCTCTTCAAGGGTTTGGTAATTCAAGACTTGTGAACTAGGGAATTAGGGCCAAAGATGGCGTTGTAGGTGGTGTCTTTCAACGTGTGCAGAGGCTGTATATATATAGGAGAAGCACAGCCCTAGTTTTCTTCTTCAACAATGCTTTTAAAACCTTCCCTAGTTGCTTATGGATTCCTTTGATTGGTGCACAATTTAATTGTCTTCAAGCCTTTGTAATCTTCTCCTTGACAATTACAGCATCAATAACCTACTAAAACCGCACAAGAAATCTGTCCAACGAAGATTCTCAGCCAAACCACCCTGTTTTGACTAGGATTCAATTTTCTGTCTTTGAAGCTTCCTTCTTGGACTAGGACCGACTTACTCTTGCTATGTTTCTAGATGGTTCTCAACTTCTACATGTTCAATGACATCATATCTTCTAGAATGATTAATAACCTTTTGGAAAAACTCCAAGTAAGTCGCCAAAAAAGATCTCCTAAAAAACTTCATGAAAAGCTGATAGTTTCTGCCTTCTCAGGAAGCCTAAATTGAGCTTGATTTCATGTTTCCGCGTTGATGCTTCTAGCCCTTTCTGCAAAGATGCAGTTGGAAGGATGCAAGAAACACTCCCCAAAACTGTTCCAGAAAAGCTTATTCTGAAACTGCAGTTTCCTGCTTTGCAGCAACTGTTTTTTACAATGATATCCGTAGACTTCTCTTGTAATTTTCGGCCAAAGGGGTGATCAAACTTAGTCTTCTGCATCAGTACTTCATGATCCATTGTTTCATTGCTCCCTTTGAACTCTTGTTTCCCTTGAACTGCTTCACGAACTACCTAAAAAGAAAATATAGTTAAATTGGACTTTTTAAAGGAAAGAACTAAAAAAAGTGTAAAGGATTGCACATTATATTTGTCGCATTTTATGCTCTTATCAACATGAACGGTTCATGTTGGACAGATTTCGTTCGTCCATTAAATTAAACTAGTTCGATATCTTAATGATTATCAATTTGGCTGAAAATTTACAGATTTGATCTATACATTAGGACAAAAAAAATGAACGGTCGAGATGCCAAAATGTGATCGAAAAGTGGGTCCTAGATGGATCTCTTAAAATGACAAAAAAAAATGGATATCTTAGTGGAAGGGTCCTCATATATATATATATATATATATATATATATATATATATATATATCTGTGTGTGTGCGCGCGCACGCGCGTGTGTAACCCCTCCTCATCCTGCACCTCCAAGAATTCCACACGAGTAACTCTACCTACAATAATCTCCTTCTTCCTTCCCATCGTCCTTTCTCTGAGAGCAATTATGCCCATATTAATACGGCAACCCACTATATGTGGAGATTGCCGCATCGGGAAGAAATATGGTTGGCTTTTATTGATGATGAACAACAACTAGCTCAACTCCAAAGACCACAATGTCTTCCTTGCTAAAGTCTCAAATTAGGTAGCTTTGGCTTTGTGTACGTGTTTAATTCATTTTCTTGTCTTGAATTTGTTAATTATTGAATGAAGGGTGGGGCTATTTCTACCCCACCAAATGCTTTGTTCACCCTACAATAAATTTTTTTTTTTTATTTTTTTTTTACTTTGTTAAGGGGATCCCAAAGGCTTCCTAGGCCCAAGATAAACCACTTCGGCGCATATGAAATGCTCAAACTGTGCATTGCAGCACAGTGTCTGCCCACTTAGACAGTTTCGGGGTTCTAACCTAGGTTGGAGAGCGCACCCAACTAGGCAAGAACCATTAGGCCACGTGCAGTGGTTATAAAATTTTTATCTTGAAACTCCTATTTCACCTTCAAATAATTCAGATTAAAGAAAAAAAAATATCACCATTGAAAATGTGAAACTGGAAAAAAAAAAAAAAAAAAAAAAAAAACACACCATCGTGCTACAATCCCATTCCTTCTAGTTTCTTTTTACACTTTTGATTTTTTTCCTCTTCTATATCTTCTCCCTTCATCAACTATTGTGACGTAGAATCACATGAAGTAGAATAAAATAATATTAACCAACAATTCTTTTCACTTGTTGCTATAACATGAAAATTTTGTCTAACTAATTGTTTGGTAGGCTAGCGATGAAGTAGATAAGATGAATTTTTTTTTTGTACAGAAAGCTTAGATGATAAAATGGATGTCTGTTGGGTAAAGTTTTATTTATCAATAAAATTGATTTCTCACTTTCATTGTATTTCTATTAATAATTGTTGTTAAGGACAATTTTGAGATTTTAAAGAAAAAATTTAGTTATAGGGTGAACAGAGTGTTTAGTATGGTGGAAATAGCCGCACCCTTGAATGAATAAAGGCTAACTTCAATTGAGAATTCAATCCATGAATGCTCAGTGATATTCCATTGCGGTGAAGAGAACAGTAGAGGGAAGGGTTGGTGCTATCTCGATGGTGAGAGATGTTTATTTTTGTTATTTATTTTATTTCATATAAGGTTAAACTGGAGATTAAAACTGTATAAAAAATTGAAGAGGTCGAGATACTAGATTAGGAGGTTTGAATAGAGTCACCTTTTTTGATATTGTTCGTTCAAATGTCGATAACATCAAATTGCGGAAACATATAATTTCAAATATTTTTTTTTTGAATAAATAATTTCAAATATATTAATATTATGTAAGTTTCACTACTGCGTTTAGATTTCAATATTGAATATTAGCCGTCCAATGACCTATAATGGTCATAGGGAAGTCAGACTTGAACTGAGTATTTTAATCTATTATAATAATCGGGTAATTGAATCTGACTCAATGAATTTTGTTTATTCTGAATTATTTGGAGAAATAAATTTGATAATTTTTTGTACTAAGCTCCGTTTAGATTCACTAAGGTTTAGAACTAGGATTTTTTCTTTTCCTTTTGATAGTGCTTGGATCCACGAAAATGTGAGTCTAGATGGGTTTTATTCAGTTCTATGTCGACTTATATTACTTCAAGTTCAAGCAAGCTTGGGTTTCGATCAATAGACTTTGATCGACTAACGGATCCAAGGGATGTTATTGTTGATAATACAGGACACTTGAATTGTCAAAGCATTAACATGCTTAGTGAAATTGGAGTCTATATAGAGGTTAAGATGTGATGAAATAGCTAGTGGGAAGCGCATGATAAGGTACGGTTATGACAAAGTGTTCAATTAATTACTTTAAAGAAACTAAAACAATCACAGTTCGTGAAACAAAGTGAGTTAACAACTTAACATGAAGGAAGACGGGTGAGGAAAATAATTCCACAACTGCCAAAGTCTATTGGGGTACATTGGGTTGTCGGATTTCCTGACATTTTACAATCCTAAGGCGCCAAACCCTAAATCTGATTGAGAGATTGTTTAGAAGAAAACTTATTGGAATGAAGGCTTTGTTTTAGAATCCTGTAAAGTGGACATGTCTAACACTGTAACTAGACGAGAAGTTAGCATTTGGTTGATACATATGTTGAAAATTCGCATAATCACGTGAAGGGTCTGAGGTGAGTAGCTGAGTTGATAAATGTATGCTTAAAAGAGACAGGAAGTAAGTACAATTCCAGAAAGAGGGAGAGAAACAAGAAGCAAAACAACGGAGCTAGCTCTGAAAATCTTCAATATTGAGACGTATGAATGAAGCCAAAGCTTGTGAAAACTGAAAACTATAGAAAAATGAGAAAGGACGTACTAGGGACCATTGCAAATGGATGGATGAAACCTACCTGCCTCCTCTTAGAATCCTATTTCATCTGGGTATAAAAATAAGGATTAAATTTAATTTAATCCCTTGAAGTTTAGGGCTAAAATCATTTTGGTCCCTCTTTCTGAGAATTAATCACGTTGGTCCCTATACTCTCAAATGACATCACCTAAGTCTAAAATTTGAATTTGGCTCGAAACATGACATAATGTGTTGAGCTGGACCGGACATGCGGACTCACTTTTCAGCCTTTGACCTTGCAAGAAAGGTGAAATTCTCAAAATGACCTTTGAGGCTAAATTCATTTTTTTAAAAAAATTGAGTGTTCTCTCTCTCTCTCTCTCTCTCTCTCTCTCTCTCTCTCTCTCTCGTACAGAAACCCAGAAGCCCCTCCTCCAGTCCTCCTTGACCACTTCATCCCCACCGCCGATTCCTCTTCATCTTTAAGTAGTGGTGGGTACTATGAAGCTGTTTTCGACGTTGGCTGTGGCGGTGCTGAACTGGGCGGCGACAGTCAGCAATCTCCAAAGAATCCATCTTTAGATAGCTTCCCATCAATTTAGTTCAATCACCCACGTCAAATTAGAGGCTTTTTCTTCAAACCCAGATCAAGAATCAAAAATCCAATACAAGAAACAGCGATGCTAACATAGAAACAGAGAAACCCATTACAGCATAATCAAAGCTTCTTACTTTATGAACCAAAGGGGCAAAATGAGAGAAACCCAGTTTGGGAGACGGCGAAGGGCTTCTGCAAAGTAAGTGGCGATCTTTCTCATAGCGTCGGTTTGGGAGATGGCGAGTGTGCCTACTTGCTTCACGAGCGTGTTGACTACCTTCAAGTTATCTTGCTAAACAACCTCAGCACATGCCATGAGTGTGTGCACCAATCTCACCTTTGGATCCTGTGAATTAACAACAATGAGTGGCCGAGGCTCAATCGAAGAAGAAGACGATGATGTTGAACCAATTGTGGTTTTCAACCGTTCGCAATTGATTTCAGTCTCGATTTGCAATTGGGATTGTGGGTAGGCTGCAATACCAGCAGTGGCTCTGAGATCATACTCGGAGTTGTCATCGTAAATGGCCCGAGATTGGGTCTCAACATGCTTCTGCTTCTGTTAATGTTTAAGATTGAGCGGTAGCTTAATCTTTGTTAATGCTAGTCCGATGGGCGGACTGCTACTTGCAACGTTCTCAGAGCTTCCGCTACCTGTCAAGTGAAATACAAAGCTGCGTTAGAGGGAGACTGCGTTGGGCGGTCTTCTCTTCTCTGATGCCTAAGTTAGTCAATGTATTTATGTTGACAGAATAACAGTAGGTAAGTAGTAAATGCGTAATTAATGAGGAGAGAGGAGAAAACCTTTTATAGATGGGGAAGAGATTGATCTCTTCCATGTTTTCGATGTGGGACTGATGTGCTTCAGTCCCAGCTTCTGATACCATCTTGACGCGGCGCGTCGGCGGTGATCTGGGGGTGAGCTGGGGCTCAGGCGGTAGCCTGCTTGGCTGTGTTTCCGTTGGTCACCCCGCTGGCGGTAGCATGAGCGTGGCTCATTATAGATAATTATGCTTGGCAAATGCTCATGTAAGTACGTGTAAGTACAACTTCTACTATTGAGAGTTTGACGAGTTGTCAATTGGGTTGAGTTCAGAGAGCATGATCTAGAGCCAACCGAAGAGATTAGTCATGTAGGAGGACCTGAATTCGTAACCCAAAACGGCCAATAACTCATCCATGCTTCCAAATGCTTACTCTTCCTCCCAAATTGTGGCCTTGCTGCTATTATAGATGGATGTATTGCCACCATTTTGACCTTTGCCGCAACTAATTTGGTGATTTCGCTTCATCTTTTCTTTGATGTTTGACTGTTAGCATGGTCGCCGATATAGAGAAGAAGAAGAAGAAGAAGAAAAAGAAGAAGAAGAAGAAGAGAGAAAGAGAGAGACAGAGAGAGAGAGAGAGAGAGAGAGAGAGAGTAGAAATATCCATTTTTCCCTTCTTGGCGATTTAAAGTCTGAAAAGTGGGTCCTCATATCTGTGTAACGTCAGCTTGTGATGTCATGATTTGAGCAAATTTTGAAATTTGGACTCGGATAATGGAAATTAGAAGTGTAAGGACCAACATGATTAATTCTAAAAAAGAGGTATCAAACTGATTTTAGCCCTAAAATTCAAGGAACTAAACTGAATTTAATCATAAAAATAATGTGATCAAATCTAAACTACAAAGTTTCTTTCTATAATCAATAAATAGCTCCTGCAAAGATAGCTAGAATATTACAGCATTAAAAAAATAAGCAACTTCATCTGGGTGAGATGGAAGAGTGGTTGTGTGCATGCATGTTAGTTTCTTTTACTTGGCCTTTAGGGCTCCTCATTCCCCCAAAACCATCTCTCAAATATAAACTACTTACGGACAATTACAAAGAGAGCTTCGATCTATCACATATATTAATCTGTTGAAGAATGTTGACTTTTGGTGTGCCTTGTCAAACTAGATTTAGTTCTATAGTTGTAATATGAGAGAACGTTCTATAATTCCTAGTTCTATTCGAAATAGGTTTCCTTGTATCACAAGACAATGTACTTTGTAATCCCTATATATAGGGCTCCTATTATCAATAATAGAACACAACTATTCTCTCTCAATTCTCTCTCGAATCCTTCATTCTTAAACACGCTATCAGCACAAGCCCTAACCCTGAAACCAGAAAATCACCCAAGAGTTAGCCTCACCACCGTGGAAGTCCTACCACTGCGCGCGCCCGTGCGCCTTGCTTGCTGCCATTATGGCATCACCGCAACGCAGCTAGCGTCACTAGCCTTTGATCGGCTCATCCCCACGCACCAAGGAGACGACCTTGGCCCCTCAACCTTCAGTAGCAACCGTACGCCTCCTCCGCGCTGTCTAGTAGTGCTCTCGGCCCCCTCACCTGCCTACATCTCCATTAAGCCTCGCCCTGCTTTTTAGCCGCGCACCACCAAGCCTCCAAGGCCTATTGTCGACATACATCGTCTCCAAAGTTCAAGCTTCCAAGTTTATAAGGTTTCAAGCTCCAATTTCAACCAAGTAAGTTTTTAATTAAATTCTTGCTTTTTGTTTTTATTTAATTTCTTTTCTTTTTCTCAAGGACTTTCAACCTCCCTTCTTCTTCGTCCCACATTTTTATAACGTGAGTTCAATTCTCTAAAAGCGGAATTGTGGCGATTCACTCTATATACGAACTAAGAGTGTTCGTAAGACTTAGGACTAAGAGCGTCTGTAAGCATCGATTCATGACCATATAAACATTATTTCCATCTAATCCAAATATTCCTGGAAATCGATTTCTTGGTAGCATAGCTCAGAAATCTTATTATTATTAGTTGTCGTGGAAGTTTTGACTCTAAAACTAATATGTTTTTCTTCTTCTTTTCAGGATGTCGAATGAACCAAGACTTGACTTTCCCATGCTTGACTCAACAGGCTCAGAATACCATAGCTGGGTCACTGACGTTGAGAACCATCTCACTTCAAGAAGGATATTACCCATAATTTGGGCACCAAACCTGGAGGTCATATTTGATCGTACGCCTACTAGGCATGCTCAAGCTCTCATCCTAATGTGATGTCACATGGACAAATCACTCCGAATGGATTACATGTCGATCAAGGATGCAAGAGAATTATGGGTGGCGCTAAAAGAGCGTTTTGGAAACATCCAAGATTCCCTCCTCCCGAACTTAAAGGTTCAATGGAACAATCTGCATGTAGCTGACTTCAAGTGTATTGCTGAATATAATTCAAAAGTTCTACACCTCTGATGCGCTCGAAAGCAAGCGCATAATTTAACCCTGAAATGTCATTAGTAGTATAAGTAAGTAGGGATCGTTCTATTCCGGGGATTGAGGGTACACCTGTCAATGTAGGACAAACAAACAATTAAAATTAAAACAAAGTATATTATTTACACAATATAGACATATTTACGAAAAAAGGGGAATATTTTTGATTTTGGTTTTCGAAAATTAAATTAAGTTAAGAAAATAATTCAAATGCAAAAACATAAAAATACGAATGGAATGAGAGAACAAAGATCGAAACCGAAACATATGATTAAATCGATTCAAGTTCTAACATTGTTCATTAAGGTCATGCAAGAGGAATTGATCATGTGAAACGTTAAAAGCAAACAATTTCCCATATTTTACTTTCAATGCTAATTAATCTAAGTGAAAGCACAAAGACTAATCCTATCAAACATGCATGCAAGCCCTAGAAAGCTAGTCAAACACAACATATTCAACGCAATAAGCACCTAGAAAGGCTATCAACTCAAGTGTGCAACTTAGTATGAAAAAGTCCACCTAATTGCAATTCTCTTTGATTAAATTCGGTTTTTGCACAAAACCTTTACTACTTATTGATTCAAGAACACAAAACCAAAAAGTTGATTCATGTTCTCAAATTCGTAGCACCATTCATATAAAAACCCTAAAAGTTTCTAACCATTCAAGATTAATATACAAAAGATTTCTATCATGCAAATCTAATCAAACACTCACACAAAAGCAACCATAAATCGCAATATATGAATCTGAAAATATCAATTAATCAAAAAAAATTCCAGAATTCAACAATTGTTCAAACATATATGTCAACTAGGGCAAAACCAACGAATTACAAAGCAAAGGTTACAAGGAGAATCGGATTACACCGTGGATGAAGATGAGATGAATGAATTGATGTGGTCTCTTGAATTTCGAAAGCAATCTTCAAGGTGGAGGATGGAAGATGCTCACGGCTTGTCTTCTTCTTCCTTGGCCTTGCTTGAACTTCGTGGTTGCCCTAGAGGATGGAAGAACTCACGGCTCTCTAAGAAACTTTTCTGATTTTTTTCTCCAGTGTAGAACGTAAAGAATGGGAACCCCTCACGATGAGAAAGTGTGAGAATATATAGGGGACGGCCCCTAGGTCTCCAAGCCGTCCAAAACCCTAGAGAACCTCACGGCATTTGCTTGCTTCCTCCACATAATTTCCCCCAATGATTTCTTGCCACATAAGCCCTATGAGGTGGTGCAACCAATCACAAAATTCCAATATTAATTCCCTAAATAATCCTTGCCGAAATATAGAGATATTTTCTGATTTTAGACATTTAATTTCGGCCAAAACTCTTTAGGGAATGTAGGAATGTATCTAGACTTCTTTTGAGCTTTTCTTGGTCTCCACCTTTTTCTCTTCCCTTAAAACTCTCTAGAGGATGACATCTTGCCGAAATCTCTAGGGTTTCTTCTTTAATTCACGGCTCATTCCTTCTTTTCCTCTTGGCTTGGACGGCAAAAGATATTCTAGGGTTTATCTCTTGATGTATTTCCATAAAAATAGCCCTAGAAAATCTCCCTAGAAAATCTCCTTTTAATTTCTGATTTTTGGACGCCACTTCCTTGTTTCTCTCTTCATCTTGGACGGCAAAACTCCCCTAGGGTTTATTCATGCGTCAAAAACCCTAATTGTATGGGCTTTATGGGCCTTTTATCCATTTGCCGAAAATCCACTTCATTCTTGAGAGTTCTTGGGCCTTGTTGCTTCTCATTCAAGCCTTGTCATCTTCCAATGTCATAACACTTTATTTTTCCATTTTTCTTTCATAGTAACGTTGGAAACTTCATTGGTGAGCTTTCCTCCTTTCCGCAGGGTTTCCTGGTTGGACCAGGAAAACTTCTTTTCTTCATTTCTGCTCATTTCTGTGGCTCATTGTTCTTCATCTTTGCTCCCCTTGGTGTTCGCAAGCTCCTCTTTCCATTTGTGAGTTCATTTCCACTTTTTAGCTCCGAGGTCCTGAAAATAGAAACTAGTGAGAAAAAATAGAAACTTTCCTAAAATGAAAAATGGCAACTTTCCTAAACTGAAAATGGAAACTTTCTAAAAATGAAAAGTAGAAACTACAAGAATAGAAACTTTCTACAAATAGGAACTTTCCCAATCAAAGAATGGAAACTTTCCTAAACAGGGTTTTCATAAGGAAATAACGCAAGAAATGCAGGGAAAAGTAAGTAAAACGTCGCATTAAAATGCTCCTATCAACCTCAAATCTATGTTGGGATTCTATGGACAACCTGTCACAGAGCAAGAGCTAATTGAGAAAACTCTCTCCACCTTCCCCGTCTAAGCAATTTTGGTATTAAAGCAATATAGAGGTGAATACAATGCTGGACGGATCACGATGTTTAATCAGCTAATCAATGTTCTGTCTATGGCTGAGAAACATGATAACATTCTCGTGAAGAATTATAATTCAAGGCCCGTTGGAACTAAGAGCGTTCACGAGGCAAATAATAATGCACCCAAAGAAGTGCGCAAGGAGCGGAATTCTAAGAATAAGGGACATAATGGACGTATGGGTTCATATGACCGCCCTAAATAGGAAGGTAACCTCCAAATTAGAGCGGGATCACGTGGCAACGTTGCCACACGTGGGAGAGGTGGTCGTGGCGCCGCCGGCAATTGGGGAGCCACCATGGGCCATGGTGGTGGTGTCAACCCCCCTAGGGGACGTCCACAATGTGCACAAAGTGCAAGTACGTCAATTAAAGGGAGTCAACCACAGTGACGTGTGTCATCAATGTGGATCAAGTGAGCATTGGTTCAAGCAATGCAAGGCATATAGGGACCTGAGGGAGCAAGAAGTCTATCTTGCTGAAGAAGAATATAATGGTGAAGACAATGACATCAATATCTCACCATAACAGACTTCAAAGCTGGAGAAGTGCACAAGGATGTCGCAGGCTTTGATTAGAATTGTCCTTTTATTTTTCCAAGAATTATGTAATGGCAATTATGCTTTTAAATCAATAAAATGACATTTTGTTTTAACTCTTTCTCACTAGGCTCATCCAATTAATTGTGATTTCTAGGAAAGGTTTGACCAAGAGAGCGGTTTTACAAGAGAGCATAGCTCCACCAAAATCTTGACTTACCTTACATGGTCACAACCAAATTGGAGTTACCAAAAGGATTGAGTGAGAAAATCTATCTAAATTTGATTTTTTACTTTGGATTAGATTTCGGTCAAGAAACGTCGATGTAATCATTGGTTATTATTAATAAAGTATCGATTTATTTCTTTGAATGTCTTGGACATATTTTAATTTCAAACTTTATTGTTTTTCAGTATATTTTCTAGAGAACTAGAATGCCTCGTGGATAGTGTTACTACGCACACCATACTTCGATATCGGCAATTATTCCTTTGGATGTCGCCTGCTCGATCTTCTGTGACTACAATGGCTGGATCATCAAAATTGAGTCATGGTAGAGGATCAGCCCAATTTATGTTGCCAAATGGCACAAATATTAATGTCACTGTAGCTTTATATGCTCCTAGGGCTGGAAGAACCCTATTGAGCTTCAAAGATATAAGAGCCAATGGTTTTCATGTGGAAACACATTGTGAGAATTGACAAGAGTTCCTTTGCATCACCTCTAATGACTATGAATATAAACAAGTATTAGAGAAACTTATGTGTCGTTCTAGAGGGTTGTATGCAACCACTATTTGAATCATTGAATCAAACCATGTCGTGAGAGATGACTTATGGGATTCCGACACCTATAGGCTTTGACATGACCGTTTGGAACACCCAGGTCGTGACATAATGATCCGTATATTAAGGACTTCACACAGACATCCATTTTTCAGAATGCAAAGAAGAAAAACCGAAAGTCGGTTCAAAGAGAAGCACATGCGCCTTATGGCACCAAACCTATGCAAGCTCGGGCATTCAAGGCCGGGGCCGCCTACCCTCTGCGGCCCAAAGGTGGTTTTGACGCCACAAGTGCCTCTTTGACCCCTTTTTCTACTTCGAAAGTTAACTGTGACTTCATGACTCAACCAAAATCCTCATTGGTTGCTTCTAAAGCCCATCATTCATTCTGCAAAGCCTGATCTTTAGCAAAATTAGGATCGAGACTATCCTATGCAAATGACACTAAAGCAAATATTCCATTCTTACAAAGAATCCAAGGTGATATTTGTGGACCTATTCAACCACTTTGCTGACCATTTAGATATTTTATGGTGTTGGTTAATGTATCGACACACTGGTCCCATGTCATACTATTGTCCACAAGGAACGTTGTATTTGCTAAACTCCTAGCACAAATCATTAAGTTAAGGGCTCACCACCCTGATCATCCTATTAAGTCAATACGTCTTGACAATGGTGGGGAGTTTACATAAAAAACTTTTGATGATTATTGCATGTCCATTGGGATTGAAGTTGAACATCCAGTTCCTCATGTTCACACCCAAAATGGTCTTGCAGAAGCTACCATTAAAAGACTTAAAATGGTTGCTAGAGCATTGGTTATGCGCACCAATCTCCCTGTTTCTGCTTGGGGCTATGCAATATTGCATGCAGATGTACTTATTCGTCTGAGGCCCACTGCCACTTATTCGTTTGAGGCCCACTGCCACTTAACCTTTCTCTGTGACCCAGCTGGTTACTGGATATGAACCAGATGTCTCACACTTATGCATATTTGGGAGTGCAGTCTATGTGCCAATTGCACCGCCATAACGCACCAAAATGGGTCCTCAAAGACAATTAGGCATTTATGTTTGATATGAATTCTCCAACTATCATCTACTACTTAGAACCCTTGACATGCGATCTTTTTATCGCTAGATTTAAGGATTGTCACTTTGATGAGATAGTTTTCCCTTCGTTAGGGGGAGATAAGAACAAAAATGTTCAACAGGAATGACAGGAATTGTCGTGGTCTGTCCCCACTTTGTCTCAACTTGATTCCTGAACCACACAGTCCGAAATTGAAGTGCGGAGAATACTCGATCTTTAAAACGTAGCAGATTCGATGCTTGATGTGTTTACTGATATTGCTAATGTGACGAGATCACACATACCTACTGCAAATGTGCCTGCAAAGATTGAAGTCCCTAAAAATACAGGGCATGACGCCATACCAAGGGACATTGGGCACGGCGCCGCCACTCTTCATGGAGATGGCGTTGTGACTCAGGCTGGGCCCCATGCAAGGAAGCAAGGGAGGCCCAATGGTTCAATGGATTCTGGCCCAAGAAAGAAGCGAGTTTGACACAAAAATGATCCATTAATCATCGATATAAATAATCCGTCTCATGAAGATATTCAGGATTATAGTTATGTTCAAGAGACATCATTGGAGGACGCTCCAATGTTAGAACTAATTTCAGAGAATAGACCGATCTGAGAATAGACCGATCTCCATGAATTACATTAGTGTACATGAGACGATGAATAGAAACTCTATTACTATTGATGATGCCCTAGAATATTTTGTTACACAAGGAATTATAGAGTATGATGATATCGAACCTCGCTTAGTTGAAGAATGTCAACGAAGGGTGGATTAGCCTAAATGGAAAGAAGCGATCTAGGCTGAATTGAATTCACTAGCAAAGAGATAGGTATTTGGGCCGGTAATGCTGACACCCCCAAGTGTAAAGCCTGTTGGCCATAAATGGGTCTTTGTTAGAAAGCGTAATGAGAAAAATGAGGTTGTTAGATACAAAACCCGTCTTGTGGCGCAAGGTTTCTCACAACTCCATGAATCGACTATGAGGAGACATATTCTCCAGTACTGGACGTAATAGCATTTCGCTACCTTGTCAGTTTGGTAGTTTCCAAAAAACTTGACATGCAGCTTATGGATGTGGTTACAACATAGCTATATAGAGATCTAGATTCAGAGATATATATGAAGGTTCCAGATGGACTTCAATTACCCAAATCAAGTGGCTCTAAACCACGGAGTGCGTTTTCTATAAGATTAAAACGTTCACTATATGAATTAAAACAATCCACTCGGATGTGGTACAACTGTCTAAGTGACTACTTGATTGGGAAGAGATATGTCAACAATGAAATATGCTCATGCATATTCATTAAAAGGACAAGTTCCGGTTTGCAATTATAGTAGTTTATGTTGATGACATGAACCTAATTGGAACTCTAAATGAGTTAAAGGAAACTGTTAAGTACTTGAAATCCGAATTTGAGATGAAAGATCTTGGAAAAATACAGTTTTGTCTAGGACTAGAGCTCGAGCACCGCAGTGATGGAATTTTGATCCATTAGTCAGCATACTCAGAAATTACTAAGGCGCTTTAATGAAGATAAAGTAAAGCCTGTGAGTACTCCCATTATTGGCCCTAGTCTTAAGCCGGGAAAAGATCCGTTTTGTCCAAAGAATGAGGACGAAGAATTATTAGAGGCCGAAGTGCCCTATCTAAGTGCAATAGGCGCATTATTGTACTTAGCTCAATGCACAAGACCGGACATCTCATTCGCAGTGAACTTGTTAGCTCGACATAGTTCTGTGCCAACACGCCGCCATTGGATTGGTGTAATGACAATATTTTGATATTTAAAGGGTACGATTGATATGGGCTTGTTTTATCCCTACAGAGAGAAAAAGAATGACGGAAGAATGGGATCGGACCCTATTGGGCCAAACGCCGCCGCCCATACCACTGTCCCCGACCATGTCACAAGTGTCGGCGTTCTCCTCCTCCCCTCCATCAAAATGACGGTGATGTTTTGATGGGCTTTGCTGATGCAGGGTATCTCTCTGACCCTCACTAAGGTCGCTCCCAAATGGGTTATGTCTTTACCATGGGAATCGCCACAATATCTTGGAGGTCTACAAAACAGACCCTTGTTGCTACTTCCTCAAATCATGCAGAGATTATTGCTCTACATGAAGCCGTGCGTGAATGCATATGGCTAAGGTCTGTAATTAGACATATTTGAGGAACTTGTGATTTGAAGTCTACCACAGATGAACCTACATGCATTTATGAGGATAATGCAGCTTGTATTGAATAAATGAAGTTAGGTTTCATCAAGGACGACAACACCAAGCATATATCGCCTAAGTTCTTTTATAATCAGTAACAACAAGCACAAGCACTTCTAAAGATTGAAGTGAATCAAATCCGATCAGAGGATAATATAGCGGACTTATTCACTAAGTCGTTACCTAAATCCACCTTCGAGAAACTTGTGAAGAGGATCGAATTGAGAAAGTTATCCGAACTCCCATGATTGAAGCAATCAAGGGGAGATGTCGACATCAAGGGGAGGTATGATGTCTACATGTTCGATCTCGAAAAGTGAATGACGTGTTGTACCCTTTTTCTCCTCCTCATCAAGATTGTTTTTGTCCCACAGGGTTTTTATTACTCGAGCAACGTTTTTAACGAGGCAACTTTTGAAGCATCACCACCAAGTTTGAGCAACACGAGGAGTGTTGAAGAATGTTAACTTTTGGTGTGCCTTGTCAAACTAGGTTTACTTCTATAGTTGTAATAGGAGATAAAGTTCTAGAATTCCTAGTTCTATTCGAAATAGGTTTCCTTGTATCACAAGACAATGTACTTTGTAATCCCTATATATAAGACTCCTATTATCAATAATAGAACACAACTATTCTCTCTCGAATCCTTCATTCTTCAACATAATCTATGTTGTTTTTATTTTAGCTAATTAAACAGTGAAAAAATCGTAAAGTCCACCATAAGCTAGGGTTTGCATATTGGAAGATTTTCAAGTACACAATATCTTGCACCTAAGCATGGTCGAATCTCATTTCCCTAATCTAACTTGGCGGGGTTGTCCAGTGGCCAAAAAACAAGCTTAACGGGCTTGTTTGATACGAATTGGTATATTTTGGTATACTCCTTGTTGCTACAATGTTTTGGCATACTTCATGAGATTCAAGTTTTTACCTAAGGGAATGTTCAGCTCCATATTTAGTATATATGTGAGAATGTTACTAACATCTGTGATTAATTTCCTAGTCATTCTGCTGCTGGGTTTCTCAGAAGTTGTCATGCCCACCAAGAGTTTGTTGAAATGTCTGTGACATGGATTTCATGAGGATTTGTTGAAATCTTATAGTATATGAATATGATACATACTACACACACATGAGGACTGAATATGATTAGCTCAAAGCGACTGAGCAACTACCATCTGTCAAAATCAAATAATATTAAGGCTGTCAGCTTTGTCAAACCTATATGTACATTTGCCAGATCTTAATCAAACCCTAAAGCTACGGTGGGACGAAGGTCAATTACTTCCCAGTTTTGAAACACTAATCACCAAGTGGGACTGGAGGGAAAATGACTAGGTTGCCACTAGGAAGAGTTGAGATAAGAAAGCAATGGAATCGGAGGCCAAAAGAGCCAGAACAAGAGCATAGAAACAAGAACACGGTCTGCATTTTTCAGAGAGTTACTAGTTTTCCTTTTCGATCTCCTCACGCTTGCAATAGACTACTTACTCATTGCTAAGGACAAAAAAAAAGCAAGAAAAGTCCAACATGCCTTGTGTTTATGTGTTTGTCAATCATACACTTATGAAGTGATATTAGCTCATCACTGGGTGAGACCGTCGGTATGAATTAATTTTTTCATTTGAGATTTCTGATTAACTTTCTAGAATATTGTTGTATGTATATGTTGCAATTCCAAATTGATCGATACAAATATAACAAGTTATCTTATTATGTAATAACTCATTTTGGAGAAAAATTTACTTAGTGTCTAATGCGATTAAATGTGTACGAATATAGCATTACTTGCCATGTTTTTTAATCTTCATGTTTTGGAGAAGGGAAAGTTTGGTTTGGTAAAAGTGAGAGCACATTAGGGTCATTGTCAACTTTGAATGTATGTTAGGGAAAAGAAAAACACATACTTGGTCATATCACTATCTCCCCAAGAATCTAAGGTTATTCCATCATATAATTCCATGAGAGAGGCGAGAAATTTAGCTTGCATATGGAAATGTAACTTTTTTTCCTAATAGGGTAAATTATCAATTTCAGCAAACATTACTTTCTCATGTTGCAATGAATCAATCTGTGTAATTAATGTCACGTGGAAGGAGCAAAAGCTAACTATCTTTTCCAAAGTGCACACTTTTACATTAGGACGTAGTAGCATTGTCTTTTCTTGCAGTTTACTCTCTAATCTCAATCATAATGTGTTCTACAGTGCCCAACAATTAACCTAACAGTTCCAGCTCTTGACTTTTACTACTCTAAAACACTAGTGTTTGGAAATTTAAGCTAATGCATTCCAGTTTCCAAATCTAGTCTTGGAAATTTAGCTAGAACCCATGTGCAAAAACAGGTGAAAAAATGAGTGATGTCCTAGATAGGGCATTACCAAAATTACCCATCACCAAAACCAGAAATTCACCAATTACTAGCTTCTGTGTTTGGGCAATTTGTCCACAACTGATTGCCTTTGGAATCTATAATGTTTCCATTGATTGGGAGGGGGCCACAGCCATTGGATCAGATTCATCAGTGGTAGCAGAGAACGGTCACAGATTAACGGCTTGGGATTGTTCCACAGCAGATAGATTAGCACTAGATTGGTAACAGGCATAGATATATAGTGCTGCATGGACAAAATCTCATTCATGTTTCATCCCCAACAGTGTATGTACTTTTTGTAATTTCCCAAAAATCCAAATGGAACTGTAAATTATAACCAAACCAAAATATTCCAAGATTTATCTAATAATAAGTCCTGAAATTTAATTTTTTGTTTTTGGTGAAAGCCTGAAATTTAAGATGCTCGGTTGGTGTTTAATAATGCTCTGGACTCAGAAGGTCATGATCAATCTTCAAAAGGGTCAAAATCTTCACCTAAAGTTAGGAAAGTGTTTCTAAACCCCCTTATGTACCCCAGCATAACACATTTAGTGGGTGCTCCATGCCCTAAACACCAAACACCAAACCCTAAACACATTCAATGCCTTAATGGGTGTCCAAATCAAACATTCATCCACTAAACTCCACACATAAACTTCAATTGTCCAAACACAGAAGCTAGTAATTGGTGATAGGTAATCATGCCTTATTCTTGAACAACAAAGCACCAATAAGAAAATATAAGAGGCACTTTATCTATAGTTAGTAATTGCGCGGTAAGAAATTTTGGTAAGAAATGGAAATAAGAGTTTGTGGGGAGAGAATAAAAAAGGAGGAGGATAGAGTTAAAGGTAGGGTTTGAAAAAAGAGGGGAAAATAGTGAGCCAGTGGAAAAATAAGGAGGAGTAGTGGTGCAGAAGGTAGCAGAGGGAGTGGTTATTTTTGTATTTCTGGGTTTGGAAATTGTTGAAAGACGGTAGGCAAAAGCCTGCAAGAGAATCCTAGACCCAAACATGGCAAAGCTTAGGATATATGCCACTTCTTAATTCTCTTTTTCAACCCTCATCTCTCTCTTTCTCTCTCTATCTGTCTCGAACACGCTCTCTCTCTCCCCCTCCCTCCCTCTCTCCATCTCCCTCTGTAATTTCTGTCATACCACTTTTTCTTCCACCTCCTCCACAACCGCCCCCACTCACAGAATCCAGTACATAAAAAAGGGGTTGGGAGCTGAGATGTAAGGTATTGATTTGGCATGACAATTGTTCCATTGGAACCCAGCTGAATCTCAAAAAAGGGTCAGACTTTTAAAACCATTTGGGTACTTCCTTGTATTGACTATCCTCTCTTCTTGTTCATGGAGTGGAAGCGACAGAGAGTATTAAGCAGCTGGTTTATCAACAAGCTCACCTCCCTTTTCTTCTTGCTCTCAATCTCTGCACTGCTATTCACCATCATCACCTCTACATCTACATGTTCTCTAGGTTAGCAATCTTTCTTTCCTTATTTCTCATCATCTTCATCAAATTTTCCTTGTTTTTTTTTGTTTGTTTCCAATCAAATTCAGAATTATTTCTGCTACTGTGTAAATGCACTATGTATGTTTTGAGTGTGAGCTAATATTCATCCAACCCCAATTTTTTACATGCAGATTGTAGCTTTCCCTTAAGTACCGCTAAAGCTGACACAAATTTTCAGGTGGGTTTTGCTTCAACTTCTGCTTCTTGTTTGTGTGGTCAAATTTTTGTAGTGTTCTTCTTCTTCTTCTTGTTTGTGTGGTCAAATTTTTTTTAGTGGTTTTTCAGTTTTTTGGTCAAAATTTTCAGGTGGGTATGCACCATTAATGCTTCTTGATTTCTTTATCAATATAACCTTGCATCAAGTCATCAGGTTAATTTGACCAATTACTGACCTTATATAAGTTGCAAAGACAAAAACAGGGAGATCCCAAAAACAGAACCACACACACATATATATACACATGAAATTATGAATGATTGTTCATCCACAACAACAATCATCACGAGAGGAGTGGTCCTCTTACTAGTGGTCCAATAGTAATGGTGGGTTTAGCACATAGCTTAGGTTAATTGGATGCATATTGTTTTTGTCTTCTGCATCGTCGTTTTCTCACAAAACCCTTTTTCTGTTTCACTGTCGTTTTCTAAAAATCTAATGCAATCTCAGTAACTTGCGCCTGCTGCGCTCAGCGCTTAACCCGCTCAAAACCATGTTCCATAGTCTCTCTTTCTCTGGAGTCTGGACTAGTCCCGTGAACATTGTTCGGGGGCCGCACGTTAGCCTCATGCAGCTACCTGTACGGAGGGCCATTCCGCCACTGTCAACATTATTAGAAAAATAATTGAGAAATTATTAACTTGTGATATGCATGTACAGGAGGAGCAGAGGGGAAAGAAGGCGATGGTGATGCCTTTGAGCTTGGCGAGGAGGTACTTGAGCGGGCCCGGATCGTCGCCGCCTCGCTGCACGTCCAAGTGCGGCAGGTGCACGCCGTGCAAGCCTGTTCACGTGCCCGTGCCGCCCGGAACTCCGGTGACAGCCGAGTACTACCCGGAAGCGTGGAGGTGCAAGTGTGGGAACAAGTTGTACATGCCATGAATATATTAGTACGGTCATGATATTCATGCATTGCTTAGTAATAATTTGTTTGAGCTACAAATTAAGTCGACTCACTTTCCAGATCGATGCTTGCTGGTTATTGTTAATCAGAGGAAGGAGTTATATATAGGGATTTAAATTTGTGTATATAACATGATATCCAATTGTGTTAGTCTTGATCATAACAACAATCCATATATTTTTGCCGACTTGGTGATTTATTATTGGTGTTTAATTAGTTCACTTTCCCTAGCTAGCTCTGTGTCAAACACATAATGTAGAGCTGCTAATGTAAAAAAGAAGTTCACCACAATTCTAATTCTCAAATTATAGTTCTTGCTATTGTTTTGTTTGTTACTGGCTTCCTAATTAAGCCTAGCAAAGCAGCTCCAATTAGACAAAAGCAATATACAATGGGGCGGGTCAAAAAGGACTTGCATCCTACTTGTATATCAGTAACATAAAAAAACAAGGGTCCTTGACCAAAAGCTCCAAAATGAGCTAAAATTATCCCACTTACCCCAGCAACAGATTTTTATTCCCACTAACCCAATTTAAATTGAATTGACATTTTTACCCTCAGCCTAATTAAAAAACTACATCCATGCCACACCATGCCCCTCTCTCTCTCTCTCTCTCTCTCTCTCTCTCTCTCCGGTCACGAGCAAACACACTCTCAAGCTCTCTCCCTCTCTCACGCTCATGGCCCAAATTCTTAGTGCCCGCCGATGATCTTTGTCGACGACATCCTCGCCGATCACCAAAACCAACCCTCCTTATCTGATGGTGGCGATGTCGAAGTCATCGTTTGAAACTCTCTCTCTCTCTGGCTCTAGCTCACCGGCGACTGATCATCAAAGTAATCCTTACTGCTTCCGCGGCGACGAAGGCGACGAGCTCATCATCAATGGCGTCGACGATCGGAGCGTACTCCATGCCTCTGATTCGCAGTGAAAACCCCAAACCCATCCGAAACCGACGACTCCGATTCGCAATCGGACTCGGAATCCTGATCAAATTCAGTTTCTTCAGAACAGCGATTCGATTCAGAGCGAAGGCTATCGCAATTGGAACCAACCCCCCCCCCCTGCCGCTTTCAAAACACACACGAGATCATCCAGCGTCGGCAAAGAGAACCCGCCCTGGCCTATATTTCAGACTTCGGCCCAGAAGCTCACCAAACTTGATTACATTCTGTAAGGATTGTAATTGGTCTTGAATTATACTTCTGGTATGTTCTGTGATTCATTTCCCTTTAACTTCAATTGTACAATGGAAATTTTTTGTATCTGTGTGTATTGATGTATGGTTGGCGTTGTGCTATGTAGATACACAGTGCATTGGATGTGAATGTGGACAGCGCAGAGCATGTGCTTATATGTGCCAAATAATTTTTTTTTTTTTTTTAAGTAATGGGACAGAAGGAAAGAAAAAAAAGTCTTGAATGTCTATTGGGGGTCAATAGACATCTATTGAAAGGCAATAGAAGTTTTTAAATTAATATAATCTCTTCGTTTTTTTCTTTAATCAAAGTTTTATTTGTCTAATTTTAGAAATATTAGTTCCCATTTCGGATATCGAAAGTTCTATTGAGGGGTAATAGACGTCTATTGGGGGGCAATAGACGTCTATTGGGGGGGCAATAGATATTTTGAATTGATGTAATCTCCTTGTTTTTTTTCTTTAATCAAAGTTTTATTTGTGTAGTTTTAGGAAGATTAATTACCATTTCGGTAATCTAAACGTCTATTGGGGGGCAATAGACGTCTACTGGGGGGCAATACATGGCTGATAGTCGTCTATTGGGGGCCAATAGATGTCTATTAGGGGGCAATAGACTATGGGGGCCAATAGACGTCTATTGCCCCTCTATGTCTATTGGGGGCAAAAAAGCTTTCCGGTGAGATTTTCAGCAAGTTCCGGTGGGCTGCAGCCGGTGAAGGGAATCCGGAGGCCGGTGACCGGATTCCGGCGAAAGTTGGCCGGTGACCGGATTCCGGCGGCCGGTGACGAGCTCCGGTGAAGTCTCCTATGGTTTCTCTCTCTTTCATTTTCTCTATCTCTCTCTCTAAGTAACAAAGGGGTGAGGGGTAAAATGGTATTAAAAAAAATTTAAAAACAAAAAAAAAATCTTAATGGGGTATTAGGGAAGACTCCCTTAGAGTGTATTGGGTAAGAGATAATTAAAAAAACTTAATGGGGTAAGTGGGAAAAAAATATCTAGAAATGGGGTAAATGGACAAAACCCAAAAAAAAAAAGTAGTTTAAATTCTCTCTCTCTCTCATTGAAATTTGACCCGATTTGACTAGGAATGTCTTACTATAACATTTTTTTGTGTGTGAAAAGCTTGGATAAGTAGGGAGCACGATCGTTCCTATCCTCTTATATTAAGAAAAAGAAGAGAGTACAAAGGAGGAGGACCAAAGCTAAACCTCCCAAAAAAAGGAGTTCAAATAAACATGGAACTAAGAAAACATTTGAAAGATCTAAGTGGTCATTATTACAGTGTACAAAGATGAAATAACTAATTTTTTTTTTTTTTTAAGTTTGTCGTTAACTCTTACTTGCTAAGGAATGCGTTAGACCTCTCTGATGTTAATTGTGTTTATTGCAATCAATCTTTTGAGGATGGGCTACACTTGTTTAGAGATTGTGATGTGACAACTTGTTTTTGGGTACATAGTACTCTGTGTTTACAAGCTAAGAATGTGGCTGCGTTAAATGTGGTGGATTGGGTGCTGAATGTTATTGACACTCTCAATGGAAGCCAACGGTGTGCTTTCTTCATGGCTCTTTGGATACTGTGGTCTGAACGCAATAATGTTTTGTGGAACGATAGCTATTTCTGTGCATCAAATGCTACCCAATGGGCTAGCAAATACGTTGAGGAGTAGTAGCAGTTACATATCAATGGGGGTGCGAAATCTCGGCGGGAGAAGACAAAATGGCAAAACCCTCCTAGTGGGCGACTGAAGGTGAACGTAGATGGTAGCTACCGGGCTGACTTTGGTGATGGAGGAGTGGGGGTGGTAATACGTGATGAACATGGTGTCTGTTTGGCAGCTCTAGCACGCTACTTCCCGCATGCTTCTTCCTCTTTGCATATGGAAGCAGAAGCATGTAGGGCAGGGCAGGGCTTCTATTAGCTATCCACCAGAACAGGACTACTCTTGATTTTGAGAGTGATTGCTCCATTGTGGTTACTGCTCTACAACATGATGTGGAAGATCGATCTAAAATTTGGGGCATTATGGATAATTGTAAGTCATATTTGACGTCTTTTCACTCTTTTCAGATTAGACACATCTTCCGTGAAGCAAATGGTGCTGCAAATAGATTGACACACCTTGCTAGTTTTAATTATCTTTCTGATGTTTGGTTAGATGAGTCTCCTGTTATTATTCGGGATGTACTCTACGAGAAATTTTTTACTGATGCTCGAGGTCAAGGTTTTATGTCCCCCTCGACGCATTCTAATAATTCTAATATAATAAGTCAGGCGTGGGGATGAGCCTCCAAACTTGGCTGGGTTCTAAACCCTTTTAAAAAAAAAAAAAAAAAGGAATGCGTTAGACCTCAACAAAACAAATCGAACATTATTTGTAAATTATATCTTATTTTCTTTGTTTTGCATACTAGCTAGCCATAAAAAAGATGGCATTTAAGATGTGGATTGGTACGAAAAGCTTGTATTGTTCAATGGCTCACTCCTTTACAGATATCACACTCTGGTCAAAATTAGCCATCTATTATTTGTGGATGATTTGTCGTTCTTGTTTTTATGCTATAACAGATAATAATGCTTTTCACGTACTGTTTCTTCTTCATTCTTATGGCAGTGCGTCAGGTCAGCAAATCAATTACTGTAAAGTCTTCCTTGTTTTTCAACCCAAACACGGATTCTACATTTCTTAAATCTTCTATCCGGTCTTTTAGGGATTCGTTCTATCACAAATCCAGGCAACTATTTGGGTCTAACCACAGTTTGGGGTAGATCAAAAGTTTTTGCTTTAGTTTTGTTTGGCTCCAAAACCAGTTGGCGTGCAAACTGTCTCTTTTGAGCTCGAGTGTGCGGGCGTGCCAGCACCGTGGGGTGCAGTTGTTGGGGGAGTCCCTTGACCTGACTTCTTCTTCAAGCGCTTGTGGGCGAGGAAAGCACCAACCTCACCACAAGGTTCTTCTCTAGCCTTTCGAGAAAAGACTTCTTGCCTTACGGATAAGGACTTTGGGTGTGATCTCTTCGCGTCACCGAATCGATACTCAACGTTGTAGGCTGAGCAGAGCAATCACTGGGAAGTTTGGAGAAAGCACGGGTTTTGCTAAAGCGCGACTTTAGCTTCGCTGGGTTGCGAGGGCGTCACCCTTGCTTCGCAGGTCGTATCGGTGGCAGTGGTACTGGCAGTCGGCTCGCGGAGAGACTAGGACTGGAAGTACGGTCGCAGGATTGATCTGGTGATGCTGACAGTCGACTCGCAGGGAGACTAGGACTGGCGCGCGGTCACCGGGTTTCAACGAGGTTGAAGGTTTGCTCCGGGGAGGCTTTGTAATCTCTAGGATTGATTGATTTGAGAGAGCTCCTTCTTTCGTCCTTGAAACCTAGTATTTATAACTAGGGTTTCGACTGTTCCTTGCTATAGAAGGATTATTTATTGAAATTTCCTATTCAATCTCTGCTACTTGATTCCAATAAGATTTCGTTTTCCTTATGGATTACGGAATGGGCGAAGCTGTAACCCAAACCCAAGCAGGCTCATTTTTGGGCTGCAGGTATCGGCCTGCTGTGCTAAATCCACTAAAGGATCTTGCCAAAATTACTTTTGGGCTCAAACATTGCCCCCCCAGGCCCCGAAAGCAGGCCCGCGAAGATATAACTGATTGAAGGGGGCTAAAACGACACACCGATTGCTTGAAACGATATCATTAATGAGGATTGAGTCCTTTCGCTTGCGAAAACGCCTTTCTGTCTTATCGTTTCCCTCACAAAATTTCTTATTTAAACCCGCAGCCACTTCAGACCTGTCACATCAGAAACTCTTTTAGTCTCCTAAAACCCAGAAACCCTCTTACTGCCAATATCTTCTCTCAGAAACCCAGAAATGGCCCCTCCTAAGAAGATAATCATCGACCAATAAGAAGAACTAAATGAACAGGCCGCCCACACCTGGGGAACCAGCATCGGCGCCCTCATTCGCCTCCATACCAATATTCAAAGACCCCTACTCCTCCAGTTCCCAAATCACCATGTCGGACTGGGCCCAGTGCCGCGAGACTCTATTCCGGCCGACGCAATCGCCTTCTATGGCCTGCCCGTTGGTCGACCCATCCCGGTCCTCCGAAGGACTCTTGGAGATTTCACCAGTTGGGGTGCGCAGAATCATCTAGCAAAGATAGGGCACTGGCCATCCTCTATCAGTGCGGCGGAGCTTTCCTAGTATCGCGAAGCACGAACACGAGATCTAGCTCGCTGGAACGCGGCAGGTATCACTCATACTATTGATCTCTATTTTCGTCTTCCGCGTGGTGGCAATCGTTCACCGCTCGCTGCCTTTTTTTGTTTTTGGAACACCGCCACAAACACCTTTGATTTTCGATTTGGCCAAATGGGTATCACTTTACTGGATATTCTCACCATCACTGGTCTACCCATTGATGGTGAGCCTTATTTGCATGGCCAATTCGACTCTGTCACTTTTACTTCGACCATGACCCAACATGGTCGCGGTGCCCACAGCGGCTCCTATCCCCGATGGCTGTCTTATTACAGTCGGGAGCACAATGCGACCGGCGGAATCGCTTTCTTGGAATACTGGCTCTGTAAATTCATCTTCTGTACCTCCTCCTGTAAACCCACTGGTTCTTGGACACTTTTGGCAACTGCCCTCTATAACGGCCGCAGTGTCTGGCTCGGGCAACCTGTGTTGGGCGCCCTCTATCGGACTCTTTACCAGGCCACTATGCATCTTTTCGAGACTAGCATTTCTGGCCCTTTTTGGATTCTTGACTTCTGGATCCAAACTTACTTCCCATATTTTCATCGCGATGACATCCCGCTGCTTCCACCGGCTGACCAACTCTTGGGTCAATGGCTCAGCCGTTAAGAAAAGTACTCATCTCCTCCTTACTCTGAATGCTTTACATACCTGTACCTTCTGCATGAGATGCCCTACTGCGACTTAGTACTGGGCAGGAGATTCCCAGCTCCGCTTGAAAACGGATTCCTCCCTGGCGCTCCTCGCTACAGCGATCGCGAGCGCCTGGCTTTTCGCCGCACGATCTCTTGTTCAAACATTAGAATTGCTGCTGAGGAACTTAGTTATGAGCTTTATGCTCCTAACCATTTCGCTCGCCAATTCGGCCTCGTCCAATTAGTGTCATTCCCGCTGTATGATGCTTGGAACTACAACACCTCCTGGCGTAGATTTGGACCCCCTTCTGGGCCTGTGCCGGTACAAAGCATGCTCGCATTGGTTGATCTTCCCGATTGGGCTAAGAACATCGACGCTGTTGATGGGACTGAGGAAGGATACGAGGAATGGTGGGCAGAAGTTTCCGTCAATTGCTGGAGCCAGCGAGATGATGAACTCTTCGCGACCATTTTTGGGGAATTGAGATGTCCCTATGCTGCTGATATTGAGCTACTTGATCGCTTCCCTGAAGACGCTGCACAACCTCCGCCTCCTCCTGAGCCGGCTCCGCAACCGGCGCGAGCCTAGCGCCAAGCCCGGGCTGGTATCGTAATTCGCGAGCCCCCTCAAGATGTAAGTATCTTAGTCCATATTTTATTCCTTCTTTCACTCTTCCTTTTAACTCAAACTTTACTGCACTAGGGAAATGTGCCACCTTCTGGCAGCCGCGCGGTTGGTGCTTCCCCAGCCACTGGACAGTCCAGGAAGCAAAAGACAGTGATAACGGAGTCTGAAGTAGAAGGTTCCTCTTCCGACGAGGATGACCCGCAAACGGTAAGAACTTTGTTGATTAAACAAACAGTGTTTTCTTATCAAGTCAAGTCTAATCCCTTCCTTTGAATCCGGCAGATCGCTGCTATCTTGGCCCGCAAGTGCAATCGCTCTGACCCTCGAACTGATCCATGGGCGGAAGATGAACCAATCGCTGACCGACTAGTAAGAAACCAAAAGTGCACATTGGAATTTTTCTTTTTATGCCGTGCAATCACATAACAATCCTCGCTTGTAGGTTCGTCGTAGATCCTCAAGACAAACTGGAGAAGGCTCCTCAGCCGTCGGTGAAGGCACATCTGCTTCACAGGCCCAAGCGCCCACTGGTTCCAATAATCCTCCACCTCCTGTCAGTACTGTGAGCAATATACAACTGGCCCTGATCCCGGTACAAGTCATAGATGACAGTTCACCTGAAGTGGAAGAAAGGCCGCCTCTTTCAGATGCAATTCGTGAAGAGCCAAACATCACACCTATCCTGGCAGAGATAGCGCCTGATCCAATCCTTGACGAGGTGGCCCAAGAACCCTTGCCGATAGCCATTCTCCGCGAGCCTTCTGCTGTAGAGGTACGTTCCTCTTTAATCAACATGATGTCCTGATTCTTTACTGATTCTTTGGGCACTCTCATGATTCCTCCTTAAACCCAGGCTCCTGGTCTTGTCGAGGAAACAGCTATAGCTGTGGAAGAACTTGGTGCTACTCCCGCTGACCCAGTTGCTGAAGACATGGTTAACCAAGAGCCTACCCCTGCGGCTCCTGAAGAAGAAGGAGAGGTGAACGTCGAGTCGGTGCTGGAAGCGGTTCCTATTGTGGAGCCTCTTGAGGCTCCATCTACTGCTGCCCCAAACCCAATGCCTGTGCCTTCCTCCAAATTGGACAGACTGGCTCGCGTACTTGAGGTGACTTATCCCGGAGTTATAGATGAAGCTAGGGACGGACTTCACCGTCTTTTGAGTCCCGAAATCCTGCTGCCTAGCGCATCCGTGCGGGCTCTGGAGTATTTGAGGGTTCTTCGTCGCGAGCACGCCATCACTGAGGACGAGTTCATTGAGATAGACGAATTGCTACAGAATCTCCCCCAGCGGCTTAATGAAAGAACGGCCGCGACCAGACAGGCCCAGACCCATTATCAGGGCCTTGCTCAACAAATGGATTCTTCTCGTGATTTTCTAGGAGATAGGGCTACCCTCGTTAAAGACTTGTGGATCACGCAAAATCATCTTCGGTCCCAAATCCAAGATCTTCAGGCCCAACTGACCGCTGTGACAGCCGTCTTGAGCATGAGGAACCCTTGTTGGAGCAACCCCTAGCGGCCTTTGAAATCCTATCTCAGAACCTGACTCAAGCTCGCGAGGTGGTCAGACAAGCGGAGCGAGCCGCTGCCGATGCCAGTTTCCGCTTGGACTAACATTTACTTCGTTTGACCCATGCGGGCCAAAAACTCCAGGCCTCTACTATTAGGCCCATTTTGTATGAACAATATTATTATTTATAATGCAAATATCTAGCCCACATTGCTTGGCCCAAATATATGTTCAAATTTTCGAACAGTTCAGCGTTTAATTTGCCTTTATTGTTATTGAAACTGTTTGAAAAGATAATCTCGAAATGGGGCGGTTACCTCCTTGAATACTGCCCCGCTTCCTACGTGTTTTCAATTTCCTTCATTTCCGAGATCCTAGCATTCAATTCTATTGATACTCTTATTGATGGCGTCGAAAAAATTTCAACTGCCCATCGCACGGTTGAGGCCACTGTGACTGGCCCTATATATACCTGTACTTTGGAGAAGTGATAAACACAAGCAAATATGGCTTTCCCCGAGATAGTTTCGCGATCCTTACTTCTCTTTCTTCAGTTTCTGAAATCTTCTCCTCACGATCTCACCCTTAGCCTCAAAATTCCTAGGCCTTATGGCTTAATCTCAAAACCTGAGTAGGTCTTATGGCCTAATCTCAGGTCCAGCGGCATGTCTTTAGTCTCTGGAAATCTGGATGGGATTCACCGGTTTCAGTTAGATTGAAGAACATGTCGCTCTCCTAACGCGGCAGAACCAGATTATGAGGGATTCCTCTCCTCAGTCTGCTCGCGTGGAGCAGGAGGGAGAAGGGCGGAAGGCCACTTTGAGGCCGATCGTTCTTCTTCCGCAGCCTACCTCCGGGGTCTGAGTGTCAGGCTTCCGTTTTTCCCCTGGAGGTAGATGTGGTTGTGAGTCACGCTCTCTCTGAAGACCATCTCCATCCTTAAGGATAACCAACTGGGAGGGTTGCGATGGATTATTTCCTTCCCTCTTCCTCCGGTACAGATGATAGCAGCTGCAACTCAGATCGGAGGAGGGATGTGGGTGAAAAGAGGAAGAGCATGAGCGATCACATCACCTCCCCTTGTCGCCACAAAATTCCTAGGCCTTACTTCTCTTTCTTCAGTTTCTGAAATCTTCTCCTCACGATCTCACCCTTAGCCTCAAAATTCCTAGGCCTTATGGCTTAATCTCAAAACCTGAGTAGGTCTTATGGCCTAATCTCAGGTCCAGCGGCATGTCTTTGGTCTCTGGAAATCCGGATGGGATTCACCGCTTTCAGTTAGACTGAAGAACATGTCGCGCTCCTAACGCGGCAGAACCAGATTCTGAGGGATTCCTTTCCTCAGTCTGCTCGCGTGGAGCAGGAGGGAGAAGGGAGGAAGGCCACTTTGAGGCCGATCGTTCTTCTTCCGCAGCCTACCTCCGGGGTCTGAGTGTCAGGCTTCCGTTTTTCCCCTGGAGGTAGATGTGGTTGTGAGTCACGCTCTCTCTGAAGACCATCTCCATCCCGGAGGATAACCAACTGGGAGGGTTGCGATGGATTATTTCCTTCCCTCTTCCTCCGGTACAGATGATAGCAGCTGCGACTCAGATCGGAGGAGGGATGTGGGATGTGGGTGAAGAGAGGAAGAGCATGAGCGATCACATCACCTCCCCTTGTCGCCACAAGATCCAGAAACTCATAGCAGATCTGCAATCCTTATGTTTTTCAAGCCACCTTTGGCCTTATAATTGTAAATGTAACCGTTCCAATTTGTACTGCTTTTGGCCGCAAAGTCACTCTATGAATGAATGCTTTTGAGTACAAATAAAAATATTGTTATTAAATAAGGCCTCATGTACAGGCCATCATGTATATTCTTAACACGCATTGTCAAGGAAAGAATTACAACAAAAGTTGGAAATTAATAAAAAATAAGGCCTCAACTGAGGCCTGAATGTATAGAGTGTTGCCCCCCTAGTGTTCGTAGGCGAAGCAAACACATGAGTCTAAGGCCACAAAAGAAGGCCTGAATAGAGAGATGATGCGAGCCGACGAAAACTATGGTTGCCCCCCAGTCTGGGAAGAAGGTTGATCCGGTGGATCTTCGAACTCCCAAACACTAGGTAATATTTCTTCAGGAACCGCCCGTTGATGGGGTTGCGATGGATTTCTCCATCCAAATCCTTGAGGTGAAAAGCTCTGCGTTCCAAAATGCGGTGAACAACAAAAGGTCCTTCCCATCGTGGAGTCCATTTACCGCAATCGGTCAATTTCTCGCCAAAGGGCAAAACAGCTTTCCAAACAAGGTCTCCCTCTTTGTAACTATGACCACGCGTCCTCTTATCGTAGGCGTGAGCGATACGCTGTTTTTCCATTACTAAATTATTCAAAGCCGCTAAGCGCTGCTCGCTCAAGTCTTCGTGTTCTTGCCACATCGCCTGGACATAATCTTCACCTATCAAGTGATGCTGATCTTGCACGCGTAAGGAATGAACGTTGATTTCCAAGGGTAAAACGGCATCATGGCCGAACATAAGCGCATAAGGAGTCGTAGCAGTGGGATTCCTCTTGGAGGTGCGATAAGCCCATAGTGTCTCATATAACGTATCGTGCCACTGTCGAGGGTTTTCAACCAACATCTTCTTTAGCAGGGTAATAATAATCTTGTTACTGGCCTCTGCTTGACCGTTGGACTGAGCATAATATGGAGTGCTGTGGACGAACTGGATGCCCAAGTCGTTGACAAGTCGCTCGACCTCACCTCCCATGAATGCTGCTCCCCTATCTGAAACTAGCACTTCCGGGATACCGAACCTGCAGATGATGTTCTGAAAAATAAATTGACGAATGGTGGACCTGAAGCCATTTTCAAAGGCTCAGCTTTGACCCACTTGGTGAAGAAATTAGTAGCGACGATGATGAACTTGTGTTGGAGAGAAGAGTGGGGGTGAATCATCCCAATCAAGTCCAGTGCCCAGCCTCGTGCAGGCTAAGGTTTAATAATAGGTTGCATGGGAATATTGGGAATGTGTTGGACTGGCCCGTGTGCTTGACAGTCTTGGCATCCTTTGGCGAAAGTGATACAATCCTTCAAAATACTGGGCCAATAGTATCCATGTCTTCTGATGAGCCAACGCATCTTAGGTCCCGCTTGATGGGCTCCACATACTCCAGTGTGTGCTTCGCGCATCAATCGTTTCGCTTCGCGGCTATAAACACATCGGAAGTCTATGCCATCTTCCCCACGCCGTCGCAGCTCGTCACCCTTGAGGAAGTAGTTTAAGGCAAGGAAACGAGTCTTCCTGTCTGCTGTCTGGTCTGGCTGTTTGAGGTAATCAATCAACGGAATGCGCCAATCGACGTCAATAGGCTCTAGGGCCGCGATGACTGGATCATTAGGCGGGTCAGGCCACGCGAGCCATGAAGGCAATGTGCGGCGCTAGACTTTCAAAATGCGCTCGCGAACCCCGTATTTTAATGTAATGCCTGTAGCCAGTTGAGCGAGTTCGTTGGCTGCGAAGTTGCGCTCGCGAGGGATGTACTCCAAACCCACGTCGTTAAACTGATCCAGCAGCTCGATGGCGCGATTCAAATATGGGACGAGCAAACAGCTTGCACATCTGTATTTCTCTTGAAGCTGATTTATCACAAGTAAGGAGTCGCCGCTGACCTGAACATCTCTTACCCCCATTTCCAGTAAGACTTCTAGGCCAATAATAAGGGCCTCATACTCAGCTTGGTTGTTTGTACACTTAAACTCCAGTTGGAAAGAGTAAGAGAAACGATCGCCCGCTGGGTTCTCCAGAACAATTCCTGCCCCTGCTAATATTTCAGTTCGTGAGCCGTCAAAAAATAATACCGAGGGCTGTAAGGAGACTGTGGCTTGATACCATATGGAGTACTCTGGAATGTGCGCCAAATCTGGTCGGGTGGTAGTTACAGTCGCTATCTCTAACTCCCTCACCGTCGGGATATCCAAGATAGGGTGATGTGCCAGAAAGTCTGCGATGGCCTGTCCTTTTACTGCTTTCTGGGGAACATATTGTAGCGAGAACTCGGACAGGGCCAATACCCACTTGCCAATGCGGCCTCGCAGAATTGGGGGCGACAGCATGTACTTGACCAGGTCGGTCTGAGCGATGATGCAAGTAGTAAAGGATAACATGTAGTGCCGCAACTTGCATGCTAAGAAGTACAATGTAAGACACAGCTTTTCCATTGGAGTATATCTGGTTTCGCAATCTGTTAGTGTCCTACTAAGGTAGAAAATGGCATGCTCGAGGCCTTCTTCATCATCCTGGGCGAGCAGGCTGCCAATGGACGCCTCAGCTGCTGAAATATATAACTTCAATGGAAATCCAGCTCTCGGGGGAACAAGCACTGGCGGACTCGCTAGGTAGGCCTTGATTCTGTCGAAAGCCTCTTGATGTTTAGGCTCCCATACAAACTCAGCCTGACCTTGCAGTTTCAGCAATGGAGAGAAGGGCTGGATTTTACCTGCAGAGTTAGAGATGAAACGTCTCAGAAAGTTGATCTTACCCAGCAAACGCTGTAATTCCTTTTTCGTTCGTGGGGCGGTGGCATTGATGACTGCGCTTGCTTTGTCTTCAGGGACCTCAATTCCCCTTTGATGGACAATGAATCCCAGAAAGTCTCCTGCTTGAACTCTAAAAACGCATTTAGCGAGATTCATTCTGAGCTTGTGTTGCCACATGCGCTCGAATACCTTTCTAAGATCAGTGATGTGGTCTTCTCTCTTTTGAGACTTCATAACTACGTCATCAATGTAGACCTCTAAAATCTTCCCCAGGATGTCGTGGAAGATCAGGTTCATGGCTCTCTGATACGTTGCTCCGGCATTCTTCAGTCCGAAAGGCATGACCACATATTTAAAAACGCCCGCGAACCCGGGACACCGGAATGCGGTCTTATGCCTGTCTTCTTTTGCGACCGGAATCTGGTGATACCCTGCGGTGCCGTCCATGAAGGACAACAATTCATGTCCTGCTACGGCATCTACTAACATATCAGCGACCGGCATGGGGTAGACATCTTTAGGTGTAGCGATATTAAGGTCTCTGTAGTCTACGCAGACCCTCATCTTGCCATTCTTCTTGCGAACAGGCACTCTATTAGATAGCCACTGATTGTACTTGGCTACCCTAATAATGCCCGATTTATGCATTTTTTCGACTTCCTCCTTGACGAGGACTTGGGTCTCTGAATTCATTCTTCACGGCTCTTGTTTCACAGGTCTCTTATCAGGGAGTGTTGGCAGTTGATGGCAAACCAAGTCCGGTGACAGACCGGGCATGTCTTCATACTTCTCCGCGAAGCAGTCTTTGAATTCATGTAATAAATCAATGAGCCTCTGTTTCTCGCTAGGCTCTAAGTAGGCGCTGATGACCACTTCCATAGGTTCATCTGCTGTTCCGAGATTGACCTTCTCGGTAGGATCTCTGACTTTAGAAGGTGTGTCGTCCAGCGCTGCTGGAGTGAGCTGAATATCGACCTCATCATCTTGTTCCTGGTCAGAGAGTGTCTCATTCACGGCCTCTAAGGTCGCGACCCGATCATAGGCCTCTTTTTCCACTAAGTACGACAATAATCTTTCGTACAGCGAGTGGAAGGCCTCTATCCCTTCCCCTGGAAGGTCGTAATCCATTAATCGTTTAACGGCTTGGGCACAACGTGGCCAGGCCTTCTTTTGCGAGCCTAAGCCCCCACTGTACCAATTCAGAGGCAGTCACCCCTGTGGGGCGGCCTTTGTCATCGATGCCACTAACCTGCAGTGGAGTGATAGGCTCCAAATAGTACCTGGCATCTACATAATTCACGGAAACGGGAAATGGACGAGGATCCGCTTTAACCACCTCCGCTTTATCTATCTTCCTGTTCCACATAACGAGTTCCTGATGAAGAGTCGACGAAACACAATAACTCCGATGGATCCAGTCTCGGCCCAGAATAGCACTGTAGGCCGCATAGCAATCTGTCACAAAGAAAGCATAAACTCCCTCAGCCGGGCCAACCTTGATGCGCAAGAAAAGTAGTCCCAGGGTTTTTGTTACAGTCCCCGCGAAGTTTTTGAGCGTGAGGGACGTAGACTGGATCTTCTCCTTCTTGATTCCTAGCAGGTGCACGGTCCTGGTAGTGACGACATTAACGGCAGCTCCAGTATCAACCATGATCTTGCTAACTTTGATGCTACCAACTTCTGCTGTTATATATAGAGGTCTCATGTGTTGGACCATAGCAGGTGTTGGCTTGGAGAAACTCATGAAGAATTCTTTTCTATGAGCATCCCCCGTTGCAAGCAAGACCGCTTCTTCCACAGGTGTCGTGACCGCCGATGTGATCTGCAAGGGCTGCACACTGTTTTCCTCAGTTTCAACACATTCCTGAGCGGCGACCAGTAGTGCATACCGCGCGGGGAGTACGTAAACCATGTTGTAAGACGTGTCAGTCATATCTGTCTCCTCCATGTCGTCCTCCAGATTAAGCTTGGGCTCTTTGACAGGGGCGTCAGTGTTGAATTGCTTAACCAAATGATCTACTAACGACTCCTCTGTAAGGCCTTTTACCTCACACTGCTTGCGCTCTTGAACCACAAGTGCCTGCTTGGGCGAGTCTGACTTAGGTTCCCCTGCTGCGCTTACCTCTAGGGGAGCCACCACCACACTCTGGACTCTTTTTGGCCTCCATTGTAGAGTATCGGTAGTCTTGTCCTTGCCCCCCAGTCTCTCAAAAACTGAAGATTTAGCCTCTGGTTCTTCGCGAAATAACCTGCGCCTGACATGTGGTCGCCGAGTTGGCGAACCCTCCTTTCGAGCTGGTGGAGGTATTCTCTCTTCAGTGATCCTGCAAAAAACACTGGGCTTAGTTGCCCCTGTTGCTTGTTTCTGAAGGCTGCGGGGAGCCACTAATGGCTTAGCAGCTAGTGCCTCCATCTCCTTCTGATACTGCTCAGGTGATTTGACCAATTGCGAAGGCTTGATCAGACCCTGGTCCAGAGCCTCTAGCGCGCGCTTGGCTTCCCCGAACCTGCGTTGCAGTTTCCTTTTCCTGGAAGAGCTTATTTCCACTGCCTTCCCCTTTTCCTTCCTTGATGGTGGCAACTGGAGCAGGTGGGACGTAGGGCTTGGTCAGAATGTTCTTGCGCTCGTCCATAGCCTTCTCCTCTTGTTTGTGATCGACCGCGGCCGCTTTCAGTTTCTTGAATAAATTGGAATCCGTTGGGGATGGTGGCGACTCCATTTTCTCCTTTTCTCTCGGGCTAAAGGGCTGATAATTCCGGGATGGCGAGGCCCACTTAATAGGCGGGAGAGAGCCAAAACGAAACGTCTGCTCGACCTCTTCATGTGACACTTGGATGCCACACTCTTCTTTGCATCGCGAGCATAGGACCACGGGTGAGGCTTTCCCAACCGGTTTAGTTTTCTGCTGTGCAGGGGTCTCATCCTCGGTAGACTTTCCTTCTCGGCCCTTTGTACTCAAATCCAAGGTTGGTTTCCTCTAGTTCTGCTTGGCCTAGTTCACATCGACCATATTGATCCCAGTGTCAGGAAAAGGATTCAAGTCTACGAGCGCTGCCGCCGTTATTGGAGCTTCCACCTGCAAACTGCCATTATTAAGCCATACCTGAATCTGGTCTTTGAGCTTCACACAGTCCGCGGTATTGTGATTCCACAGGTTGTGGAATTTGCAGTACTTCTTCCCTTTCAGCTGGTCTGGTCGAGGAAAAGGTCCAAAGTCGGTCTTCACCATCTTCGCGGCGATCATCTCATCTAGAATCTCATGTGCCTTATTGGCATCATAAGTATATGTCGCGAACTCAGGTTTGGTGAAGGCCATCGATTTGAGCTTGACAGGCTCCTTGGAAATTTTCAGTTGCTTCAGGGCTGAATTCTTCCTCCTGGTTAGTTCATAAGCAGCGATATCATTCTCCTCTTCCTCATCGTCATCTTGAACCACTTCTTCAATGTGATGATGGTAGTAAGGGTCATAAGTAGCCGGCTGGTAGCTCAGGGCCGCTATGGTGGGATGTTTTCCTGGTACATATGTCCCTTTGGACGCATTCTTTCTTGCGTCAGTTTCTCTGAGGAGATATTCGAAGCTGCCTACCTCTGTGATGAGCTCTCCCATTGACTGGATCATACTGCCATGTTGCTTCTTTCGCTAACGAGGCTCCAAACCCTTGACCGCCAGTTTGTCTAACTCTTTCTCGGGCAGGATGACATTCAGCTTGGCTTTCTGAATTTGGAAGCACTGAAGATAGGCCACAGCAGTCTCTGTAGGCTGTTGGGCCATATGAGTGAGAGAAGCCAAGTCAACCTCAGGCTCAATGGCTCCAAAGGTTTCTCGGATTAGCTTTTCCATTGCGGGCCAATCCGCCACAGTCCCTGGCCGAAGTTTGGAAAACCACCTAAAGGCAGCTCCAGAGAGAGAAGTGCCAAAGATCCTGCATTTGAGGATATCATCATTCTGGTACTGGCCGCATTGCACCCTAAACCTGGCCAGATGGGTAGCTGCATTCTCAGTGTCTTCCCCTGAAAAAGTAAAAATATGATATTTTTATAACCCCTGGGAAAGGGCACGAGCATTACATGCGGCGGGAAAGGTCCCTCGTAGACCCCATCTACCTGGGTCCTAGGATTAGCCAGCCTGATCATCTCCTCTACCTCTTCACGTCGTTCATATTCTGGACCCGGAGGCGGAGGAGGGGGTGTTGCCACAGTATGGCGAGCGGCCTGCAGGGGTATTGCTTGGTTCAGAGCCCTTGTCCCTTCTCCTACATGTACAATGTGGGTTGTAGCTGGTGGCTGAAGAGTTACTGCTGGTATGGGCATCTCTTTTGTCAAGGCTGTTATCTTAATCGGGTTACCAGCCTGGTCAATACCATAATAGCTTCCTGGCAGTTCTTGATATACGTTTTCTTCCCCGTCGTTGTCATATTGAACAAATGTGGTAGAGCCGAACGCGGTTCCACCAACTTTCGACGCCTGATGCTTCTGCCTGGTGGTCTGTCCACCTAACGGGGTGGCATTTTCCTTGCTGCCGCCGATAACCAAAGCTCTCTTTACTCTTCAGTTGTGTAGCAGTGATAGTTGGGGAAGGTGTAGCATCATTGCTGCTAACCTTTTCTCACTGGTTCAGCGGCACGTACTTGCTCGAACCAGACTGCTGGCCAAGGGAGCCGAGGATAGCATTAGGATCCTCTAAATCTTTGTTCAATACTTCTTGTGCCTAGTTCAGTTCGGCTCTTTGCATGACCACCTCGGTTGCGAGGTTAGCGCCATCCTTACGAAGACCTGCCATATCTGATGCGGTCTGCTTGGTTTGGTTCGTGATGGCCTCCATGATCTCTTTTTGGCACTAATTCTGCTCACCAGCGATACCCGTGGCATGAGCCCTTACTGCACTTTCTGATTGTGCGATTTGTTTCTTAGTATCTTCTGCATGTCGGGTAATGCGCTGGTCTAGTTTGAGTATGAGCCGGTCTGTCTTCGCGGTTTCCCTTTCAAAATCAGCGGCTATCTTCTTGCGATGATTTTCAATGTTCTCCATGATGATTGCGAACCTCACCTCTGAGGTCGCTCCTTCTGGAATAGGCTTCGCGACGAAAGCCTCTCTTCCTCCACTTTCCGCTGTATTGGAGATAGAGGTAGTGATAATAGGCTCGCTGGCCTGATTGGTAGTGACATTCTGACCCTCAGTAGCGGTCGGGTGATTTTCTCCCCGTTCGGTTGACATGTCGGATGAGTGGGCAGGATGAGAAAATCGTTGAGTCACTTGTTCTTCAGAAAGACCACGACAGTTCGCGCGAGAGTGCGGTCTGTAACTAGTGGTCTTGTGTCTTGAGCAGTTAGCGTAAACCTTTTGGTAAGGGTTTTCGCTCGACTTCCCAATGGCTACGTTCACGAAGAGACACTGTTGTCGTCCCACTGGGCGTGCCAAAATGTTTGGCTCCAAAACTAGTTGGGGTGCAAACTGTCTCTTTTGAGAGCGAGTGTGCGGCCGTGCCAGCACCGTGGGGTGCAGTCGTTGGGGGAGTCCCTTGACCTGACTTCTTCTTCAAGCGCTTGTGGGCGAGGAGAGCACCAACCACGCCACAAGGTTCTTCTCTAGCCTTTCGAGAAAGGACTTCTTGCCTTAAGGATAAGGACTTTGGGTGTGATTTCTTCGCGTCACCGAATCGATACTCAACGTTGTAGGCTGAGCAGAGCAATCATTGGGAAGTTTGGAGAAAGCACGGGTTTTGCTAAAGCGTGACTTTAGCTTCGCTGGGTTGCGAGGGCGTCACCCTTGCTTCACAGGTCGTATCGGTGGCAGTGGTACTGGCAGTCGGCTCGCGGAGGGACTAGGACTGGAAGTACGGTAGCCGGATTGATCTGGTGATGCTGACAGTCGGCTCGCGGGGAGACTAGGACTGGCGCGCGGTCACCGGGTTTCAACGAGGTTGAAGGTTTGCTCCGGGGAGGCTTTGTAATCGCTAGGATTGATTGATTTGAGAGAGCTCCTTCTTTTGTCCTTGAAACCTAGTATTTATAACTAGGGTTTCTACTGTTCCTTGCTATAGAGGGATTATTGATTGAAGTTTCCTATTCAATCTCTGCTACTTGATTCCAATAAGATTTCGTTTTCCTTATGGATTACGGAATGGGCGAAGCTGTAACCCAAACCCAAGAAGGCTCATTTTTGGGCCGCAGGTATCGGCCCGCTATGCTAAATCCACTAAAGGATCTTGCCAAATTTACTTTTGGGCTCAAACAAGTTTGATGTTAGAGATTTTGTTAACCGTATCTTCAGGGGTGGATTCATGGTTCCTTAACTCAAGCGGGAAAAGAGATTTTAATCAAGCTAATTGCTGTGGCAGTTCCAGTGTATCTTATGATGTGCTTTCGGTTTCCCAAAACTCTTTGTCAACAAATCAATTGTGCTATAGCTCATTTTTGGTGGGGTAATAAGGATGATGCAGGTATCCATTGGATAAATTGGTCAAGTTTGGGACTTCCCAAATCTAAAGGAGGAATGGGTTTTCGTGACCTCTAAGATTTTAATCAAGCTCTTCTAGCTAAGTAGGATCCTTCTGCTCTTTGGGTTCGTGTTTCTTAAGGCTCATAATTTTCCTACATATATTGACTTTATTGCTAGACAAGGCTGTTCCCCTTGGCTCTGGTCAAGTCTTCTCCATAGTATGGAACATCTTTAGGTTAATGTTGCTTGGCAGATTGACAATGGAGTTAATATTCCAGTTTGGCTATCTAATTTGATTCCTCATCTCCATGATACTCAGGAAATGAAAGTCATTATTTTCTTTTGTTTGGTAACCACAAACTACGGAAATACTTTCCTGATAGAGGGGAAAGTAGGGGGGAAATCATTCCACTCAGACCCCATGAGATTGATTTTCCCTTCCCATTTTCCAACATTTATTACAAAAGTTTTGGACAACAATACCCTCTCTTGCATAAAAATTGGTGTACTTTTGAATTTTTATGATGTTGTTTTTATTTTAAAATACAAGGATATTATTGAAACATTGATACATTTTTACTTTCCTTTCCGGCACCAACCAAACACTGTAAAGGAAATCAAATGGTCTTTCCTGAATATTTTCCCTGCTTTACCAAACAGAGGAAAGGAAACTTGACATGAACTTTAGTTTTCCTTCTCCATGGGAAAGATAAGGGAATTGATTTCTCTTCCATGAACCAAATGAGACCTTACTTCTGTCCATTCCATTTCCCACTCATTCCTCGTTTTTTGTAAATTCTCAGCTTTGGAAACAGATTTGACCTTTTAAACATTTTCCTAAATTAATTTTTTTTTTTCTGGAGAAACTGTTTCCAATTTTATTGCTACTAATTAAGCCAATTTGCTTCGTAGAAAATTGTCTAATACTGACTCTTGATTAATTGCTGCATAAGTGTATAGTGGATTAAGCTATATATATAGCTAGAAGTGGTTAAAAATAAAAATAAAAAGATAGCGAAAAACCTTATTAATTTTTGGAAGAATATATTGTACCATTGCAGTAGTGAATGTATCCATCATTCCATCTTTTGTTGGATGTGCATTTGCCAAGAGAAGCAAATAGCGATTGTCCGATATCAAATAATTAATATTTGGGCTTCTCTGGAATAATTTAAATGGGCCGCATTAGCCTCATCATAGATTCTCTGAACAGTAAATCAGATAGGACCAAACCCTGTTTTTGGGGGCATTAACCATAATAACAATCATTTGTTTTAAAAAAAAAAGACTCTTTAACAATCACAATCAAATAGGGACCTTTTTCTGATAAAAAAAAAAAGAAAAAGGTCATTTCTGTTTAAGGATATCTCTATTTGTGTTTAGCCCAAACTCTAGGTTACTTGACCTAGTGGTAATAAGGTTTAATTAGAAGAATCTAGAGATTATCTTTCCTTGTATGATTCTAACTCTATGCATTGTAATCCTCTATATAAAGAGGCCCCTATTATCAATGAGAATACACAGCGATTATCTCTCAATTTCTGATTCCCTACAACACGTTATCAGCACGAGCCCTAACCCTAGTTTCAAGAAGCCAAAAACCCAAAAATCGTTTTTCCATTCGCTGCCATTCGCCTTGCAGCTCTCCTGCGCCCCCATGCGCATGTTCCTGCTGCAAGCCTCTGCCACTACTAGCCTACGTACAAGTTCAATCGCTTGCCTTTTGTCACACCCTAACCCGGAAAACTGCCAATTTTTTTTTTTTTTTCAGAGTAAGGGTGTGAATAGCTTTTAATTGTCAAAGATAAGAGACACTTTGGCAAATAAAAACTATATTGAAAAAAAATGAGAATCAGAGGTGACTTGTGGTTGAACTCTTTATTACAAAAGTAAGTTCTTACAAGAAAAACCAAAGCAAGCTTATAAAATAAGCTTTATTATACAAACATAAACCAAAACAGTAAACTAAAAATTTATTTCTCCTTCTCCTACTTCCAGATTTCCAGAAATTAAATTCTAACCCCCAAGAGCATGATCTGCACAATATCATAAAAGGGGTGAGCTTAAAGCTCAGTAGAGCAAACCTCAAACATATAATTAGTGATGATGCAATACAGAAAATAACTTCTTATACTCTGATTGTTAGTAATCTTGTACTAATCTCGGTCACCAGTGTCTTCTTGCCAAACATTAGATCGTTTTATCAATAATAATTGAAGGGGCTTCTCTCCCCAAGTGTATATACCATTGGCTGACTTTGCTGGTCCCTTACGAGTATTAGACTCAACTACACAACCATTTTTACTCTTTCTTCAAGCTAGGATTAGATAAAACAACATGATAATGAACTAAACAAATATTTTACACAACATAAACAATCTGATCAGTAGCAAATATCACTCAAAATCACATCAATAGACTGATATAATCAAACTTGAGGTTCCCCAAAACTTCCCCTACCTTAAACCTGGTTTAGTAAAGCTGAGGCTTTGTTTCCAAACCTCTCAAAGCTTGTTTTCTGGACTTTGCTAACTCTAGAGTCTCTAAATTGTTTTCTGCTATGTTTTCTCACTTGTGTTTCTTACTGCAGGTAAAGGCCTTTTTATACTAGAAGATGAAATCATGAGAACCTATATGTAGACTAGCCACCTCCTGCTTAGCTCAGTCAGTTAGATAAACATTAAGAGCAGCTTATTGCCACCTCCTGCTTAGAAAAAACATCTGAAAGTTACCCCAAACTGCCAGCTCCTGCTTTGAGCTTGTTGCCCAAGTTTTAAGCTGCTCTAAGAGCAGCCACTTGCTGGACACACTTAACTTTATGCCTGCAGGTTCTTACTTGTGGTTAGAAGTGTGTATACATGTGTTTCTAATAAGCTACTAGGTGACTCAGCAGTTAAATAAAACAAATAACATTCCAGATTTTTTTTTCTTCTTCTTCTAATGTGTTTTTGTGCATGTGTTGCAGGTTTTAATAGAACTTCTAGCTAAAGAAAAATCAAGAAGAAGGAGCATAATAAGCTAAGCATTTGCTGGAAATTTTGGTACACTTGCAAGAAGTAATAGCAGCAAATCAAGGAAGCTATAATTTCAAAACATAAATAAGAAATTGATGTATTGTGCCATTTGGAAACATGTATTAATGTAAATATAGTACTTGTAGCTATCTATGTAACCTTTATTGAAACCTAAGCACAAGTTGTATTTTTTCTTTTCTTTTCTTTTTGACAAAGAAAGTAAACAGGTAAATGTTTGCTTTTGTTTGTAAGAAACACTTGTGTTCTACTCTAGCATTTTGTTAACAAAAGCTAGTTGGTTTTATAAAAAAAAAATAAACCAAAATCAGCAGGGATCAAACAATTCATCATTCATGACCCCATACACAAATCTAGACCCTCTATATTTGATCATTCTTTTGCCAAAACAAATAAGTATATAGCTATAATTAGTTTAGAAGTAGAGTAAACTAGACTAATTAACTTAAATAGAGTTCAAGTCTTCACAATCTATCCTCCTAAAAAAAAAATTCGTCCTCGAAATTTAGATCATACCGGGATTTAGAAGAGTTCAGGGTATTTCTTGCGTAGTTCAGTCTCTAGTTCCCATGTGGCTTCCTCTATATTCCCATGTTTCCAAAGTACTTTGACCAATGGAATAGTCTTTGTTCGAAGTACTTGCTCTTTATGATCCAATATTCGTATTGGTCTATTCTCAAATGATAATTCTTCATCTAACTCAAGTTCACTCCAATTCAAAATATGGGATGGGTCTGGATGATACTTTCGAAGCATAGAGACATGAAACACATCATGAATGCCTGAAAGTTGAGGGGGTAATGCCAACTTGTAAGCTACTTCTCCGATCCTTTCTAGAATTTCAAAAGGTCCAATAAACCTTGGTGATAGCTTTCCGGACTGTCCAAATCTTTTGATTCCCTTGCGAGGTGATACCTTCAGAAATACATGATCACCAATACTAAATTCCAACGGCCTCCTTCTCCGATCCGCATAACTCTTTTGTCTACTTTGGGAAGTTAACAAACGTTGCTTGATCAATTTTATCTTTTCGGTGGTCTCTTGCACCAAATCGGGTCCTAATAAAATTGTTTCACCTACTTCCGTCCAACATAAAGGTGATCTACAAGGCCTTCCATATAATGCTTCATAAGGTGCCATTCCTATACTTGATTGAAAACTGTTGTTGTATGCAAATTCTGCCAATGGTAGATGATCTTCCCAACTTCCATGAAAATCTAGGACACATGACCGTAGCATATCTTCCAAAATTTGAATGGTCCTTTCTGACTGGCCGTTAGTCTGAGGATGAAATGCAGTACTAAAGTGCAACTCAGTTCTGAGTGCATTTTGTAAGCTTTCCCAAAGTTGTGAGGTGAACTTGGAATCTCTATCAGATGTGATTGAAATAGGAGTCTCATGTAGTCTCACTATCTCATTTATATATAGCTTAGCAAGTGTCTCTGTAGAATCTGTCATCTTAATTGGTATAAAATGTGCAGACTTAGTCAGTCGATCCACAATCACCCATATGGCATCCCGACTTCTCTGAGAACGTGGTAACCCAGTCACAAAATCCATGGTGATGTGATCCCATTTCCACTCAGCTACTGGTAGTGGTTGAAGTGTTCCTGCTGGTTTTTGATGTTCCGCTTTAACTTGTTGACATATAAGACATTTTTCCACAAAAATAGCAATGTCCTTCTTCATACTACTCCACCAAAATTGACGACGTAAGTCATGATACATCTTTGTGCCTCCTGGATGAATAGTATATGTTGTATGATGACCTTCACGAAGCACTTGATTTCTCAATTCCAAGATTTCAGGTACAAATAATCTTCCCCAATATCTTAGACCTTTGTCTTCTTTAAGAGTCCATCCTTCCGGTCCATTTCCTTTTACAATTTGTTCTCGAATGGATTTAGATGTAGCATCATTTTGTTGACCTTCAATGATGGTTGTCATCAAGATTGGTCTTGTAGCTAAATTATAAATGAAAGTAATACCCTTTCGCGTGTGTACGAACAATTCGTACTCGCAAATTGGTTCAATCATTTTCCACTTTTGAATTTGTAGTCCTGCCACAAGTCTTTTCCTACTAAGAGCATCTGCTACTGCATTGGCTTTTCCAGGATGATAATGTAATCCAAAGTCATAATCCTCCAAATACTCCATCCAACGTCGTTGTCTTAAGTTAAGTTCTTTCTGAGTGAAAAGATATTTCAAACTTTTATGATCAGAGTAAAGCTCAAATCTTTCACCATAAAGATAGTGTCGCCAAGTCTTCAAAGCATGAACAATAGCTGCTAATTCCAAATCATGCGTTGGATAATTCCTCTCATGAGTCTTTAGTTGACGAGAAGCATATGCCACTACTCTATCAGATTGCATTAATACACATCCCAATCCGCATAATGATGCATCGGTGTATACTACATACCCTACACCATGTTTAGGAATGATTAACACTGGAGCAGTAGTCAAACAAGTCTTCAACTCTTGGAATGATTCTTCACATGCATTGGTCCAAATAAATGGAACTCCTTTTTGTGTTAGCTTCGTCATTGGAGCAGCCAAGCGAGAAAAATTCTTTATAAATCTTCTATAGTATCCTGCTAAGCCTAAAAAACTTCTTATCTCTGAGACATTCTTTGGTTGACTCCAATTTTGTACCGCCTCAACCTTGGAAGAATCCACTGCAATGCCTTCATTTGAAATCACATGTCCTAAGAACTTCACTTCAGTTAACCAGAATTCACATTTGCTAAACTTAGCAAATAATTGATGTTCCTTCAATGTCTGTAAAATGGTAGATAAGTGTTCTGCATGCTCTGCTTGGGATCTTGAATAGATGAGGATGTCATCAATGAACACAATTACAAATTGATCCAAGTAAGGTCGAAATATTCGGTTCATTAAATCCATGAATGCCGCGGGAGCATTTGTTAAACCGAAAGGCATGACCAAAAACTCATAGTGTCCATATCTGGATCTGAAAGCTGTCTTTTGTATGTCTTCTGCTTTTACTCGAAGCTGGTGATACCCAGAACGAAGATCAATCTTTGAGAAAAATTGGGAACCTTTTAACTGATCAAAGAGGTCGTCGATCCTCGGAAGTGGGTACCTATTTTTCACAGTAACTCTGTTTAATTGACGATAGTCAATGCACATTCTAAGAGTCCCATCTTTCTTCTTCACAAACAGAGTGGGTGCTCCCCAAGGCGAGGCACTCGGTCGAATAAAGCCCTTACTCTGTAGCTCCTCAATTTGTAATTTCAATTCCTTCAATTCTCTTGGAGCCATGCGATATGGAGGTATTGAAACAGGTGTTGTGCCGGGATAAACTTCAATGGAAAATTCCACTTCCCGTTCCGGTGGTAATCTGAACAGATCTTCTGGAAATACGTCAACAAAGTCTTTAACCACTGGGATGAGGTCTATTGTGGTCGTAGTGATCTCCTCACTCCACAAGTGCGCAATCATCCTTAAATAACCACAACTTCTAGTGTCAAAGAGTAATTCAGGTCTAATCATGTCCTTATCTCCCTGAAACGTAAATGTCTCACCTTCACAGGTACGTAATGTTACCCTCTTTCTACCACAATCAAAGATTGCTTGGTATTTTGCGAGCCAATCCATTCCCAATATAACATCATATTCTAACATTTCCATCATCATCAAATCACAGATAAGAATATGATTGGAAATCTCTATTATGCAAGATCGACATATTTTATCCACTTTTATGCTACCACCCCAGGGAGATCCAATTATAAAAGATGACTTCATGAATTCAGACTCTAGTTCAAGGATGGACGCAAAAGACGTAGATATGAAAGAGTGTGTTGCACCAGGATCAAATAATACCCAAGCACAAGTGTTAAATACTAGGAGTGTACCTTCAACCACCGCATTATAAGTTTGATCTATCACTTGGCCTACAGCATATACTTGACCTTGATTGAGTTGTCTTGGTCTCTGTCCTCCAACAGGTGCCTTAGGTCTATTTGGTGCAGATGATCCACCTTGTCGTTGTACTTGTTGCCCAGTGGGTGGTCTCTGCCAGTTCTGTTGAGGTTGAAACGGAGCATGTTGCTGCACAGGTCGGAACTGAGGTTGCTGCATTAGTGGTGCATGATATGCTTGATTCTGTGGGCAATGTTTCTGAACATGTCCCCTTTGCCCACAATGATAACAACTTCGTGTATCTTGGAGCATCCTAAATGGTTTTTGTTGCCGAAATTGAGAGTTACCAAAATTTTGGCGCTTGTTGTTTCTTTGTCCTCCATTTGGTTGTCGAGTCTCCTAGATTCTCTTAGTCTCATTGAGATTCTGTTCAGCTATAAGCGCTCGGTCCACCACCTCGGCATACCTTTCCAGCTTAAGAATTGACAACTTTTCCTTAATAGTAGGCCTCAGACCATCCTGAAATCGTTTTGCTTTGGTAAGTTCAGTTGAAATCATGGTTGGTGCAAATCGCATAAGTTCTTCAAACTTAGCCTGGTATTCAGCCACAGATAGGTCACGCTGAAGAAGATTTATAAATTCTCGAACTTTCATTCCTCTCACAGTGTCTGGAAAATATTTTTCCAAGAAAATGTTCTCAAATGCCGACCAGGTGGTGATTTCAGTGTTTGGCATGCTTAAGATCGATTCCCACCAATGATATGCTTGTCCTTCCAGATAAGTACAAGCGATAATCACTTTCAAATCTTCAGGAACTCTTTGGTTATTCATACTCCTTGTAATCTGACGTAGCCATTCCTCGGCCATCATTGGATCCATTATACCTTTAAACACTGGTGGTCGAGATTTCCTAAATTCTCCTTGAATCCTCATGACTCGACTTCCAGTATCTTCTTGGTGGTTATTATTTCCTCCCCTAATGACATTTGCCATATCTTGAATGGCAGCTATAACTGCAGAGTTGCTATCTTCATGTTGTTCTTCCATCTCAGCTATCTTAACTCAAGAAAATTGAGATCGCTTAGTATTCTAATAATAAACTTAATTTTACATCTAAACGAAAATAAGCAAATATTTCATAACCAAGTGCATACATAATAATAAGATGTCTGGTATTATAAAGCATGACAAAATTATTTAACCGACCAACTTATAAGTATGCTCCGTGAAAATATATCTATATATATATATATATATATATATATATTGAGCTACCAATAAATAACTTAGAAGAAAAAAATATATACTAACCAAGGTAATATTCAATTTATGTAGTATAATTGTCATCCAAAAACAATTGTAGTTGCTAAAGGAAAGGTCACGGCCAGCTGTTAAAAATATAAGGCATAAAGAATAAAATCAAAGATAATGGAAACAGCTTTGTCTAGGTTAGGTATAAGGAAAGGATAGATCTACTCCCGACCTCCCCTTCTCTTTGGTCAAACCCAAAAACTGGCCACAGCAATTTCCTACCCTTTTTAACTCTAGAATTCGATTCTTGCCCAGAATTCTTGCATCTTTTTACCCATTGAGAGTTACCTAATCGCTTACCCAGACAATTTCTCCACCAAATTGATGAACAAAAGGTCAAAGACGATGGAGGAGAGGCTCCAATCCAGGGTTCCTACGATACTGCCATACTTGTCGTCGTTAACGCCTACCGGAGCTTCCACCCAAGACATGCATCCTCTCAGAATGCCGATAGCTTCTGGTAATCTTTCTTCTTCATGGTTTTGAAATTTCTTTTTGGTTAATAGTCATGTTATCTCTCTTGATTTAAATACTAGTGCAAGAAAAATTGTAGGAAGAACTAGTCAAGTATTACCGAATTCATATGCAAATCAATATGGCTAGCTACTTTCACAATGATACAACTATCTGAAAATAAAGTCTGAAAATGGTATACTTTGTTGGAAAGTTAAGAATGTTTATGTTCAGTTTGTGAACAAGTCTGAATAAGGGAAACTATCAAAAACAAACGAAACAAACAGAAACATAGTATGAATTTGAAGAATTTCCTGATGCAGACCCTCAACTTCGAAAAATCATAACTTACTCTAGAAAACTGCTTTTCATGAGATTTCAATTTTAAAATGATCTTTTAGATGTCTATTTAAACTTTCATGAAGACACCAAGTTCAAATATCCAGCCAAAATGTACAGTTTTTTGTAAGAAGATAACTGGGTCAAAAAACTACAGAATGCAGAATTCGGTCTTTTAGCCTTGAAATTAACCACTGAATCTTAAAAGAAATTGTATGAAATTATATAGATATTAGGCCTAAAGTATAAGCTTTCAACACATGCAAATGGTTTTTGAAATGAAGGTCTAGATCAAAAGGCTATGGTTGCTCAAAGTTGACTAAATACATAGTGTAAATACAGTAGAAACCTTTTTTTTTTTTTTTTTTTTTTTTTTTTTTTTTTTTTTGACATGAAGCTGCCTTGCAAACATATATTTCTACTTACTCAAAAAAAAAAAAATACTTATAGGACTTGTAGGAAAACTAACATACCATTAGTACATATTGTTCTTATCATGCTTATACAAACATTAAAGCTTTAAACTTCCAACAGAAATAAACAAAGAGTCAGCTCCCCCTTTTATTCTATTTACACTACCTCCCTCCAGACTTCTACTTCATAGGTTCTCCATTAGTTAACGGTGTGGTATAGCCGGAGTTTCATTCAAAGGGGGTGGGTAGTTTGTTGAGTTCACTGACTCAGAATGGAGGAATAAATCTGGTAGGTTGGCTCCAGCATAAATTCTAGCTATAGGGATTGGTATTGGCACAGCAATGTTTGGTGCAGCCCCATTTGGTACATGCACTTGAGGTGCACGTAATATATTCTCCCTCACCATGTTCCTTGTATAGCGATAATCAGCCTCATTTTCCTCCAGGTTCATTGCTCCAACAACAATGTCAAAGTGAGCTCTTAATCGATACCGCACCAACTCTCTTTGTGCTTCTGCAGTAAAACGCTGCCTTGTAGTACTAACTTGGTGAACCATGGATGCCAAAAAGTTTCTAGAGTCCACAGCTATGGCCACCTCATATGCCCCCAAGTTTAAAGGTCTTGCCCCTTGGGGTCCGATGTGGAATCCTCCCCAACTGTCCATACTCTCTGAAGGTTCCATCTAATTCAAGAAACTTGCAGCTTCAGTTAAGAAAATAAATTTATAACACCATATACCCAAAATCATCCTATCCCAAAAAAAAAAATTTCAAGATCTGTTGCTGTAGGTATAAAGATCAGTTCCTATTCTTAGTCTTATGACCTGGTAAACACTAGGCTCTGATACCACTTTGTCACACCCTAACCCGGAAAACTGCCAATTTTTTTTTTTTCAGAGTAAGGGTGTGAATAGCTTTTAATTGTCAAAGATAAGAGACACTTTGGCAAATAAAAACTATATTGAAAAAAAATGAGAATCAGAGGTGACTTGTGGTTGAACTCTTTATTACAAAAGTAAGTTCTTACAAGAAAAACCAAAGCAAGCTTATAAAATAAGCTTTATTATACAAACATAAACCAAAACAGTAAACTAAAAATTTATTTCTCCTTCTCCTACTTCCAGATTTCCAGAAATTAAATTCTAACCCCCAAGAGCATGATCTGCACAATATCATAAAAGGGGTGAGCTTAAAGCTCAGTAGAGCAAACCTCAAACATATAATTAGTGATGATGCAATACAGAAAATAACTTCTTATACTCTGATTGTTAGTAATCTTGTACTAATCTCGGTCACCAGTGTCTTCTTGCCAAACATTAGATCGTTTTATCAATAATAATTGAAGGGGCTTCTCTCCCCAAGTGTATATACCATTGGCTGACTTTGCTGGTCCCTTACGAGTATTAGACTCAACTACACAACCATTTTTACTCTTTCTTCAAGCTAGGATTAGATAAAACAACATGATAATGAACTAAACAAATATTTTACACAACATAAACAATCTGATCAGTAGCAAATATCACTCAAAATCACATCAATAGACTGATATAATCAAACTTGAGGTTCCCCAAAACTTCCCCTACCTTAAACCTGGTTTAGTAAAGCTGAGGCTTTGTTTCCAAACCTCTCAAAGCTTGTTTTCTGGACTTTGCTAACTCTAGAGTCTCTAAATTGTTTTCTGCTATGTTTTCTCACTTGTGTTTCTTACTGCAGGTAAAGGCCTTTTTATACTAGAAGATGAAATCATGAGAACCTATATGTAGACTAGCCACCTCCTGCTTAGCTCAGTCAGTTAGATAAACATTAAGAGCAGCTTATTGCCACCTCCTGCTTAGAAAAAACATCTGAAAGTTACCCCAAACTGCCAGCTCCTGCTTTGAGCTTGTTGCCCAAGTTTTAAGCTGCTCTAAGAGCAGCCACTTGCTGGACACACTTAACTTTATGCCTGCAGGTTCTTACTTGTGGTTAGAAGTGTGTATACATGTGTTTCTAATAAGCTACTAGGTGACTCAGCAGTTAAATAAAACAAATAACATTCCAGATTTTTTTTTCTTCTTCTTCTAATGTGTTTTTGTGCATGTGTTGCAGGTTTTAATAGAACTTCTAGCTAAAGAAAAATCAAGAAGAAGGAGCATAATAAGCTAAGCATTTGCTGGAAATTTTGGTACACTTGCAAGAAGTAATAGCAGCAAATCAAGGAAGCTATAATTTCAAAACATAAATAAGAAATTGATGTATTGTGCCATTTGGAAACATGTATTAATGTAAATATAGTACTTGTAGCTATCTATGTAACCTTTATTGAAACCTAAGCACAAGTTGTATTTTTTTCTTTTCTTTTCTTTTTGACAAAGAAAGTAAACAGGTAAATGTTTGCTTTTGTTTGTAAGAAACACTTGTGTTCTACTCTAGCATTTTGTTAACAAAAGCTAGTTGGTTTTATAAAAAAAAAATAAACCAAAATCAGCAGGGATCAAACAATTCATCATTCATGACCCCATACACAAATCTAGACCCTCTATATTTGATCATTCTTTTGCCAAAACAAATAAGTATATAGCTATAATTAGTTTAGAAGTAGAGTAAACTAGACTAATTAACTTAAATAGAGTTCAAGTCTTCACACCTTTGCAGCACCGCATCCACCTAGCACCTGCTTCGCCATCTGCCTCAACCAGGATTGTAAACCAGTTTCAATCCTAGCTTAAGATCGAAGTTCGACTGCAATCCTACGTCAAAAAATCACCTGCAAAATCGAAAATCCCTCACTAGCCCGCGCTAGCCTCGCCTGCTCCTAGCTCGCGCTAGCCTCGCCGTCGCTGCAGCCTTGCCTCGCGTGCGCCCCTGCGCCACACGCCCCTTGCGTTCGTCACAGACCCTCTAGCGAGTAGCCCACAGCGCCTGCCCAGCACGCACCTACCCATAGCAGCCCATCACGCAGTTAACCTCGCCATCGACAGAGCCCTCGCCCTCGTCTGCCAGTGCCTGCAACTAGGATTAATTGCAGTCTGCAATCCTATAACAAGGATGGAAACCACGCTGCAATCCTACAAATTGGTTCGCCTACACTAGGACTGAAGTTCGTCTGCAATCCTACAACGAGGATTGAATACGCTCTGCAATCCTAAGAGGTATGGTTTACTAAAGGTTCCTGTTTTTGAAGTTTTCCTCTTTTTCTCTTCTTTTTCTCGGGGACTTGCAACCTCCCTTCTTCTACCCCCCTTTCTTCATTATAGGGGAGACCAAATTAAGCCGAACTGTGGGGGTTCGTGCTCACTCCAAGCTTAGAGCTTGTTGAGATCTCCAAACTTAGAGTTTGTAGAGAATTTATGATTGACCACTTACATCATTGTTTCGATCTAATCCAATATCTCTTGGAATCCAATTTTTTGGAAGCTACTACGCCCGGAAATTCCTAATTTCTTGAAAGCGATTACGCTTAGAAATTTCATATGTTTTCGTGGTAGCCTATTTCGCTCCGAAACTAACCATAATTTCTTGTTCTCTTTCAGGATGAGTAGCCTGAACAAATTGGACTTTGCTCCATTGGGAACAACTGGCTCTGAATATCACAGGTGGGTTCGTGATATCCGCCAGCATCTCAAGGCCGATGGAATCTTGGATACGATTCTCGAGCCTAGCCAGGACGTGCTAACTGTTGAGCAAGCTCAGGCTTTGGAAGCAAATAGAGCGGCCTTAGAGGCAAATAAGGCGAAAGCCATCATCCTAATGACTCGTCATATGGATGATTCACTCCAGTACGAGTGTATAGATGAAGAAGACCCCAGAAGGCTGTGGGTCTCACTCGAAGAAAGATTTGGCAACGTCCGTGACTCCTTGCTTCCTGACCTAGAAGTGAGATGGCATAGCCTCCGCTTTTGTGATTTCAAGTCAGTTCTTGACTATAACTCGGAAGCACTTAGCATTAAATCCTTAATGGAATTCTGTGGTAAAGAGATCACAGATGCGATGTTGATTGAGAAGACTCTCTCTACCTTCCCTGTCTCTGCATTGATGGTTGCTAAGAACTATCTAATCGATGTTAATGCAAGACGAATCACAAGGTTTCATGAGCTCATTGGAGCTATGAATGTCGCTGAAAAGCATGACAATATCCTTGTGAAGAACTATAATTCGAGATCCATGGAAACATAGCATATTCCGGAATCCGATTATAGTCGCACCTCTAAGAGAGGGCGCCAAGAGCGAAACCCTAATCTCAGGTATACTTCTGGACATTCTGATCCATATAATCGCTACTTGGGAAGGTAACCGCCAAAATAGGCGAACAAGGAACCGAAGAGGTAAACGTGGAAAGAGAGAGGGAGGCAACGCCTCTGGCCATGTTGGTGGCGCCACCAACACTAAGAGCCATCTAAATGACGCTTTCAAAGCGCCTCAATCAATGAAGTTCGAGCAAAGAGATGTATGTTCTCGATGTGGAGTGTCTGATCATTGGGCACACATTTGTAGAGCTCGTGAAGAACTTGTCACCGCCTATAAAGCATATTGTGAAGCAAGAGAAGCTCACTATGTGGAACAAGAAGAACAAGAAGATGATCTAAAGTGAAGGGTTGAAGACTACAAATCTGGCTGAGATCAATAGATCGCCAATTCTATTTAAGTCTTTATTTTTCCAAGAGGTGTAATAGGCAATTACCATATACTTTGTAGTAAATGCCAATGGTTTAGTCTTTCTTCAAAGTAGGCTCACCCAAAGTAAGTGTGATGTCTAGGAAGGTTCTGAGATTAGTGGTACTTAAGCGAGCCTTGCTCCACCGACATCTCTCTACTCATCTGGTCACATTTATTTTGGAATTACCGAAAGAAGTTAGACGACTACCATTGTTTTGCATTAGCTAGCATTTGGATTAAATTCTCCTAATGGTTAAGAGACAATGATGTACTCTGTTGGCTTATGAATAAAATTTCGAGTTCTTTTCATTATGACTCAATTTTGATTCTGAGCATATGACTTTGTGACTACGATGGCTGGGCCATCAGTATTAATTCAAGGACATGGAATAGCCCAAGTTCCACTTGCCAAATGGCACCTTGATTACAGCTGTCACAGAAACTCTCTACGCTCTTAGGGCAAATCGTACCCTATGAATAGCCAACGAATTCCATGCGAAAATGCATGTAGAGAATTGCAATGAGTTCCTTTGCAATACCTCTAATGATTGCGAATAAAGACGCATCTTAGAGAAGTTTATGTGTCTCTCTAGTGGACTCTATGTCACTATTCGAGCTATTAATCCAATAAAAGTTATGAGAGAAGATCTCTTGGATAGGATAGGTCATCCTGGTCATCCTGGTCACTAAACACATATTGACTTTGTCACGACAGGATAGGTCATCCTGGTCATGATATGATGATCCGTGTACCAAAGACTTCACATGGACATCCTTTCTCTCGAGCGAAATGAAGCATGAATCAAAAGTTGATTCCTGGACTAAGTGTGACCGAAGCTGCTGCCTAGGGCACTGCCTCCGTCCACCGCCAGCCTTCCCTATCCATGACGCCATGGATGGCGACCATCATTGTGATGGTGCCCTCGGTGATGCGGCAATCACCAACTTGCTTCGAATAGCGTTTAAGACGCTTAGGCCCAACCAAAATTTTCATTGGTTGCTTCTAAAGCCTCTCACTCGTTTTACAAAGCCCATTCCTTGTGCAAAAGATAAATTTTCATTGGTGCAAAAGATAAATTTTTCTTGTGGCACACAAAATGTGCGCGGTAAAAAATATTTTTTCCACGTCGTAAAACACTCTTTTGCACGCAATGAAAAATACATTACAACTTTAATTGTGTGCCGTAAAAAACCATTTTACGTGTCATAAAAGACCATTTTGCTTGTCGTAAAAGGCCATTTTGCGTGTCATAAAAGATGTCTTCATTCACTATTCTAATAGACAATATTTTCAATTAAACCCTTTCATTCAAGCATGGTAAACAAAAGTATTCATGTAGTAAATTATATCAATTAAGTAACTTCATATTACAAAATCATAGTATAATTAAACTGGTTTTCAAATATAGAACATGCTAGCTAGATTAGACTTGTCTTCTGATTGATTACATGAGTACTTGAAGGGGCTGATGATAGCTTGATATGATGCCACATGCCAACCATTTCCCATAAAGAAGTCGTACATCATAAAGCCTACAAAGACAAGCAATGACAAACATTAGTGAAGTTGGCTCTTCAATCGGTCCATCTCTCTGCTAAAATGAAAGCACATCAACGTAAAGCCTCATCAAACCAAATTCACTTATTAAATTCTCCATCTATCACATTTGACAATTGACCAGAACAGGCCATCAAAAGTAACACAAAATTCCACTGACAACCCATCATCACAAAACACCAAACAACACCAAAAGAGTCGCACAATTCAGCACAACCATAACAGACCAAGTAATCCGACTAATTCAAACAAGAAAACCTAGAAAACAATTCTCAAAATTGGAAAGACAATAATACATAATCCAATCTCTGGAAGGAAAATTCATGATCAAGAAGTTCGTAAATAATGTGTGTTTACTTTAAGAGATGCTGAGACCCCAAAAAAAAAAAAAAACTTTAAGAGATGATCATAAAATTTAAACCAACAGATGCATGAATACTTCACCTGAACATTATGATTGAGACAGACCCTTGGTATTAACAACATCGATCTATTGAATATTTCTTGTTCAACTGAAAAAAATTCTCACAGGGTATGTCTAAACATGAAATCAAAGCTACAACATGAAGGTCGGAATTCAATTTTGGTGATACTTCCACCATTGAGTTCAACAATGGTTAAGACTTACGAGGAGAAGAGAATATTGACCTAAATTTCATCTCTACATATTATGCTAGCTAGTTTCCTAATTCAGGCAAATGAATAGAGAACAAAGATTTTTTTTTTTGCTCAGACATTATCAATGAAAATCAATTCTTAAAACCTCCACTGACCATCATCTCATAGTCATATGACTCCATGGAAGAATGCATGCATCCACAAACTTCCCTGACTGCAAACAAGGAATGTAGTTCTGAAGCCATCCAATTAAAAGAGCTTGTGCTCGGTCCGGGTTGGATACAAGTCCCCACATACTTCTCTATCCATACTGTAGTAACAAATGAAATAAAGAACAAACATCACATCTATGTCTAAACACAAAATAAAAGCTAAAATGGTGAAGACTTGGAGAACAGAGGTACTAGTTACTATATTTTCCTGATGTTAGCTAGTTTCTTAAATGAGGACTGATTCATGCATGCATTATAAAAAAATGACTAGATGTCTAGACAAAACAGATAATTTCAACTTAAAGAACAATCAATTCTTTTGCTACCAACCTTAAACCAGCACTCTCTATTATCTCATAGTCGTAGGACTCTAAGAATAATAATGCATCCATAAATTCCCAAGTCCAAACAACATATCAAGTTCTGAAGCATCCATTGGAAAACAGGTATACTTCCAGGCTTTACTCACATGAACTGGTCAAAACTTTCCATTCCAGTTCATGCAAGTAAATGATCAAAACTTTGACTATCAGTTCATACAGCAAGCCCTATGGATATACAGACTGATCATACAACTAACCTTTAAGATGCACCTAAAATGAACCTCACCCATACGACTATCCACATCAACCAATCCGCATGAAGTAGCAGAACTTTCAAAGGGAAACCAATCCACACCAACCAGTAGGAATCAATACCGACAATACTACTAATATCAAGAATTCACTGCAAGTATTGTGAACTACATTTACTACGACTTTCTGATTAATGCTATGCAGTCATAATACCATATCAATAACAGCAGCACGGTTTAGATAAATATCTTCCCTGTAAAACAAATATGGATTGACCTCAATGAGCTTGTGTAGTACACATGCAAATCAATATAACCTATCAGAAACTAAATTTTTTGAACCAAAAAAGAAAAGACTATGCGATGCAATACAATGCCAAATTACTTTTTATGTCTAAAGCAAAGCAAAAATATGAGCTTATACCAATGGGCCTGAAATACTTTTCGAATAGATAAGATGAGTATATTTGTTCATTTCTGATAAAAGGATCTTGAGTAAAATAAGTAGTGAATTATGGAGCAGCAACAAACCAACAAAACTCAAACTGTTAGACCAAACAATTACAATTACTCCTTGCAGAAGGTGATCTTGATTTCATAGTACTAAACCTTGACACACTCCTTCCACCTTATGTGCAATTGAAGGGCAGGCTTTACTCAGCATATTTTTCAGTGCAATTGCTGTGAGAATAGGTCGAGTCAAAAATTATTTACCTCAGTTGTATGATCTTTCAAAGTGTGGTTACAGTTGTAGTTCCCATCATCAGAGCCTTGCCATATGAACTGTCTGCAACATTGTAAAGAAAAAAGATAAAGACATTGAAAGATGGATACACTAAATAGTATATCTAGTACGCTACAGCCTTAAAACATATGCTATCATATCTTTACAGAAATATACTGTGTTAACTCCAACTTTTGTTATCCCTTTTGTTTAGGGGATGTTGATGACCAACACAGGTAAAGTTATATGAAGAAATTTACCATATCCATTTAAACTCTAGTTGATCCGTGTTTTAAACCCCATGTTAAGCTCTCTATCATAGAGTATGCAGAATTATTAATGGCCATCCCAATAACCATACTGAATGACATGCAAAACGTCTACAAGCACATGAAAAGGAACAGAGAATTACCGAGTCCCAATCATTAAAGAACTACCGAGCCAAACCAATCCCAATTGTACAGCAATAAAGTACAATAGTAAAATTGCAACTATTCAATCATCTTCAAGAATAAATTGAAGAAACCAAAACTAAATTTTCATAATCTCTACAAAATAAGAATAAACCCACCAAAGGCACCCAAGAAAAGGAACAGAACTCTACACAGAAAACGTAGCCAAAATTACAGCCAAACAAACAGAGTCTCTAATCCTATAGTTACAGATTTTTTTTCAATTCTTATCTGCATTTATAAAGCAAGAAAATGGAGATAAGAACGAGACAAACTTAGGCACAGTAACAATTTCCAGGATTGGCACAGTAACAATTTCCAGGATTGGCACAGTAACAATTTATCAAAGCCTGACATACATTACGAACCAGAAACTAACAGAAATTTAGAATCGAAGCCATGAGATGAAGCAGAAACGAATTCCAGATATTGAAATCGAAACCCTAATAAAGGATGCGCACTAGTCGCGAGCATCGACAAGAAGATTCCATCATACCTTGCAAAGCAAAAAAAAAAAATCACAATTCGAAATCAGAAACCTAGCACTTTTAACCTGGGCGGAGCAAGGAGAAAGGTACTGACCACTAGAAATCGACGCCATGGAGGTCAAGCTATGCACGAATCGCTGCGAGTGAGATACAAGATCCGACGATGCTCATTTGAGGAAGAAAATGCTTGAATCGGACGCTGATCTTTCACGGACGGAGAGAGGTTTGGGAGAGAATGTCGTCGGAAAAAGAGAGAGGCGGTAAGGGAGTGAACGGTGAACCACTTTGAGTCCGCCAGTCGGAGTCTATGGACTCTGAGATGAAATCAATTAGATCTCGTAAGCTAGGATTCTGATTTCATAGTCGGAGTCTTGTTTTTCTTTTTTGTTTAATATACTTCGATCCAAAAAAAAAGAAAAAAGAAAAAAAATTTATAACTCATTTACGATATGCTTGAAAAGTAAGTCGTAAAAAACTAGTAAAATAACTCATTTACGGCATACATATTGTGCACGTTGTTAATAGCTTACTAAATTTATGGCACACATAAGATGCATGTCGTGATTCAGTAAATGATCCGAATAAAGACATTCAGACGGCACACATGAAATGTGCTCCGTAAATGACAGTCATTTACGGTGCACGTAAAATGTGCGCAGTAAAAGATTGATTTTGTTGCAATGAATTTTATCTATTACCTGAAGACATGAAAAGAGATGAGATGACCAATTAAATTCCAATTGATTACAAGAAACAAAAACACAAATCCAAAACCACTTGTAACATCTGACAATAAAAATAAATAAATAAATAAAATTATATTTGAGCTTATAGCGGCCAGAGCCTCAGAGGTGAAGATTTTCAGTCTTCACATATTTCACTTCATCGTTGTTACCCATTGGTAAACAGACTAATGTTTTGAGCTTCCTTAATTACAGAATCACTCCTTTGTTCTGTAACATTAGCTGTCTAAACTCAATAAACAAAAAAGAACACAGGCAAATAAGAGCTCTTATTACAATAAGAAAAAGAGTAAGGAAGAAGGACAATAAAATCTCAGACTCAAATTAATAATTTAATATATATTCTCTCTTTTCCTCTTTCTTTCTTTACCTGTAGAATTAAAACCAAAAGTTATCAGCTTTAAGCAAATCCCATCACCAAATTGAACAAAGAACTTGGTATTGAACAAAACCCAAATTATAAAGGGGTTTTGCCTGTTTGCCCAAAATCATGAGGTATTTTGCCCTATCAATCAACCAAGTTGGTATTTTGCCCAATTACACAAACTTTAGGGAAAAAGACTCCTAAAGGTAGTTGTAGATACCTCTACTAGTGACACTAGTTTGCTAGCTCACCAAGCATAAGTAACACCCTCTTTGGGACACCCACAAGCCATGGTGAGGCCCAACCAAGACATGCATCTTGTAGCCCTATGTTCAAGCTACGCTACGGTATCCGGAAGTCGCAAATCCGTCGCCGGGAAGCCACCTTCCCGTCCTTGCCAAGTTGCCTCCACAATATGCTTCTCTATACTAGAATAGTAACTTTGAGTCCCACATCTAAGAAAATGTAAATGAGGGAGCCTCCTTCACCTATAAAAGGAGACTCCTTCTCACTTACTCCACATCCCATTACATCTCTTGTAATCTTGTTAGGCCGCAAGGCTCGACACACTAGTGCACATTCAAGTGGACGTAGTTTCCCGCTAAGTGTCAATCTCTCTATCTCTTTCTTTACGTTAATTAGATCCCCACGGATCCAAACGTTAACATTGGCGCCGTCTGTGGGAAGCCAACACAAAGGCTTCGTCACTTACCATTGAGTGAAGTCATCTTAACCAAGCTCAAAAGAGTTCTTTCTTCTCTTCTTTGAGTTATCAAAATTGCTCACTGCCATTTTCTTTTTTTCCTTTGAATTATTATATAAACTGCTGGCAAGCATTGCACCCAGCCCCATCCTTGGCGGTAACAAATTTTTTTTCAACATAAATTTGTTCCCAGTGTAAGGTTTCAAGTTAAAGAAAAGTCAACACTACACCCACTCATCACTTGAGCCGGTCAACGCCCTTCAGGGCTGATCAAGTTCGGTCAACGTCGAACAAACGTGGTCAACAACAGTCAACGCTGAACTCAAAAAAGAAAAAAACTTGATGTCAAGCCCCTATGCCAAGATCAGCGGCACACTGCCCCAGCGGCAAATGTTACCCATCTTCGGCGGTAATTTAAAAAAAAAATCCAATCTTTGGCGGTAAACACAAAAAAAAAAAAAAAAAAAAAAAATTGGTGCCAAAATTACTCTGGACACCCATAGTCACTCTGGGCAACCTGCCTTCTTCATTGTTGCATCCAACCGCCAAAGTTGATCATCAGCACCGAGCTCCAAGTGAGCACCATCACATCCTTCTTCTTGCTGCTCCGCCAAAGGCCTCCTCTAAGCAGTAAGTGCCCACTGACAAACTTGAACCGCTAGCAAGGCTAATTCCACCGCCAGCCCAACGCGCACGGTCAGCGACACAAGACCCATCGGCAAAAACCTAGCGGTAACCCAGGCCCAGCGGTAACCCAGCAACCCACCGGCAATAACCCAGCTTCCTCCTTGGCTAACTCCATCAGCGGACCACCGTCTAGCTCCCCCGCTAGTGAGCTTAGCGGTTCGGCCAAACGCACACGCCATACTGCACCGCCAGGTTGCAGCACCAAGTTGCAACACCGCAAAACTTTGGAGCTCCGCCACTGGCTAAAAACACCGCTCACAAGCTTCTCCGTCGGACTTGAGCACTGGGCTTCACCGCTGGGCACCTTCCTTGGCAAGCCTTCGCCGCCCAATCTTCGCTCCCGCTGGACTGGTCACCGCCGAACTTCACCACTGGCCATCTCTGCTAACCGGCCTCCGCTCCGCTCGCCAAAATTCCTCCGCTGAGTCACACTTCCGCTCGCCAAGCTTCCCCCGCTACCATAGCGTCGTTGTCATCATCCAACAGTGAGTTCGTAGCACCGCTAGCCACAGCCAACGACAAACTCCGCTGCCCGGAGTTCTCACCTCACTCACCAGCCATTCTTCGGCGACCGCGGCACTTCCACTTCCGCTAAACGGCCAATCTCCGCCAGCCTAGCTCCGCCAAGATTTCCGCCAGCTACTTTCCACCGCTAGCTACTTGCCACCGCTAGCATCAGCGGAACAGCAACCTCCAGCTCCTGAGGCTTTCCCGCTAGGCGCTCTCCTGTGCAACTCCCTTCCATCATGGCTTTACGCTTCGAGCACCTGGGATGGTCGGAATAGGCAAACAGCTGAGTCTTTCGTCACTCTATCTTTATCCTCTCTTTACTGATATACACAGATGCACACCACGTGCTTCCTTGTGAACATAACCATGATCTGCTCAATAGCATCATACACTTACGGCACATATAATATATATAGTTCTGTAGCTCAGTAGCTCACACCAAACACTAGCTCAGTAGCTCGCATGTGCCATACACCAATTTGCAATAGAATATGTCTACCACCACGTGGTGCTTGCTCAGGCGGCATTGACATAGTTAACATGCTTCAATTACTATGCTAGTTTAACTTACATGTGTCTGATGCTTATCACCAATTCAAGCCCATCACCGTCTTATATATATATGTATATATATACAATGCCATACTAAACCCAAATCACATTTGTCTGTTAGCATGTTTATTGATATTGATGGCAGCTCCACTTCCATTAAGTCTCGCCACATATACATATATTGATTGAGATTGGTATATGGATGCTTTCAAAATGGAATAATGCCAAAGATTATCTCAATAGCTCACATGTGCACTACACTCGTTTGAAAATATTATCTCACCATTGATAACTGGTCAGACTTTGAAAATGCATTTTTAAGTAACTTTTGACCAATTTCATCAAGTGCTAGCATTCTTGCAACTGGGTATTCACTGATGCTTTGACTCAAATGCAGATGCATCTGATGCTTCTCGTAATTCAACCCTTCATCTACACATGCTTATAAATGTCCATGTACTTAAATACTTAATGCCATGCAATTACACATGCCTTTAATTGTGACTTGCTCTAAATGCATAACCAGTGGTATGTATGCCACCACTTGATGACTACTGTGTCATCCAATTGCATGTGATAATTATTATGCATGATTCAGTTGGGTTAACAGAACATTGCACACATATGAACTAGCTGTGGAAGTCAACCATGCATATATGCCTAAATCCAAATGAACTTATGTGCATGATATACCATACGTACCCATCTTTAATTAAAGGGTATTTCATACTTCTACGGCTCTCTGTGGTGAAAGTACACATCATGACAATGTTATAACTTTCAGCCTACTTCAATGCCTATATTGATATATGCATCAACTACCACTTTGCTTACAATCTTATCAAAGTGCATATGCAAAATACTAGTGTTGATTTTATTTACTCATGTTCTAATCACCTGTTGTGTTCTAAGGAAATTCGATTATTTCTATGGAGCATTCAACCTCAACGAGTTGACATACATTATCGGAATACTTTATCCGCCACAAGCAATAGACCGTCATGCTCGGCCAACCCCAACCCCCTCCAAATCAGTATAAGATAAGCAATTATACCTTCTCTTTTACGCTCTTGCGATTACAGCTAGTGCCATACACATGCCATGCTTTAACTACTTCTAAGCATGCCTACAATATATCACACTTGATATATCTTTACATGCTTCCGTAACTTTTAAGCATGCCAACAACATTTCGTAGATTTGGCAATACTTTCTAGGTCTCACATGCTAGATATGTCATGCTTCACTTACCGATCTCAACGATCCTTTAGCATATCTACAAAAATGTAAAAATGATATTAGCATCCACATTACAGGTACATGCTATACACATATGCCATGCTTCTATTTTAATTGCAACCCAATTAAATAAACATGGGACACTCAAACAAAATTTTATTACTTGCTCTATTTGTTTGTCATGTTTCATACAAGTACAAACTTTACGAGTCTGTGGTTACCGCCAGGCGGTAAGGCAACGACCCATAATGATAATGACCGCTACACGGCATTGCAGTCAAGTTTCTCCTCCGAGAAATAGTAAAGGGACTAGTTAACACAGCCCACGGCAGCCATTGATCCGGCAATTAACCCCGACGCTTGGGTACCAAAGATTGGGCTCGCTACCCAACACCCTCTGCTCCGTGCAGCTCCCCCTCAACAAACAATTTATCGACCATCCGGAGGTCCGTCGTGGCTGGGGAGTGGGGGACTCCCTGGCGGGCCTAGCAGGGGCCCACCCGAAAGGGCAAAAGCGTTCGCTCCAACCAATTCTAGATGGACGACGCACTCGCACTAATTATGCTTGATGACTTCATGATTATAACTCCCCAACCAAGAAGCTCCCCTTACTTGGGGACTTCGGGGACTTGTACATCAGCCCAGCATAATTAGCAACGGTCACGCTCATGCCTCAGGGCATCACCTTCGAGCTACCCGTTAAAGCCTCAGCGGCATCCTCGAGCTCTCACGCTCTCGCCGCAGCGGTACCGCCGAGATGTCATGCTCACGCCTTCGCGGCACCCTTGAGCTTCCGCTCACGAGCTTTGCGCTCGCGAGCTTACCGCTCACGCCTTCGCGGCACCCTTGAGCTTCCTCTCCCGAGCTTTCCGCTCGCGAGCTTACCGCTCACTCCTTCGCGGCACCCTTGAGCTTCCGCTCACGAGCTTACTGCTCAAGCCTTCGCGGCACCCTTGAGCTTCCGCTCACGAGCTTTCCGCTCGCGAGCTTACCCCTCACGCCTTCGCGGCACCCTTGAGCTTCCGCTCCCGAGCTTACCGCTCACGCCTTCGCGGCACCCTTGAGCTTCCGCTCACGAGCTTTCCGCTCGTGAGCTTACTGCTCACGCCTTCGCGGCACCCTTGAGCTTCCGCTCACGAGCTTACCGCTCACACCTTCGCGGCACCCTTGAGCTTCCGCTCATGAGCTCTTATCGCTCACACCTTCGCGGCACCCTTGAGCTTCCGCTCACGAGCTTACCGCTCACGCTTTCGCGGCACCCTTGAGCTTCCGCTCACGAGCTTTCCGCTCGTGAGCTTACTGCTCACGCCTTCGCGGCACCCTTGAGCTTCCGCTCACGAGCTTACCGCTCACGCCTTCGCGGCACCCTTGAGCTTCCGCTCACGAGCTCTTATCACTCACGCCTTCGCGGCACCCTTGAACTTCCGCTCACGCCTTCGCGGCACCCCCGAGCTTCCACTCATGCCTTCCCGGCACCCCAGAGCTTACCGCTCATGCCTTCCAAGCACCCCCGAGCTTCCGCTCATGCCTTCCTGGCACCCCCGAGCTTACGGCTCATGCCTTCCTGGCACCCCCGAGCTTCCGCTCATGCCTTCCCGGCACCCCAGAGCTTACCGCTCATGCCTTCCCGGCACCCCAGAGCTTACCGCTCATGCCTTCCCGGCACCCCCGAGCTTACCGCTCATGCCTTCCCGGCAACCCTCGAGCTTCTGCTCACGAGCTCCCGCTCATGCCTTCCCGGCACCCCCTAGATTGCCGTTCATGCCTTCCCGGCAATCCTCGAGCTTTACACATGTCTACTCGACACACCACACACTATGCCAAAAAGTGCATCAGACGACAGAACTGTTCTGTCGTCTGAACGAACAAAAATGTGTCGTCTAGTACGGTGTCGTCTCTTGGGGGCATCAGACGACAGAAGTGTTCTGTCGTCTGATTTTTCAGACGACATAAAAAAATAAAAGTCTTGTGTCGTCTGATGAGTTTTGCATTTTGGGAACATTGTGATATGTTTCTTTAAAAGCATTCAAACAACAGTTTTGTATTGTCTGATAAACAAAACAACCACAGTATTTTTTAAATACTATTGTGTGAAGCATATTTGCAAGACTTATTTATGTGGTCTGAATGCCCTTAAATAAGAAATATGAAGACTCTTATGTAGTGTCTTCTCTCATACAACAGCATTTAAAGGTTGTGCTAATTTACTTTAAACGACAATTATATGTGGTCGTAAAGAGCATCAGAGGACAATTAAGTGTCGTTCTAGGGTACATACATACGACACTTAAGTGTTGTGTGAAAGGTCTTTTATGAGGTCTTTTTATGTTGTCTGTGATTGATTCCAACCACACTTATTTGTTGTTATTATACGTTTTAGCCAACACTTTCGTCTAACTTATGTTGTTGTTTTGCCCTTTAGACTACAATTTTCTGTCGTCCCAATGCCAAAAAGACAATAGACTTCTATTTGATTTTTGTGTTGTTTTTGTTTAGCTGCAACCACACATTTTGGTGTGCTTTTGTTGTAGCTTGCAATTTGAGATAACACATATTAGTAGTCCCCTGTTACAATTGGTATGCATGCATTCTGGAAATTAAAATTGCCCATTCATGAAAGTATGAAACCCACATCCAAAATCATTCATTGCAATTTCTATTAATCCACCATTGTCTTATGTACACAACCTAATCATGAGCATCGATCACTTCAAAATGTCTCATATCTACTAATCTGAATCTGCAGACAAGTCCAAATGCTTAATGAATGAAGAATCTACTAGACACAAGTTAATAAAGGAACTACCTAGCTACACTGCTGTACCAGTTTCACAATCTGATCATGAATTGAATCACCCTAATCATAGAAGTGGTCATAGAAAACGGAAGATATTCCGGGCTGCGTGAGTATATATGCATAACCCTGCAGATAATATGCACATAGAATGAAGTTATATCCTTGTTTTGCTGGATCAGATATCATGCAACCAAGGACAAAGCAGTTTAGCAGAATAATAAACAAAATATTGAAGAAATACAACAGGCTGTGAACTTGAAGTTACCCTTCAGCATTTTCTTGTTTTGTATGGCCACCTGTACTTACCCAAATATTGAAGAAATAAAGCTACAGAGTACAGACATCTCCACTGGATAAGGAGCTGGGTTCCAGCATCAGAAGAAGCATTAGATCTTCAACCCTGCTAGATTTTGGGGAAAGATCAAGGACTCAACCTGAAGCTATTAAAAAAAAAAAAAACCACATGTTGATGATAAAAGATATGCATCCCTAGAATATATAAACTGAAAGTAACTAATTAGCTAGACAAATAAAGTTCCATATTTTGTAATTTGAAAAGTACTTAAAAAGATCTAATTCATTAACTTGTCCCAACAGATAACCTGTGTCATCAAGAGTGATGCACCCAATGAAATATATATAAATTTACAATAAAATATGGCTAGCAGGCGAGTTTCAGTTGCCCCAGTTAGCATAATCATGCATTACTCTGCATTTTTAATTAATGGACGAGGGTTCCAACAGTCTTCTCTTGAGCTCTATTTTATTGGTAGAAATTAGTTTCTTGAGCAAAAGAACATTGAGGAAAAACTGTTCAGAATGAAATGGAAAACCAAAGTTCTTACAGGTCAGTTTAATTTCAAAGCACATATACCCTGGCAGCATATTGACGTGCAAATTTCTCGTCTCCAATTAAAGAAGTCAAAAGTTCTACAAGTTCCGTCAAGACTTACCAAGTGAACTTGGGGGATAGAAGGGCGGAAGAGGACCCGGCAAGGACAGAGAAATAAACCACAGAAAGAACTGCTTTCAAATGTCTGCGACACTGCAGTCGCATTCAACTGGTTTAGTAGCAACCTGCAATGTAGAACAACACAAACATCAGTGACAGTCTAATAGGTGCAACCGTGACAAAAGAAATGGAAGTATTGTTCTAGCTGGATTTATCAGGATGGACTGACAGATTTGACATTATTACAAAAATAAGACCATTCGTTCTTACTTTTAGTGAGATGGGATAACAGAATAGTCTAGGGTACAAGCCAGAAGCAATATCCACATAATGAATGTTGTTACTATTAATTTCACTACCCACTGATCGCGTTAAGTATATTATAACATTCCTACAAAAAGAGATAAAACAAAGAGTGATATAGCTATATAAACAATGAAGACAGACAAAAGCACAACCTAGATACAACCAAAGAAAAATCTGGTGTTGAATTTCCTTGCATGAGAGCTCATGGTCAGAACATCCCAAAGCTTCTTGAAATAACTGCAAGTGCAGACACTCGAATAGATGCCTCAGCTGCTTTATCTTATTATAGAGCATTCAACGAACTGCTAATCTTCTAGGTTATCCTTTGTCAAACGTTACCTATTTGATGTTTACAAGCCATCTAGAGTCGTTCCCAGAGTGTTTCCGTAGAATGGAATTCAGGACTCTTAAATTCTCTCTCATGCCTCAAAAATATTAATTAATTAAGATTAGAGTATACCATGGCAACAGGGATCATATAATAGAGTTATGACTGGTCAAACAAGCAAGTGATTAATCAAGTCCCACTGAAAGATTAAAAAGGACAACTGATAAGAAACTACTTGATATAAGTGAAGAGCAAGTACCTAGGGTTGGTAAGGACCTGATTGTAAACTACTTGGTATATCAACCATCAGCTTGAAATTCCAATGCCATTGTAAATGCTTTTAGCTTGCTGTGGGAGCCAAAGCAATTTCCTGTTCAATAGATACATTGTCAGCTAATTGAAGATGGTCAGTTCCAAACAAATAAAGTTCCATAAGCAGATATGCGCCCCTAACATTTAGTAACTAACCAGCTAGACAAATATAGTTCCATACTAGAAAATTCTCCCGCGCGATGCTGCGGGTCTAATTTTTTTCTTTTTTTCCTCAAATCATGATCTATATAATATAATACAATTATAATTTTACATGTTACAACAACTGTTATTTTTAATCAAGCTTGTAAAGAGAGAGAATGGTATTTTAAATAAGAAAGGTGCTGAAAATATCAGCAATATGAAAAAAGAAAATGCTCAATTCATAGGAATTTTTGCAACACAGGTAGTTTCAAGATTGAATGTTTTGGAACGACCTGGAGGATGTAACCTTTTCTGATCACTTTCGTTCATAATCCCATCACCATCTGCATTACAATTTTCTTTATTTCTTAAAAAAGAAAAACACAATAGAGTATATAAGAATTCACAAAAGCCAAAGCCAAAACATACAGGTACTGAATCCATTACACCCTTCCTCATACCAAAATCCATTACAGCTGGTTTCAACATTATAACAAAAAATTAAGTTTGAAGTCTGATTCAACCGAGTGAAGGAAAAAAAAAAGCAACAAAACATTACAGCTGCATGAAGGCTCAAACCCGGAAAATCTATCAAAATACCTGAAGACATGAGGCAAAAAAAAAAACACAAAGCTTGTATCAGAATTCAAAAATCATAATCGAATTGAAAATTTACTAAGGAATAAAAAAATTAAAAATATATATATATATCTAAACTCAGATTCTCTAGTTAGCACAGCACACTATCAAGGAAATTGCTAGGTTTTAGAAATGAGAATTAAGATACTAAGATAAATACGTCATTGAGTATCTACAATTACTAAAGCAGCTAAAAGTATCCATGATAGAAAAGATGCTCCAACACTAAAAGAAATAGAAAAGATGCAAGGACCAAATCATAAATTATACTCGATTGAGTTGAGAAACTATAGTAAATACATTGAAACTATACTCCTATTTTCTGTACAATTGAATGCTACGACAACATTTTGTCATTCAATCAGACGATGAGTATCTAAAAATCTTATGCATATATGTCATTAATTAAACAGGGGAATGTTGCTTTATTCATTGCCAGACAATGGCTGAGACATGGCACACCCAATTCTCCACATATAGGCCATAAGGTCAGGAAAGTTTTACCATCTTCAATTTCTATGTAATTATTGGATATAGACAGAGCTTTTGCGATCTCTCTTTTTGAAATTTGATCAGTGACACTCTACAGAGAGAGACAATACAATGTAATTGATCAAGATAATTGAGATATATATACATATGGAGGAAATAAGGATATAGATCATTTACCTTAACAGCTGTCAGATATATTGAAGGAGATCCTGCTTTTACTCTGTCACACACTCACACCATCACCTGCAAACAAAAATGGAAGGAAACAATGAAATTAAGTGTGAGCCAGGTATGTAAATGGATAATCTACACAAAGCCATGGATTAAACTATTAAGTGTGCAGTTTTATCTTGGAGATTGAAGTAAATGATATACTATTAATTCAGCAGTAGGAAAAGAGCCAGATGTGTAATTACTAAAAGATACATTGTGCTGCTTAAACTTAAAATTGCAACGATAAGCGTAGACTTTGTACCTCATCAAGATCAGTTAATCTTCTCTCCAAAGTAGAAGTATTCCTGTTTAGCCCCAACCTCCCAAGTTCAGCTTCAAGTTCTGCCTCTATTTTACTCATCGAATCTGAACTCATAGGAACTCTACCATCATACTTGTTCATTTTCTGTTCAGGAGATTTGTTCTAAATCGAATATCAGTAACAATCATCCTCTGATCCTCTCGTGTGCTGTTCCAAACAATAACCTACTAACATTAAAAAAATTAAAAATTAAAAATTAAAAAAATATAGGAGAAGCTGATAATGAATCTGAAAAGCATTTAGCTAACGTTTCCTTTAAAATATATATGAAGCCACAGCTGTGATTCTTTATACTGGAAGATACGTATCTATGTGATTACGTACCATTCTCCATTTCCTGCCCTACAATATTCCCTGAACTGTTGGCATTCAGCTTTCACCTTTTTGGTTCTGATGCTGCACAAATTGGCAAAAGGAATTGTGAGATAAATCTTGTTCTCTTAAAAGTGAATACAAAATATACTGACAGATTCTTTTTGAATAAACCATATGAGGTTGAGATGTTTACCTTGCGCTACTTCCCTTGAACTGATGCATATGATTGTCCAAATTATAAGAATGATGAGGGGTTTCCTTTCTGCACAGAATTACAGCCAGTATTACTCTTATAGGGACAAGCTAGAAGTATAGGGGCAGAAAGTATTATTGAACCACGTTGTCTTCTACAATGATCAGAATTATGGAATTCGAATGGAATTAGTATACATACCTCCTCAAAGATGCAACATACTCCTGTCTTGTCATGGGCTTCATTTCATCAATCTTGTTCTCATAGCTACTGATCTGGATAAAATATTACAGGTATATTATATACATATACAAATTATATATTTGATCTCCACTTGAGATATATACATCTCATTATTGCGTGAACATCATAACAATAATTAAATCACACCAGAATATATCATATATGCACTCATCGGGAAGTTGGTAGTGGTTGTGGGACTGGTGCCCCAATATTTCAATGCTGCTAAGTCATAAGCTCTAGCCGCTTTGTCTTCTTTGTCAATTGTCATAACCACCTACATCATGATTCGATATAAACGCATGCATAAGCAACATATGATAAAAATTTAAGTGAACTCTACAATAAAAAGGGAGGAAATGAGAGAAAAAGAAGAAGACAATATATAGAAGCTATATGGAAAGAGCTCTTCCTTTGTACGTACATACCCAAATAAACTGCAGTTGGAGCGATTGAGATGAGATCAAAAGCACCCAGATGTGATCAAGACTGACAAAAGAAAAGAACAGAATTAGTAATTCGGCTTCTTCCCCAGCAGAACAAAACTGACGAATCTAGCTCCCTCTGCAAATCAAATCAATTCAAAACCACAAACCAAAATTCCTCCAAAGATAATCAAAAACTGACAAATACGCTCACCCTTTTTCAAACTATAACCCAACCAATGCAAAAGATGCAACAAAAACCTGCACCAGAAGCCAATCACAAAATCTAAATCACAGAAGATCATAACTCCCATCCACGTTGACGTAACAATGATAGACGTGTGTGCTTCCAGAATCCCAATCAAAACTCTATAATACATCAAAAATATAAAAGGGAAATCAGGCAGATATAATAATGGATACGAAGGTTAAGAGTATGACGGACCTTGAAACCTCTCATGAAGTTGAACAGGAACATTAGCAGAGAGTCTCTGATAAGGCGAAATGCATACGGCTTTTGATGGAGAACCAGAGGGATACGCTGATTGTCCATGAACAGATGTTCGATCAGTAAATACCCCACCTTATATATGTTCGATCAAAAAATAAACAGACAAAGAGGCGAAGGGATCTGATCAAACAAAACCTTAAGAATGAGGGACTGCCATAAGAGAGGGATCAACCCAAATCCTAGAAATCGCCGAGTCCCTGCCAGGACCTACAGAAACGACACACTGGTCTTGGAATCGACGATGGAGGAGTTGAGTGCGTTCTGGAGAAATGGATGTGTTGGGTTCGTGGGGTTAAGTGTGCAAGACGACAGCGACTCCGCCGCCTTCGTCACCTCCTTCTCCAACAACTCCTCCTCACCGCCTTCGTCACCTCCTTCACCACTTCCTTGTCCAACAACATTTCAGATGAGGGACTGAGGGAGATTGAGAGTTGTGAGATGAAATTTCAAATAATCAAATCTATTAACTGGAGATCGATGGGTCGGAGACCAACATCCCAACAATGAAGTATAGAGAGAAGGTTTACTTACAGTGGGTCGAAGCAAAGTCGTGGGTCGGCGGTTCAGTGGTTCGAGATTACGAATAGGAGCTAGCTTAGAGAGGCTGAGGGAGTGAGATGACTGACTGAGAGGTTAGAGCTAGCTTAGAGATAAGGCCGAACCGTCGAACTTTGCGGTGGGTCGGCGGCGACTGAAACTGAGGGACAGAGGGAGTGAGTCGAAGAGAGGCTGAGGGTCAGGGTCAGTCAAAATCTCGAATAGAGGCTGAGGGAATGAGGGATTAGGGTTAGCGACTAGATTTAGGTGGGTTTGCCACGCCCAGTGGCGACGGCAGTTGGTTTTTGATTGAAAGTGATTGCGGTGGCTGTTGGGGAGGTTGCGGGGTTTGGGGAAGGAAATGAGAGAGATGGAGAGGAAGACGGGGCCGGGTTTTGCTGAAGCCTGAAGGAGAGAGATTTTTAGACAGAATTTGTGGGAATGAAAAAAAACACGAAGGGTTTATGTTATGCCAAAAGAGACCTAAAACAAAAAAAGTCAAACTCACCTTATTCAGACAACACTTATATGTTGTCTAAATATCACCCTATTGATTAGTTAACTATAAGGTTTGGGCGCTTAAGAGGGAAAAGACTCAACTTGTTGGAGGGAAATCTAAAATTTCTGCTAGGGTTTTTTCCCATGTTTTCAAACAACATATAAGTGTTGTCTGAATGCTCACCATTTATCTAAATTTGAGATAGGAAATCACCACCTTTTACAACTACACAAATATGTTATCTGAATGCTCACCATTTTTCCAAATTAAACCAGTATGGTTTTAGTGTATATTCAGACGACAGAAAAGAAAATTATGTCGTCTGAAAAACTCAGACGACATAAAACAAAACTTATGTCGTCTGATGCGTGTCGTCTGAAGGACTTTTTGGCATAGTGACACGTTAATGGAACATTGAATTCTTCTACCATTTGTCGCTTGCGACAAATTGAATTCTTTTCGCGTTCCATTAATACGAGACAACGAAACAAACACAAGCGTTCACGTATTCATCATTCACGAATTACAAACGTTTACCTTCGCAGCGTTCATGCAACTTACATTTATCATATGCAACCCATATGCTCACACAACCATACGCGTTCTCGAGTTTGTATGTCATAATCGATCGTACTCGGCACCATTCGCGTGTATACGTCAACATGTATCACGGACCCTATACGTTCATATATGCCAACGCATATCAATGCAACTCACATTTGTTGCCCAATGCAACGAGCATTCTACATATGCCTGTTTTGTTTCTTTGTTGTGCAGGTTAACGAGTCCCTTCTTGCTTACGGAGTTCGGGGACTTGTAGGGGCTCCGTACCGCCCGGTTACTTATGCTTGATGACTTCATGATTATAACTCCCCAACCAAGAAGCTCCTCTTACTTGGGGACTTCGGGGACTTGTAGATACCTCTACTAGTGACACTAGTTTGCTAGCTCACCAAGCATAAGTAACACCCTCTTTGGGACACCCACAAGCCATGGTGAGGCCCAACCAAGACATGCATCTTGTAGCCCTATGTTCAAGCTACGCTACGGTATCCGAAAGTCGCAAATCCGTCGCCGGGAAGCCACCTTCCTGGCCTTGCCAAGTTGCCTCCACAATATGCTTCTCTAGACTAGAATAGTAACTTTGAGTCCCACATCTAAGAAAATGTAAATGAGGGAGCCTCCTTCACCTATAAAAGGAGACTCCTTCTCACTTACTCCACATCCCATTACATCTCTTGTAATCTTGTTAGGCCGCAAGGCTCGACACACTAGTGCACATTCAAGTGGACGTAGTTTCCCGCTAAGGCGAGAAACGAACCACTATACATCTTGTGTCAATCTCTCTATCTCTTTCTTTACGTTAATTAGATCCCCACGGATCCAAACGTTAACAGTAGTCATTTTTAGAGTAGTGCCAAATATATCTTATGCTGACTTTTGGGTCCAAAACTCATTTTTTCTTAGAAAACCCTGCTTAAATGCCTGAGAAAAACAAAACTAGCCTTCAACATGTCCAAGTTTTTCACCTAACGACTCCCTGCCTAATAGTTACTTTAATAGACGGAATCACTGTTGCTTGTTTCTATCCTAAGCTAGAGGCAATTCTTTCTAAGAAACAGAAAATCTGAACTTAAAGGTAGTATAGGATAAAAGCCGAACACAACAATCAACAATAACATAAAACTTGGAATACTTGACAAAGTGGATGAGCAATATGAAATTATTTATGTAAACATAATCAAGCTAAGAATTCAGAGCCTCATTCTCAGGCAAGGTTCTAAAAAACGCTAGGCGCTAGTCGAGCGGTGACCCAGGGACTAGCGCCTAGGGGCCTAGGCGGTTTTTTATTTTTTATTTTTAAATTATTTTTATGACATATAATAATATAAATAACAATATTTAAAGTCTAAAAATTAATTATAAATATAAAAATAGTCAAAATATAGAATAAATTAGGATTTACGACCGCCTAGGCTCCGCCTAGAACCGCCTAGCCCGCCTAGTCCCTGCCTAGCCCGCCTAGTAGCCCAGCGCCTAAGGGAAACGCGTAGGCCAAAATCGGAGCGGTTCCTTGCCGCCTAGCACCTAGGCGCCGCCTAGGCCCTTTTTTGGAACATTGTTCTCAGGTAAATAGCTAAAAAGCTGTTTAGCTATCCATAAGAATGATTACAAATACTTACTTGTAATGAAAGCACACTACTTCACACTAGACAGGAAGGAAAGAACACATTGCTACTATGGCTTTCTCACTTCTTGAGAGAAGACTTTTCTGCTCAATTTTCTGATGCCTTACAAACTGAACCTAAAACTCCTTATATAAGAAGCGGAGCTCAAACCAAAATTCAAAAACAGAAAAATATACTGCACAGAAAATTTTTTCTCCTGCTGCCAGAAGTGTATTTCTGCTGCCAGCATGAACCTAAAACTCCATTATTTCTGCTTTCGTGAGTGCTCCTGATGATGGAGGTTGCTTGGTGAAAAACATATTTTTTTAGGTGAAATGTTTTTCACCTTGTTCTTTTCTGAAAAGCAAAAAGCATCTTTAGGAAAAGCCAAAGTTGCTTTCGGTGTGATTTTACACTTGCTGCTTCACATGTTTTCATCTATTTCAGAGTTGTGGCCAAAGACAAAAGAGCTGTTTTCCATCCTTGCTTTAGTTCCATTTTCTTCCACGTCAGTATCTTCATACATTTTGTAGTGGTTATCGCTTTCAATCTTCTCGATCCATTGAAAACAGGCTAACGTGGAGTCTATCTCTTTTCTCTTGAGAGATAGAAAAAGGTCACTTCTAATTACGTCAGGGTGGTCGTATGCTGTAATAATAATTTTTTCTCCTGCTGCTAGGAGTGTATTTCTGTATCTTCTTCGATGATCTTTTTAATATATTCTAGTGCCATAGCCTTCATCCAGGGAATGCTAGAATTTGGTTGGCCATTGTATCCAACGCATGCAGGGTGAAGATACTTCCCTTGAATGATTCTCACATAGTGATATGGAGAAATATAATCAACTTCCCCATCTGTCTTCTGAATCCACTCTGGAGGAGTAGACCTAAATTTTAATCTGACGATGCAGTCATTTTTTCTAACGTTCTTGACTGTGTTGACTATGAGGGGTGGTAGTCTCTTGAGATCATCATTTGTTTTAGTCCAAAGATTGTGGACAAAACCATTTTCAACAAGCCAAAGCTTGTGTTCTTGAGGATGTTCACTCTGAACACTGACCACATATCTTCCAACATAAGGTCAAGGGACAGTGAAGAGGGTTGGAGGTAGGCATGAGTCAGAATTCTTACTTCCAATAAGATTATGGAAGTTGAACCATTTGGATTCTTTTAGTGCTATAACAGGAATTCTAGCACTCTCAGGATCTTCAAGATACTGGACTTTCTCATTCTGAATAGCACTCTGCTGTGTATTTTCATAAACTTCTTCAAACTGTGGTCTAGCATTTTCATGGAGTTCTTCAGCTAATGCAAAGAGAGCTAGGAACATGATTCCACTGTTTCTTTCTTGAAAGGCGAATAAGAGATTATCTAAAATTGCCTTTTGGTGGTATGCTAGCCTTCTGCCAGTTCTAAATATAAGATCAGCAAAGGTTTTTAGTTCATAATTAAAAACATTTATATATAACTCCGGTTGGAGTTTATTTGCTTTTTGGCAAAGCAACAGCCTTCAACGGTCTTGATGAGCCTTTACCGTCTGTGGTTTGAGACGGGCTAGCCAATCCTTTACCTTGGGATTAATCAGTTATGGCTAGTCCTTTTGGACCTAGCAAGAATCTTTTGAGGATTTTTTCTTTTGATTCCTCAACCTTTTCAGGTTCTTTCCCAGTTCTTCTATTTCTGGGATTGCGACCTTCGTCCTCATCTCTTTGGCTGAACATTGCCATTTCTTTGGTTAAGGCGTCTGGAAGATAGTTCTTATTTCCTGCAATTAATTCAACATTATAATCATATTGGTTAAGAAATTATTTCCAATTTGCTAATCTTCCTCTATCAGCAGTTTTATTAAGTTTAAAATTTTTAAAATTATTTACTCTAACACAATTGGTGCGTACAGTGAAGGGTTTTCCAAGAAAAGCTAGAGAATTTAAAATTGTTTTCTTGACAGCCAAAATTTCTTTTTCCCCTATAGGATAATTTTTTTTTTGCAGGGCTGAACTTGCTACTACAAAACTTACAGATCTTTTCAATGTTAGTTCCAGGCATTTTTGCTAGAACAACACCGGACCAGTAATTATCACTAGCATCTGTTTGGAGAATGATTTCATCATTTTCCTCCGGTTGTTGAAGAGGAGGGAGATTCTTGCAGAGAGCCTTTATCTGCTTCACAATTTTTTCATCATCTTCTGTGAAGTTCCATTTTCTTTTGGAACTTATTTTAGGAGATAATATTGCTGTTAGTCCTGATATTTTGGGAATGAAGTCTCTTCCACAATTAATGACTCCTAAGAATCTTTCTAGACTCTTAGCATCATGAATTTTGTCTGGGAATTTCCAGATTTTCTCCAAGATGTGGGGTTGGAGTTTTATCACTCCATTCTTGATGTTTATTCCAAGAAAATCAACTTCATCTAGGATAAAGAAGATTTTCTTTTCTCCTAAAATGATTTCATGCTGAACTATAAGCTTTACAACCTTATGGAGGTGTTTCATGTGTTCTTCTCTGTTTTTGGAGAAGACAAGAATGTCATCAATGTAGACGACACAGAAAGGCATTACTAACCATTCATAATGACCTTGTGGTTTCCAAATGCAGTAAGAGGAACACTATCTGGATGCATCTTGACTTGCCAAAAACCCGACTTTACATCGAATTTTGAAAAGACTTTAGCTCCTCCGAGCTGGTTGATCAGTATTTGTACTTGAGCAATTTGATAACCGTCTTTAACGGTCTTCTTATTGACATCTCTGTACTCAATTACCATTCTAGCTTTTCCTCTAATATTTTATGCATGATTTCTTACGTAGAATACTGGAGCATGATGAGGGTTAATGGATGGTTGAATTAATCTCTTGTTCAGGAGATCTTCAATATCTTTTCTGAATTCTTTTTTATCTTCCTCTTTGTACTGAGGAATAGCTTTGACATGACAGATAGCATTCATATAATGTAATCTTAATCCACAGACCACTGGGTCTTTTTCCCAAAATTTCTGAGGGTCGACATCTATATTCTGTTCGAGCATTTTCCTGATTTTATCAAGAGTAGGAGTTTTCTGAGACTCAAGCTTATTATGAAAGTGCTTGAGGTTATGCTCATGGATGAAACTAGCTTCTTCATCTTCACTAGTTTCTTCTTCTTCAGAAGATTCATCAACGAGTAATTCTTCTTGTTGTTTGATTTGTAACAATGGTTCAAATTTGGGTTTGTAGGGTTTAGGACTAGGACCACCACTATTGTTGCGATCTCTGATACTGAGTGGTAAAGTTTGGACCTACTACACTTTTCGCGTGGATAAGTCTATCTGCTCAGAACACCCTATCTTCTTTTCTGAAGCCTATAGCTTCTTCATTTTGAATAAATCGTTGTTGGAGAATGAAATCATTTCCCAACAAGAAATCAGATCCTTGGCCTTCTGATTGCCAAAGGGTGTTGATGACAAATGTTTCTCCACCAATGGTGATGTGAACATTCCCAACTACCTTTTTCATGGTTAAGTGGCTTCCATCAAACTGGACACCAGTAGCTATTCTTTTATTATCTTCTTTCCAGAGTTCTTCTGGAATTGTAAATCTTTTTGCAACTATAAATCCTGATCCATTATCTACAAATGCATGTAGATGATATTTTCTATGATCAGGGAATTTTAATCCAATCTCTATGTAGTTGTTGTATCTACTAGTGGAGATGATTTTTGATTGTTGAAACTCATTTTCTTGAGTTTGTTCTTGAGGGATGAATGGTTTGCATTCTTCTGGAACATTTTCTGGTAGTTCAACTAGTTCTATATTTTCATCGATTATATTTTCATCAATTTTTTCTTCCTTTATTTCTGAGGAAGATGGTTCCATGATTTCTTGGAACAGAGCTTCTACCTTTTTCTCTTTTTGTTCAGAGAAATATTCTTCATATTCTTGTTCTACCAATTGGCTGATAAGGCCATTCTTGGTTTTTCTTCTTGCTTCAGCTATGAAGCATTCTTTGTGATAAGTCTTTTTTGACTCTTCACAGAACATAGGAAGTCCATTCTTTTCATGACATAGGCAGTAGACACAAACGAATGTACCAGGCTTCACCTGATATGTGAGATCCTGAATTTTAAAGTTGGTTGAATTTTATTTTTGAGCTTGGAAATGGAAAGTATAGGTCACCACGAGTTCGCAGCATTTTTCGGTTAATTTTTCTGGTTTCCGAGCTATTTTTAACGAATTTTTGAAGTTTAGTTGGAAATCAAATTAAGTGGCGACGTGGCATGTCACTATTGGTCGATAGGCTGACTTGGAGACCAGGTAACAGTAGCCAAACGTGTCTTGCATGTGCAAGATCAGATTGACATGTGTCAAATGGTGGCATCATGTCTTTGTGTGCTTGACAAGTGGCATAAGCTTGTTGGTGTTTGATTTAGAAGTTGACAAGTGGCACCAAACCAACCATTCATGTCTTGACACATGGCAGTTCTCTCCTATAAATAGGAACTTAGCCACCTCATTCTTCAGTACCAATTTTGAAAAGATTTCTCTCTCTAGCTTTCTCTCTCTAAAACTTTGGCGGATCATAACTTTTGATCCGTAACTCCGATTTAGAACCCGCAAAAGGCTACGGATTCGTCTTGATGAGCTCTTTCTATTGGTGGAAAGAAAATTCTGATTTGGTGAAACTATTTTTTGACGACCTAGGAGGCTTGATTTTATTTTGTATTGTCCGCGATTGTCGGAAATAAGGTAGGGGGATCTCGGGGAAACTTTTTATGATTGGATGTTGATTTTATATGCTTTGTGTTTATATTATTCTGGTTAATATTATTTTGAATGATTTCTTTGATGATATTTTATTACATGTACTAAATGTACGTTGATCGATGTAAGTGCATGTTTTCATGGAGGTTGTTATTCATCAACTGTAAAGGAGTTGGGGGAAAATTATGATTATTTGGTGTTGTGGGAAATTATCTTTTGTGTAGTTGAATCTGAACATTGTAGGGATCAAGCTCAGGCGAGCCCGTGTGCACATTTAGGTTTAGAATATCGGCGGTATAATTGTCGATATATTTGAGTGATTTGGGCTTGGAGATCAATGTTTCGGACAAGATGACTAGCAAAAGGGGTTTTGGGGGATTTGATTGAGTCAGGAGATTAATTTATATGTTTGGATATTCAAGTCACAGTTGCAAAACTGTAAAGTACACGGTATGGGACGTGTAAGCTTGCATATTCTGATATATGGATTAACGGGTAAATAAATGGAGTTGGATTGCATCATTGTTTGATTTGCATGTTATAATTGAAATACATGATGGTATTATCTTTGGTCAATTATCCATGAGAAAGTTTTATGTCCCTACTGAGCCGCTGGTTGAGCTCACCCCTTAACAGATTTTGCAGGTATGGAATCAAGATACTAGGGCAAGAAGTTCTGATATGTATATAATGTCAAATGGGTTGTGAAACTTGTGTTTCCTTTATGTTTGTTTGGTATAAAGAATGAGTACTAGTGTACTATGTGATAAAGACTATGTAATATATGCTTCCGCTGGAATTTTGAGATCTTGTTATCTAGTTTTAGTTCACGATTTATTTATTTATTTTTGTCACATTTTGGTTATAGAAATATTAGTTCTATAATTAAGATGTGATTCACACCTTAACTCGAGATTAGAAAATTAGCTCGAGTCAGGGCGTGACATGATATGAGGACGTTATTGCTTCTGTCTTACTTTTTTTCCCAATTTTTGACTTTAATTAGAACATTCATCTGTCTAGATTCTAAGTATTCTACTTCAGAATCTGTTTCAGAGTTAGATGATTCTTCTTCTTCAGACGAGGCAAAGTAAACTGACCTGTCATCTTCTTCATCAGAATAGGCTATTTCGTAGCCTTTCATATTTGTTGTTTCTACTATGGGCTCATGTTCTTCAAATAGAGCTTTAGTAGATCTTTTACCCTTTTCTAGGCATTCATTGGCATAGTGCCCTTCAGCTCTACATAACCAACATCTGCAAGCTTTCTTGCCTGGTTGTTTATTCTGATCTTGAAGATTTTTTTTTTGGGATCTTCTTCCTGTTGTTTCTTGGAGTTAGAACTTTTCTTAAACTTCCAATCCTTTCTCTTATTACTCTTTCCAAACCGTTTCGAGTAATATTTTTCTTTTCTTTTCTTGTAGAACTTGGATTCATGACATCCCCAGTTGGTAGGCATATCCAGTATTCCATAACAAAAGTTTTCAACTCCTTTGAGTTGTTTCCTAGCCATCTTGGCTCTAAGATTTACTCTACATTGCTCTTTTAGTAATTGCCTGATTCTGTCGGCAATTCCTCCAACTGAAAATCTTTCAATTATTTTTTCAGCTATGCTTTCTCTCATAGCTGTTCTCCATGGTTCAGGGAGTTTTCTGTGTAATAAGTTTACTAGATCAGTATTCTCTAGTTCACCTATTGTACAGTAGTATTCCTGAAACTCATTCAAGTATTCTTCAAAATATCTCATGTCACAAATTTTGAGAGCATAGATATTTGATTTGGCCGTTTCTTTAGCCTTTTCGCTCAAATTTGAAAGATCTCCACATAATTGTTCATATAGGGGTACTGCAAAATCATAAGGAGAGATTTTGAATTTTTGTTTTCTTCTAGCTAGTTTCTTCCTTTGGTAGTCTCTTTGAAAGATAGATAGTACTTTTTAGCTACTCCAGTGAGAGTAGTTTCATAGTACACCTGAAGATCTAGTGCTTCAAATTTTCCAAGGGTAAGAGCAGAAGCCATCATGAGACTATCTACCCATTGGTCAAGAGTTTTTCTCTTGTCTAGATTTAACCATATTCCATAATTTGTAATTGGTACCCTGGGTATATTGTCCTCTGGGACAAATTTTTGAGAATTTCTTCCTTCTTTTCTGCCTGTCGGGGTTTCTGCACAGGGAGTTTCAGTTTTCCCTTTTCTCTAATGATGAAGGTTTTGGAATTGGAGATTTCTCCGTCTTCCATTTCGATATCTTGATAAGGAAGGATTTTTCTTACCTTTCCTGGTTCGAAATTTTTCATTTCTTCGATTAGTTGCTCTAATCGTTCAGTATGTTCGCAGGATTCTGCTTCCTCATAGAGTTCATAGAGCTTTTGTGCTCTAAGCATATTTACTGGTCTGTTTAGATCAGCTTCTAAAATTCTTCGGTAATAGGATATGTTGGTCCTTCAACAGTGAGTTTGGTACCACTAACACTAGCTTCTCTAGTGCTGTAGCTTCTTCTAAGAAGATTTTTGTTTATCCTAACATTTTCAGGACACACGTCACTTTTTCTGTGATCGTCGAATTTTAGACTGATATCTCCAGTCTTTCTGCTTTCATATATTGCCGCTTTGGCACTTTCTGGTGGTTTCTTTGGACCAGATAATTTCCATTCAAGAGCAAAAGTTACTTCATTCCAAGTAACCTTGTGAATATGTTGATGAGAATGGTTTTTCTGACTGGTGAGGAATCCAGTAGTAAGACCAGGGATATTTGATATCCTTGTCTTGGGTTCTACTGTGGTACTCGTCAGTTTATAGTATATTATGTATACTAGAGCGAGTTCTTGCATATCCTTTTTCATCGATATGCCATCTGTTTTGACTCTCAGTCTCAGACAGTGAGCTGCATCTTTCAAGCTGGTTGAGAAGTTTGGGAAACAGTTGAAATATGCCACTTGATTGCATAAAGATGCTTCAAGTGTTCCCAATAGACTAGCTTGAAAATCTGTTAGTCTATTATCTTGTAAAACACATAGAACTGAACAGTTTATGCCTTTTCGGGCAAGTAGTTTTATGCCTACTTGGACTACTCCAATATGCATAAATTGATATTTTTTTGCCTTTGCTCTAGCAACTTCCTCAGGAGTGATCATTAAAAGATCTGTTTCTCCTGTTGTAGAGGGGTTGTAAATTCCAATAATTTGAAGTGATGGCTGTCCATCAATTCAAACTTTCCCCTTTTGTAGATTTGTTTAAAATCTAACTTTGGAATTGCGGAGTTTTTTACCTCCTGTTCAATTTCATTATATTCAAATTCTTCTGCATTTAGGAGTTGTACTCCTTTCTTTTTTCCAAAGATGCTCATCATCTTGACATCTCTTGCTACCAAGTGTTTTGGTTTTTCATACCTGATACTAGTCAGACTAGTAGAAGGTTCTAGAAAAATCATGCTTGGCGTAGGATTCTTCTAGGGTTTTTCTAATGGTTTGAATCCATTAGCTTTCTTTGATTTTACTGGAGGCTTTTTCTTATCCTTCAGTATATTTTTCATAGAATCTAGCATTTCTCACTGTTCATTGATTTTTCTGCCAACACTTGTTAGCTATTCTTCTTCCCTTTTAGGAAATTCTTTGATATAATCGATTTTGTGCTCCAATTTTTCTAATTGGGCGATTATATCTGGTACTTTATCTAGATGCTCTTGTATCAGGTTCTAATATTTCTCATCAGAAGATTTTAGTAGAAAATTCAACTTCTCTAATATTAATTCAGACATTGTCCCCATTGGGGATTCCCCTTTTGAGCTCTTTGCAAGCTTTGATACCAGTGATGTGCGGATCTAACCAATGCTCAAATAATCAAGAGGTTTTTGTTCCTCTCGGAGAATATATTCAAGATTCAATCTGATTTTTCAACTTTGTATATTCTTTTCTGAACTATGAAGATAATATCTCAATAATCGGGAGTTTCTCTTTTAAGTCTTGACCTGTAATCTTTTAACTTTCTCAGCTTCTTTTTTTCTTCAGCTAACTCTTTACTTGTGTTTTTGCAAATAGCAATGAATTCTAATATGTCTATGATCGAAATTATGAATAGTGAAAACTTAACTGTTTCCTTCGAATAGAGGATGAATTTGAACTGCAATTATAGTCTAGACAAATAAATTCAAGATGGGCCCACCACGTTTCATCAAAAGGAAAAAGGAGAGGGAAATAAAACTGTTCAAATTAATCGTAATATGCAAGGATCGGAGAGTGAGAGAGAATGAAGGGTACTAATGGTATAAACATTAAGTGAAAAGAATAGTTGGGAGAAAAAAGGAAAAATTATTGTGTGAATGGGGATAAAAATAAGTTGGTGGAGTGTATGAGATGTATTTTGGTATTTTGTGGGTAAGTGGTCATTATCTCAATTATAAATCCAAGACTAAATACAAAGAATAATAACCGGTGGCGGGCTCGTGCTAATCAAGACCGGCGGCGTGATTCTGAATCGAGTCTTAATGGCATGGTTCTGAATCGGGTCTGAAAGGTGTGAGTTTGTGGCGGCGTGAGGCGGGGCGGTTGGAGTCGTAGCGATGTGGGATCGTGGCGGCGACGACTGTGGAGGCTCTGGTCGTGGCAGCTCGGGTCAGGCGAACAGTGGCGCTGGTTTTGGTTCGTACAACATGGCGTTTTGGAGCTGTTGGGCCTGGACCAAGCTAGCTTGATGGGCTCTGAGTTGGAACCCTTCCATTTGGGGCTCTTGGGCTTCGTATTGTGGGCTGGGGTTGTTGCCCTAGGTCTTTTCTATGTTTTAACTTTTGTCTTTTACAATAATTCCTTTTAGGACACTATTGCACCTTTTGGGTGCACTCTATGTACCTCTAGCGCCTCTGGAGTAGTACCGAATGAGTATTTCCACTATCTACGTATTTCAATGTGTAATGAGTAGGTCTATTGTCTATGTACCACTGTGGGTACTATCACTATCTTCTTGTCTGTCTATACATGGCAGCGGAAAGGTATGTAACGGCTTATTGTAGCTTGAGTTGAATGATATTATCGCCCAATGGGCAACTTTAAAATAATAATAATAATAATAATAATCACACCCTAAAGTTATAGTCTTTAGAAGCATTTACCAATTACCATTATCCAATTAAACGCAATACCCTTTACTTAACTAAACTTCCGATCCATAATAGCATCTACACAGAATGAAGCACTCAACCTTGATCAAATGGATATCCTCATTCCTCCTCTTCGATAGCTCCTAGTAGATTAGGCAAATGCAGGGGGGTGTATTGTATATGGAATTAGTGGAACTTTTTAAGAAATTTATGGAATTTAAAAGTCTGGGTGTATTCAATATAGATTGATTTTCAGCAGTTCATGAAAATCTTGGGGTATTCGATTAGGATTTTTAAAGATTTTATGAATTCCACCAAAATCTAGGGGTATTCAATTAGGACTTCTAAAAATGAATAAAAGTTTAGAGGTATTCAAAATTTCATTCATACTTATGGAATTAGAAAATCAAGGATAATCATGGACTTTATAGTGTTAACTGTACATACCAAATTCCAATAATTTTCTAGCCACTAGACCAAAGATTTGAAAAGGCTATCAAAGATTTTTTTTTTTTTTTTTTTAAATCTATCAAAGTTTTCTCTCTGCGGGCAAAGAGATTGTTTATCTATCATCTCTCTTTCTTGTTTCTTCTTATCTTTTCTCTAATCTTTCATGATATCAATATTTTTTTGGGCTAAATACTGTTTAGTCCCTGAACTTTTACCCAAAAAACACTTTAGTCCTTAGCCTTCTAATTTCACACGTTTAGTCCTTGTACTCTCAGAATTTGGACCAATAGGTCCATTCCGTTACTCTCCATCTAAAATTTCCGTTATGTTGCTGATGTGATAATTATTTGACACTAAAATGTCTATTATGCCCTTTTTTTATATTTTTTTTATTTCTTCTCTCTTTCTGTTTATCTCTTCGTGAGTTCACGAAACTCTTTTTCTTTCTTTCTTCATCAACTAAATCTTCTTCAATCCTCTGAGGAGCCATGCCATCCCCTCTCGCTTAGCCCCAAAGTCCAGAGTCCCTTTCCCAATCCCCACCTTGACACGGCGATCTCCGACCAACATTAGCCTTGCGAAGGTGGTTGGGACCATAGCGCCGGACTAGAATCGACGGTAACGCGCTGTTCGAGAAAGAAACTGTGTATGCGATGGCCACCTCTTCATGATACCATTTGAATCAGCTTTCATTTCTGGTAGACTTCCGACATCATCTTCTGTAAAACCTTCTTTTCCTTCAATTTTGCACTTTGTGTGACAAAGATCTTGAATTTATGGGTCTCCTTTGATGGGTTTTGCTTTGATTTTGATTCTCACGGTCAGATTTTCCCTCCCTCCCTGCTCCCGAAGCTGGAATCCCAAAGCCAGAGAAATACCTTTCGGACCCATCACTCTAATTCCCGACAAAGTCGGCCAAAGAGCTATTTTGTCTCAGAAACGAGGTAGCTAGATCCGTCGTCTGTGAGGCACTGGCTCGACTTCAAAGGGACTTCTTCTTCATCCTCAAAGCCATTCCAAGCCCAACCCCAAGGCCATGACCGATCTATAGGCCCACGGCGGCGGCTTTGCTCTGGAAAAAGAGCACTCAAGTGAGTCTGATTGGCATGTGTGTTTGATTTGAATGGTCAAGCTCTGATCTTGGTTAGAAGTTAGGTTAGTTGATAAATTCTGGAATTAGAATTTTTTTTAGTTGATTTTGGAAGTTTAATTTGAAGTTTTTGTGATGGCCCATGTCCAGATTTTAGAATGTGTTAGGTTCAGAGTCCATGAATGGGTCTTGAATTGTTATTTGTCTTGTATCAATTGGAATTTTTAATTGAGAGTGGAGGCGACTCTGCTCATGAACACCATTTGGGTAGGAGACGATGAGGTGCGGAGGTAGATGTAGACTGGGAAGGAGATGCTGGATTTGAGTTTGAAGTTGCGGATCATGGAGCTGGAAGAAGGAAGAAGAAGAGATAAAAAGAAAAAAAAAAAAAAGGAAAAAAAAAAGTGAGGGCAGAGTAGACATTTTTGTGCTGAAAAATTGACACGTCAGCAACATTAACAGATTTTGGACGGAGAGTAATGGAATGGACCTATTGGTCCAAATTCTGAGAGTATAAGGACTAAACGTGTGAAATTAGAAGGCTAAGGACTGAAGTGTTTTTTGGGTAAAAGTTCAGGGACTAAACAGTATTTAGCCCATATTTTTTTATACCAACATGTTCATTGTAGTTGTTGAATGTGAATTTTTTTTTTGTTCAATTGTGATACTTGGAACCCTAATAGCAATAAAAAATAATTTATGAAACCCTAAAACCCAAATATTGTGGTCTAGCTACCCCTAAAACCTTGAATAGTGTCGCTATGAAATACTGGGTTTTGTCTTATTAATTATTCTCATCGATTTGAATTTATATCATGGTTCAAGTAAAGCTTGAACAATTGAATTTCGATTGATTGATTATAGATCAAGACATTGATCAATATTTTTATGATATATGTTAATAGGTGAAAACAAAATTGATGAGAATAATTAACCATAAACATCAAGGATCTATATTATATATTTAAGTTGATTGGGAGATTAGAAATGAGAACAAACTAGCTAGACAGAGTAATAATCATTCATTTGAGTCAAGTTCTACTAGAAGATACTTGACCATTGAAGAGGCAACGAGTTATCATCTTGCTTTGCATTTGGACTGCATTGATTGTGTTTTTTGTTTTTTATTTTTATTTATTAGAAATCTATAGAAGTCATTCATAATAAAGTATATAGATTTTCAAGAATCAATAAAAAGTCTGTTGTTAAAATCAATGGTTTTAAGAAATCAATAGCAGTCTATCAACTTTCTAAAGAGTCTGTCATTTAAAAAAAATCTGCACAAATCCAAATACAATACACCCCATGCAATTTCTCGATGGGGAAAATGGTTCATACGGTACCCGAATTTTTCCTCCTTATAACTTTTGGTACCTGAACTTCAAAAAATATCACTACGGTATCTGAGGTTCTTTGCCCGACCGATAATTGGTACATATGGCCGTTGTCTCCGTTACGGAACTTGCCAGCTGGCAATTTTGATCTTAAAATGACAAGTTTACCCTTTATTCTTTTTTCCTTATATTTTTTTTTGTTTTGTTTTTTTTTTTTTTTAATTAATCCTCCATCAAATTCACGCCAAACCCAACTCCTCAACCCCAGAGACTTTTGTGTCTTCTTCTTCTTCATCTCTGCAAAAGACTCCATCTTTTCTCCTCCCCCAACTAACCCACGTACAACCCAAGACCCATTTTTGACCCCAACCCATTTCGCCTGCAATGCTCAGAAACCTCCGCTGCCTCTGCTCCCGTCTTCGGTGGCCGTCCCGCCGCCGGTCCCGGAACAAAGTCGTCATCAAACGGTTCTGGAAAACGAACTCCAAGTCCCAATTCGAGCACAAACCCACTTCCAACGGGTCTTCGTCGGCGACGGTTCACCCAAACGGCCAGCTGGGCAGGTCGGAAACTGAGAAGTCCAGGCCTATTCGGGTCACCACTTTCAACGCCGCCCTGTTCTCAATGGCGGCGGCGATTCCGACGCCGAAGAAAATCTAGCAAGACGAAAATGGCGTCAAGGTCGTAAAGAACATAAATTCCAGAGCCAAATCGAAGAACTAGCTCATTGACAGAATCAACCCCCAAGAGGAAAAGAAACAGTTCATCGGAGGCTGAAATCCAAGAAGCAGATCAAAGATCCAAGATGCAGATCAAACAGTTCACCTTAGCTCTCTCTCTCTGTTCTTCTTTCTTCCTCTTTCCAGATCAAAGATCCAAGATGCAATTTTGAGAAACAAAAACAACCCAGAACTGAAATCAATCAAAACCCAGAAACCAAAACACACCACCACATTTCTATTAAATCAATACACAGAAACAAAAGTAATCACTACCAGAAAAATGGTCTTTTATGGCCCACAAAGAGCACCGTAAAAGACAATTTACAGCACACAAAAACGCGCCGTAAATGGCCATGCCGTAAAAGACAAAACTCTTTTACGGCGTTTTTTGAGCAAGCCGTAAAAGACCCTCCCAGCACGCCGTGAAAGACATAAAAGAGCGCCGTAAAAGGGTTTTAGACTTCTTAATTTTGATTTTGAAATATATAAAGCACGCCGTAAATGACGAAATATGTGCGCCGTAATTGATCTCAAAAGCATGCCGTGATTGATCTCAGAAGCACGCTGTAAAAGCCAAAAATGAGCGCCGTAAAAGGGTTTTAGAGACTTTTTATTTCAATTTTGAAATAAGAAAGCACGCTGTAATTGATATCAGAAGCACGCCGTGATTGATTAACAAGCACGCTGTAAATGTGGTCGTATGATATATTTACGGCGTGTAATATTTGCACCGATTTTTTTTTCCTGTAAATTTTGTGATACCATTTCAAAATCTAAATAAATCTATACAATTTATTGAGATAAAAAGAGAGATAACAAACTGCAAGTATCACATTACCAAATATAAATGAATATGCCAACAACACTAGTACTATATAAAAACAACTTAATTAAACCAACAGTCTATCATCACCATGCTAAAATATAAAACATTCTAGATTATTAGAGACCACCTTAGATTAGAATTGTCTTTGTTAATTGCAAAAGATAAATCTATAGTGATCTATGCTGTGGCCTCTTGAACATCTTCATATTATGTTTGATGCCAACTTTTACCTGCATAACCAAAACAAACACAATGAGAGCAATGAAATATAATTTTCATTCAAGGAAAACACATGAAGCTAAAGTTCTAATTCAACAATTCATGCATCATAAGCAAATAGAAGTAATTACCTCCAAAATGCCTAATTCACTTTGATGTACTTGATAGGCCATGCAATCATACTTCCTGTGGATGCATAAAGTTTACTAAACTCGCTTGTTGGGCGATACAAGGCTATATCATGAAAAACTTTATGCACCGATACTTTCCAACAATCATGGCCAAGAGGAACATGATGCACCTCAACTTGTGGATCTTTTGATCTTCTTCTTTAGCAAACCAACTTAACAACTGCACTTATTTCCCCAAATCTGTCTTGTGGACTATTTTTGGGTTAACTAATCCAGAAAGTTGTTTCTTTCCATTAAAACTTTGCTGCATTGGGCTGCCATTTTCTGTCTCATTATAAGAACTTCTAACACTTGCATCTTTCTGTTTGCTCTGTGCTATATCACTACCAGTATTTGTAACACTTGGATTTTCTTTACGTTTTCTATTTCCAATCTCAGTAGCAGATTGTTGTGCAATAGTGTGTTCCTTTAGTGAAAAAAAAAAAAAAACAGTCAATAGTCTAATTAAATGTGTCAAAAAGAGGTAAGATATGTACTGAGACTAATGCAAGTCAAAACTTACATTGTTATTTCCTCCTTGGTCTAGCCGAGCACAAAGGCCTCTCACCATCTCTTGCAATTTGTCTACCACTTGTGTTTGAGTAGCAAGAGCATTCTCTAACATTGTGACTTTATTACTTACATGTGATTGAGCATCGACTTTTGAAGGTAGTGCACCGAACCCATACCCTCTTACTCGTCCTCGTGGATCTGGACCAAGTACTTTTGCAACAGCATCATTCTTTATAGAAGACAGTCTAGAAACTGTTTCTTCTTCTTCCTTGTACTTTTTCACTTGTTTCTACATATATAAAGAATACATAACTAAATACATAAGCACAAAGTTTTCATCACATTATCAATGAACAAATATATAGCAAGATCAGTGCTTAGAATATTTATGTAATTCAAAGGCTAAGACAAAATTGAGCAGGGAGGTAATAATGTAAGAATAGTACATATATATATATATATTATATACTTTGAACAAAAACATTTTACTGTAGATGCTTGTTACCACTATTTCTGAATCCATAGCTTCCTCAGTTGACCCCTTCTTCTGCTTTGCTTCATAGGCACAAAGGCAAACATCAGACCTTGATATTGCATCCGGCGTTTCACTTTGTTGCTTCTATGGAATAAGTAAGCACATATTAATTATGACTGTTATTTTGATATTATGACCTCAACAAATTGATCACTATAGGACAAGGATATAAACAGAACCTGCAATTGCTAGGACTAGTGCTAAAGACATCAATGCTATCACAAATATTTAAAACAACAAAACATATAGGAAAAAGATAAGTCACTTACAATACAAAGTCTCCTCTCTGCATCTATTTGAAGTCTGGACGTCTTCCCTACTTAGATTCTCCCCATGATTTTAAAAGGCTGACCAATTGCTATGACTAGTTCTCTAGATAGTTAGGAAAGGAAACATGGAAAAGAAAGAAAATTAGCACCTTAAATAATGGTTGATTAATTAATACTTCTCAATTAATATACAGTAACCCCCATAATTTCTACTAAGGAAATCCTAAGAATGAATATCAAATAGACGTCTAGACTTCAAATAGAGGCAGAGAGGAGACTTTGTATCTACTAATTAAAGAGCTAGCTTTGTATGCAGACTTTGTATGCAGGGAATATACTAATTAAAGAAACACAAAGTAATTAAACTTAAGTCTGGACGTCTCAGACTTTGTATGTAGGGAATATACTAATTAAAGATAAGGCACTCTCAGACTTTGTGTTTCATTATTGGCTATAGTGAGAATTTACTAATTAAAGAGCTAGCTGCCATATACGTGACCTGTTGCCAAATGAGTATTTGGAAAGAAAGACAAGCTTATATCAATATGGTGGCACAAACAATCTGGCCTTTGAAAGCAAGTGCATATTTCCATACACATATATTCACTCTTAGACTAGTCTAAGATAAATGCAACATAGCAATACACATATATTCATTCTAAGATAAGTACTCTCACTGGAGAAACTCCATCCTATACAATCTGCAGTCCCCAAACACAAAAGAAATATTAAAAAATCAAGAAAGGAAGAGAGAGAATTCTAAGGTACACAAATCTTTCTTTACCTCTAGATTGAAAAGAAAGGCCACGAATTGTAAATATTGTAGGATATCAACCTCTGAATTTCCCAACTATGATCGAACTTATCTTGATACACCTTTCAGAGAGAGAGAGAGAGAGAGAGAGAGAGAGAGAGAGAGAGAGAGAGAGTTGGAGGAAAACATAAGGTTCCATTTGGATGATCGAAACTGTTTCCAAAAAAGAATTTTCTTTTGTGCTGAAAAAACTATGAAAGATTACATATATCTGTTTGATGTAGCTAGATGCTGTACATTTGAAATGGTTTGCAAACTAATGACTTCAAAGCTAGGTATAAATGAGCAGCAACAGTTCAATCAAGCAATTTATTAGTAAAAGAATACCGAGATTTCAAGTCAATCTCTTCAAATGGAATACAGAGAAATCTATAAATGCAAAATCAGTACTAATAACAAAAGTACGGGATCTTTTGATTGCAATAGTTAAAATTGAGAAATTAAACAATGTAATCTGAACCAAACCGCTAGATTCAAAGGAGAGTACAAATTAAGTAGTGTGGTACTCACTCAAGCCACGGCTGCAAAGGGTCATCTCATCAATTGCTTGAATCAACCGCCTAACCATTGAAAACAAAAACAAATCAAAATGAAAACTAAATGGGCATACATACTACTTTTCGAGAAGCGAATGAAGATGAATTTTCGAGAAGAGGACCTCCGTTGTTCAAAGAGGGACTTCTTGAGTTGGTTATCAGTTTGAGCTTTGAGAGCGTCGTTTAAGATTTCAACAAAATCAAACAATAGAGAACAAAAATTTCCAATTATTGCTAGGAATAACATATAGGAATCATACCCAGAAATAAGCGGTGGCCATTCTTGAAATTGTGCAATCTTGCTGGGAACTTTTCTAGATCTAGCGGTGGATAGCGGTGCAATCGTCTTGAGCAAGTTCGATTCTTCTGCAATCTTGTAGATCCGACCGCTCTTCAACTCTTCTCAATGTAGATTAGGAGCAAACCGTCTTCCGCCGCTCGTTCTTGCCTTTTCTCTCATCTTAGTTCTTTTTTTTTTTTTTTTTAAGAAACATGTTCACTTATCGAGTTAGCATTTGGGAAAGCTGGAAGGAGGGAAAAGCTAAAAATTTCCGTGCTAATCGCAAAATTCACGAACTCTTTTACGGCGTTTTCACAAACACATCGTAAAAGACTCTAGATTACTCATTTAAGGCCTGCATATTGTGCAAGCCGTGAATGACAAGAGATATTTACAGCGGACTCCAAAAGCATGCCGTAAATGAACTAATTCATACATCATTTACGGCCTACATAGAAGTGTGCCGTAATTGATACTCATTTACGGCGCACATTGAATGCACGCCGTAAAATGTGCGTCGTAAATGATCAATTTTCTGGTAGTGAATCCCCATTCCAATTTCATAAAATTTCCAGAAAATCAAATCTAAAATTTATGCTTCACAAGTTTCATCAAATCACTGGTTTCGGTGAAGGTCCTAAAGGAAGAAGAAGAGAATGATTTATTATTATTATTATTATTGCAGAGAGAGGGAAAATATATTTAGTAAAAAAAAAAAAGATTTAGACATGAAGGGATGAAAATACCCTTCAAAAATTGACAGTTGGCAAGTTCCGTAACGGAGGTAACGGCCATATGCACCAATCCTTGGTCGGGCAAAGAACCTCAGGTACCGTAGTGATATTTTTTGAAGTTCAGGTACTAAAAGTTATAAGGAGGAAATATTCAGGTACCGTACGGACCATTTTCCCTTCTCGATGAGCTTCTCCGATTTCAATTGGGTTATTCTGGGCACGGTGGAAACAAACACTTCTTCAGGTCAACCATGATTTTCCACAATAATTGTTCACCATACAACAAGCAATTAAATCAATAAACAAACAGATCATATTAGAATTCAGAACATCACTGACAACCAAACCTGGAAAAACCCTTGATCAACAAAGATTCATGAAGAAGATAAAGATTAATACTTTTTCCCGAAACTCCGCCCTTATCTCGATGGTTCTTCTTCTAATCTTCAGGCGAAACAGTCTTGGAGACTCCCATAATCTCATATCTCAGAGCCCACGATCGGAATCAAAGCCACGAATCAGAGACTTTCGGCTGAGCCGGGAATCTCCGACTGAGATTAGAGATGTTTGATCGAACCCAGAGTCCCTATAAATAGCCGATTACAGAGATTTGGAGAGAGTTAATTTTTTTGGTCCTGTAAGATACGATTGATAGATTTGAAAAAGGGTTTGGGATGATAATTGCTTGGGATGATATCTACTCCGGTGTAAAGATCAGTTTTGGGACAAAAATGAAGGAAATTTCGCTTCATTAGATATGTGGATCAGTAAATGAAATTTTTACCTCATTATGTTCAACGTTTTGTAGGAAAGAAAACCCAAACTAAGGTTGGTTCCATGGTTTAGACATGCTTTGACAAAAAAGATGGGATAACCAATAGTTGAGCTTTCTAACAAAAGATTATAGGATTAGGATTGCTACCTTCTCCAATCCAAAGTCAGTGAGGTATATGACCATGCAAAAGATATAAGCCACAGAAGAGCAGTCCATCCCGCTCAAACAGGTATCTAAAGATGTTACCCACCCTCTAGCTTTAAGATAGAAATGCAAACTTCCCCTGCCCTCTGGAAAACCCAAAACATAGTGCTCAGAATGAGGCTCATTGTAAACTTCAATCAATCTGGAAGACAAGTTAAATAATGAAACTACTTAAATAATTACCATCTGCAGAGGTAATCATTACCATAAAACAAGTTAAATAATGAATTATCTTACCATGCCCAAGCAGATGACTCAAGTAATCTTCTGGTTTCTTCAAATAGTGTTCTCGAAGACATGGAAGTGTCCATGCTAAATGGAGTATATGAACATCGTCAACGGCCTCTAGCCTGTAAAGTTTTCTAGCTTTCCAAATAGGACCTTCTGCCTTGAACTCCAGATTTACTTGGGGATTTTTTTGACATCTCCAAACAATCCCAAAACCCAGTGCTCAAGTACATCGAGAGATTATTTTCGCTGTTGATCAAGTTTGGGAGCTATCTACAAATATTGATGGCTCTGACTCTCTCTCTCGAGAGAAATATCGTCGTCTCCTCTCTTCGGCGAGCGGCGGCGACAACCTTCTCGCTTGCTTCTCTCTTCTTCTTCCTCTATCTTCGGTTTGGGGAGGCGATTTAGCTGATGTTGGTGGGATTGGGATTGGAATCGTGATCGTTCAGATCTGGTTTGGTAGTCCTGTTGTTAGTGATGATGGATCTGCTCTTGATCCGTCGATTGATGGTGGTGGTAGCGACCGACGCGGTGGCCAGATTGCTTCTGTTGGAGGTGGTAAGGCTTGGTGGCGGGGCTATGTGCCTCCAAATGACAACCTAGGCGAGCTGTTCGTTTCGTTCTCTGCTCCATCTTCTCGTTGTATTCAGACGATGGTGGTGGTGCAGGGGGTTGCCTCTGGTTCATGACGGCGGAGTATCTGGTCTTCGATGGTGGAGGTGGTACTTTGTCGGGAGGCGGCGATGGTTTCTGGTTGGAATCTGATCCCCTTGGGGTTGTGACCCACGGCGGTGGCGGCGGCAGCTTGCACGGCTGTGATGGAGTGCTTGAGGTGCCCTTAGCAATTTCGCCCTACTGGGCCAGCTGGGATGACAGCGACGGCAAAATTGTTGGGGAGGCTAGAGTTTCTCCTAAACTGGCTTGCTGGGCTCTAGGGTTTACCCAACTTGGGTCTTGGAGGTGGTTAATTTTGACAGGGTTTTGGGCCCATTTTGGGTCTCTTGATGCAGAGGATAATGTGGAAGGTGGTCTGCCACCTTCTATTGCTATTTTAATTTAATTTCTTTTTGGGTTGCAAAAATCAGTGCCTTAGTTGTTATTTATGCTTGGAGGATGGTTTGTCATCCTCTGCTTCGAGGTTTCTGATTTTTGTCAGAATAATGGTGCGTAGACTTCCTAAAAGGTGGGTGTACTCGGGATTTTTTGGGATTTTATTCTTCTAGAATAGGGTGTCATGAGGTTCTAAGGAACGATTGCTTTCTGTCGACCCCATAGGGGTGTTTCGTTTTTGTACTGCTTGCTGAATCTAATGAAAGGGCTGACCTATTTCTTTCAAAAAAAATACATCGAGAGATTCTGCAGCAGTTTGGACTGTTACAATCAATAATAACAAACTAGAAGTTATTAGTTACGTCTTTACTACAACCTTAATCTTCCATAGAACCAAAAATCTCATCTACAATTGAACTATATTTACCAAAAGACTATGGCAAAAACACTGTTATCACCATCACAACACCATTACTGACTTTTGTACTCAAATATCAACCTCTATTGATTCACACAACCCAAAATTACTGTCACGAAAACAGCAGCCCCCAGTATATAAATATATCCTTCTAAAAGCTCTAGATTGATTGGAATATTAAGGAAAATTGAAGCACACTGTGTGGAATGGAATATAACTATATGTTAATATCATTTTCATGGTCACCTAATCTGTTAAGTAACCTTGACAAATGTAAAAACTAAACAGCATAGAAAAGAAAAGAAAAGGAAAAAAAAAAAAAAAAGGAAACATAACTTTTACCTCCACCAATGACAACTAGCTTCATTAACCCACCGTGGTAATTGTCTCTGTACAATTTTAGTATTCGTTCCTGCAAGTTGATCCTTTTTCCTTTTTCCCTTTGCATCATCCAATCAATGTAGTTTCATACCAAAAACACGTCCTTTAAAACAAAGGAAATAGAAAAAAGAAAACACAATGGATTCAAGTTTTACCCCTAGAAAATTTATTAAATGGGTGACCAGGTGAGGATGTATGGCCTTGAAGTTGTTGAAGGCGGCAAAAATCGTTTTGCAGAACCGTGTTAAACTCTGTATACAATATTGGGAAATAAGGAGTTTGTTTACAGTACTTTAAGCAATAATTTAAGAAGGACCGACATGTACCTGAATCTATAGCCTGTACCTCTCTTGCCATGGCTTCATTTTTCATTTGAGGTGAAACAAAGAACTGAGAAAATCTGAGATCGAAGAGTCCAAATAAATATAGACCAATTTGTGAAATAGAAATGGAAATTAAGAAAAACAAAATGCTACTGGAAAAATATATTTCTAATATGAAGTATATGCAGAATATGCATTTCACCCCATAAAATTAAATTGAAAACAATGTACATACATCTTATTACAATTCAATGAAATGATTATAACGTGCAATCTCGCTGAGGAAGAAAGGAGAATACACTGACTTAATGAAAACATCATTTCAATCACAAAAGTATTTTTCTGATAGTGTTTAATTGTGTTAGACCCTTAATATATGCAGCATACTGTGAATGTATGATTGTAACTGAATACATTCTTGTAACTGAAGTTCCCCTTATCATTTCACATCTCTTTCAGTCATAACTCTGAAGTTCATATGCTCGATATTTCTCATTTGAAATACTCCTATCAATGAGTGAAGCAAGAACAAGCAGATTCAATCAGGAAGCATAACCAAAACTAAAACCTTACTTGACAGACCAAAAATATATTCAATACCAATGACTGTTATGAATTCGACCTAGAATTCCTCTTGCGGATCGAAGCAGACAAGTGCAAAACAATATAGATAAACGATCGAGAAAACAAACATGAACTTGTTAACGAGGTTCAGCAAAGAACTTTGCCTACGTCTCCGGGCTGCTTGGGTTTCATTATAGAAGAAGAATACATGAACAAGAATACAAGAGTCTCTCACAAGAAGTTCTCACCAACTCTCAAGACCTCACTTGCTCTCTCTGTTTAATGCTTCAAAGACTTGATCTACTACTACAACCTATGCCCCTATTTATAGATATCTTACCAGACCCTATAAGACATTGGAAACCTATTCCCAATAGACATAGAAACCATTACCAAGTAGGATTATGTAAGCAGGTAGGAAACAATCAAAAGTCCTCTTTGATCAAGGATTAACAAATCCTTATCCTATGTGGAATCGGATCCACACACCCAACAATCTTCCACTTGGAGCCGATTACGCCAGTAGCTAACATTTTTCAATATTCTTCAATCATAGCAACACAAAACCCATTATGACAGCCAACATCTCCTTCTTCGAACTTGGAGACCAACTTAAGCCAAGCACAGCTTTAGTTTACTTATTGGCACAGACTTAGTCAACATATCAGCAGGATTCTCACTTCCTTGAATCTTCAACAATTGCATCACTTCATTCTCCACGAGTTCTCGTATGTAGTGATACTTCATAGGAATGTGTTTAGTCCTTGAATGAAAAGTAGGGTTCTTTGCCAAGTGAATTTCACTTTGACTATCACTGTGCAAGGTACAATTCTCTTGCTTTTTACCCAATTCCTCCAACAGACTCTTTAGCCACACCATCTCCTTACCAGCCTCTGAGACTGCTACATACTCGAACTCCGTTGAAGACAGGGCCACTTGCCCTTGCAAATTTGAGACCCAAGATACGGCAGCACCACCCACAGTATAGACATAACTAGTAATACTCCGACAAGTATCATGATCTCCTGCCAAGTCTGCATCAACATATCCTTGTACTTCAGCACTACCTCTCTTGAAACAAAGAGACATATCAGTAGTACCCCGAAGATACCTCATGATCCACTTCACAGCCTCCCAATGATGCTTTCCTGGATTACTCGTGTACCTACTCACAACTCCAACTACATGAGCAATATCGGGTCTAGTACATAGCATAGCATACATTAAGCATCCAACTGCCGATACACACTACTACAAAAAGTTAATCACACAACACTAATCACACAACGAAACAGAAATCATCTGTTGTGTGATTAAGTAAGCTCTATTGTACAACAGTTTTAGTCGTATTCTGTTGTGCGAATGATAACAAAGTGATAACTTTTTTAACAGAACTACATTGCACAACGGAATTAAGTATTGTCCGTCGTCTGAGTCTTAAAAAATTTAGCGGCAGATTTCCCTAAATTTGGAGTCTTGGTTGGCTCTTGGAACACCGAAATTTGGGCTACTAGGACAACATGTTTTACTATTTCTGTTGTGTGATTGAAAAACTAAGCATCAAAGTTTGAGGAAGCTTGCTTGAATGTCTTCTCCTAGATAGGCCTAGTGCAAGTTGTTGTAATTGTACAACAGATTTAAGATTTTCTGTTGTGTGAACATGGAACTGGGCGGCAACATTTTGAGTCAAAATGTTGAAGGCACCATGTTTCCCTCCATGATTTCACATTTTGATTTTTAGTGCTGCACTCAGACGACAGTTTGTGATATTTCTGTTGTGTCAATAACTTTTGAGAACGTTAAAAATTGCCGCATGCTGTCCAAAAGAAAAAAAAAACAAAACAGAGCCTTCCGAGTCGAAACTTTCTCTCTCTCTCGACACTCTCTTGACACGAAACGAAATCTCAGTCCTCTCTCTCAAACCCTAAATCTCAGTCCTCTCTCAGTTCTCTCTCAGTCCTCTCTCATAAACCCTAAAGCGGCCAATTTTGATCTCTCTCACCGTCCTCTCTCTCTCTCCGCGAAACCCCTCTTTCTCGTGAAAGTTCTCTCAGTCTCTCAATCTGAAACCATGGCCTTCGTCATTTCAGCCGTCAGGCAAAAAATCCCTAAACTCGTCGAAACCGTCTCCATGGCCATCCTTCCTAATTATCCGATTTGTTCTTCATTGCTTTTCTTTTTGACTATTTTGGTTTAGTTGGTGACTTGGGTTTTTGGGAAATTACGGTAATTGGTATGAATTGGGGTTTTGAGTTGGTTGTTTCTGATTCTAGTTTGAAATGCTGATGAGAAATTTGGGTTTGGGTTTCATGATTTTGATGAAATGAGTGCAAAGCAGCAGGCCTTCTTCTTCGACCATGAATTTGGTATCACTTTCATCTCTATCCTTTGAATATTTTTCTGAATTTCGCTTCATGTTCAGTGCTCTTTAGAATTCTTCATTGTTGATTTTGCTTCTCTGGACTGCTAGTAGCTCTTTTCTTCTTGCTAATAGTTTGTTGTTTCTGCAATTTTTATTTTCATTAATTTGGAGGTTTATTTTGGCTAAATTTCAATATTTTATTGTGATTCTATTAAGGAATTCAATGGATTGCAGGTTCAGCGAATAATTACTATTTGGAGAGGTTTTGGTTTTCGGTACATTTGGGTCAATTTTGCATCTTTAGGTTGTTGGGTCCCTTGGAATCTGTGCTTTCTGCTATTGCCAAGAAGTGCATCAGGTTCTCAGCCAAAGCCAGAGGTTGCTTGCGTTGATTGGAATTTTAACAGTTGGGGAGGTACGCTTTATAGTTATGCAAAGCTGATGTCTTTATTGAAGCTGTACATTTTTCAATAGATCAACTATATACTCAATCTTTCAAGCAACAGAACAGCAGAATTTTTTATGGTCAGTGCATCTTTTTGATGTTTTAAGGTGCATAATTACATTTAATGCTTAATCTTGGTATTTACATCAACCTAAACTGTGTACCAACATGCTTAAACCAGCTCTTTTGTACAAAGTACAAACCACATACAACTCGAGCTATATCTGGAAAGTTTAAACCCCTAGCTACAGGTCTTGAAACTCCGATCTACAAAGGCTAGTTACCCATTTTATTGTTAAATTGGAGAATTATTAAATTTCAGACTCTGTGGTGCATTTTTTCAATCCTGCTGTTCATTGTTTTTACAGGATGATGCTAAACCGAGACTTGCAGGCACAAGACTTGCAGCCACTTATGTGATTGCCAATGGAGCTTCATTTTGGGTTCTATTACATTTTTTTGTTTCTTTGTCTAGATCCATGTTCATGTTATTATATTCTGACTAATTTGTCCACATGTGTATCAGTTTTGATGCAGTCAATTCATCAGGCTATTGAAAAGGAACACCACTCAATCCAGAAGAGTGATGTCATTATCTTCTTTCAGGTTGCTCAGTTCGTTACTTCTTTCCAATATCACAGGCATTCAATTTCTAAGGTGAGATATGATATCTAAGATGATTTATTAGTATAGGTTATCTCTAAATGGCCATTGTTTTGACCTTACTGGTTGTCATGGGTGTACAATATTCTCCAATGGTGTTGGTTGAAATTGGGGTTTATCGTAACCAAGCAAAAAGATTTTAAAACTCTTTCCATATTATAGGGATTCTCCCAATTAAGGTTCTTATCTTTCCATGCATAAATGCTTGTAGTTTAATTTTTACAAAAACATATAGCATAATAAAGATGAAGACATGACAACCATTTTAATTTTTCACCTGGATCTTCTATGCTGTAACAGCCAAGCCTAAGAGCTGAAGCAGACACAATTGAAGTTCCCACAGGTACAGAGGCTGATAGAACATTCTTTAGAGGTGATATATGTGGACCAATTGCAACCTCAATGAATGAGTCGATGTTCCAACTAGTCATTTCGAAGTGGCGTTATGTATTCGATGGGTTGAAGGAAACACATGAGTACAAGTTTCTGTCTGCAGCTAGTTCTCTGATGAAAGAAATGGTGGGCACACTCTTTCACTAGCTTTGATGTTATAGGCATATTCTTTGCTAAGCTAAATAAACAAATGCTTTGGTATTTAAAATTCACAAATCAGTAACACTTCTGGTTGCCTAAGTCATGTGTGTGCGCACATTGAATGTCGTCATATTTGTTAATTTACATTACATTTCACCTGATTAACAACTTTTTCAATATCTTACATTTGTTTCCTCTATATCTTAAACATAATTACATAAAGGCAAACATTTGGGAAGCATGGTGTAAAATTTTTTACATGCAAACTTTTTGTCATTGACGTACTAAACTGACTTGTTATTTCAAACTGCTGTTGCTACCTTGTACCAATTACTCAAGGAATATTGGTGTACATGATGGAGAAATAAGATGAACTTTAAAAGGAACAATTACATTTTGATGTCCATTCAAATGACAAATTTTGAATTGCCACTCTAAAGCTTCTATGGAATTAATTGACTCTTCAAATCAGGCGTGCCTATGTTCTATAATTATGCCCTGCAATATACTTCTTAACCAACTTTTCTTGCTTGCAGATTTGCATGCTAGATTTGGTGCTCAAGTCATTGCCAGAAGACTCCAAGGAGCCTCAAACGGCTCGCATACTTCTGTACAAGTTATTTTATGATCAGACCGAAGAGGGGATGACCCATTTTCTCTTAAATTTGCTGAAAACGTTTGGCACTCACAAACAACCAAAAAGGTGATTTTCTTTTCATATCAACTAAAACACTTTTTTTTTGCTTGGTTGTTGCTTGTTCGGCATTAGTTTAGAAATCCTAGTTTTAAAAAGGAAGATAATTCAGCTCTCTGTAGAGCATCATGTTGACTGATCACTTGATCAGTCTGATCTGATCATCAATATCAAAGCATTATTCGCCTTTAACATTAATATACTAACATTAAAGTACAGTTTAGTAGAAATTTAAGATCCATTTTGGTCTTGATTGAGAAGTTCTTCTAAAACTAATTTCAGTTTCTGACCTAAATGTTTTATGTGATTGCCAACCGAGAGTTGGTACAGTCTAGTCTCACAGTGCTTCATTTTTCCTAAAGGTTTTGGATATTCTATTTCATATTTGATCGAAGTTTCATCAAAGTTTCTATATAGTCATAATTGCACTTACTGTTGATTAGTATATATTTGTTGGATTTGATCTGCTACAAGCTTGGCCAGATAGTGAAGACTTGCTGTGAATATATGGGGACAACATCATTGCTGGTAATAAGGCGGAAGTCTGGGGCATGAGTTCTTCTTGTTGTCGAGGACTAGTGAGCTCACTCTCTCTTTTGAAGGCGAGGTTTATGTTTTTTTTGATGTTACGCCCCAGAATGTCACTCTCTATTTCTTTGTTGCTTTGAGCTCTATTTTTATTTACTTTTCTTATACAGTAATGCTCACAGGTCTAATGCTCATCTTTTGCATACTTTGTAGAAAGTATTCCTTAAGACGAGAAGTGGATTTGTTCGCATAGCCATGGAGAATGGCTATCCCCTGGTTTCAGTTTTCTGTTTTGGTCAGGTATCACCTACTTATTATCTGGTTTTTATGGTATACCTAGAGAGTTATTGGTTTCAATTCTTGCTGCTGTTGTATTATAGCTGTTCGCATAGCCATGGATCATCTGCCAAAAGTTAGAAACTGGACCTAACTTTCTTTGTTTGTGTTTCTGCCATGTTCTTTTTATTTTTTATTTTTTTTATGCAAAAATATGATGTTGACACAGTAGCAAAGGCAACTGTCCTTGGCATCCAAGTTCGGTGTGGATTCAGGCCTAAGATTCCATGTAGGAGATGAATCTAGAGCTAATGCTGCACAAGATAATGAACTTTTCCATCAGAATCCTCAAGCAAATGATGCACAAGATGGAAATTGGATTGCTCGTATTGCAGCATTGCTTGTGGGTGAGGATCGAACACAATCTTGTATAGCTTATGAAATTGGAAGGCTTAGTTCAATGAAATGTTTAAATGCTTATAAAATTGTATATAGTGAATCGATTGGAGTTTGTTTTGATGTATCAAAGTTACTTTTAGCATTAATATAAAATTATTGTTCATTGGTAATAATCTCTAGCATTGATTTTGTATGATTTCACCTAGCATTGGTCTCATACAACACAATACAAAACAATGTATTGTATGACTGTAAACAAGTTCAAAATTAAGACAACAGTAATTGGCTATTAGCCAATCTGATTACAATATTCACACCACAGCTAACCAAATATAGTGGTTGTGTGAACTAACAAACAATAACAAAAGAAAACAAAGTTCTGTTGTGTGAGATTCATAACACACAACAGAAATGAAATCATCTCTGTTGTCTGAGTAATCAACAGACAAGGGAGATAATTTCACTTCAGTTGTGTGTTATTAATCTCAGACAACAAAGAATGAGTAATATCTGTTGTGTGTTACATATCTCAGACAACAAATAATGTGTTATATCTGTTGTGTGTTATGAATCTTAGACAACGGCGAATTCCTTCTTCTGTTGTTTGAATGTGTCGACACATCCCCGCGCATGCCATACTAGGCACATGCCTGCGCAGAATTCACACAACGGAAACAGGTATTCTGTTGAGCAAAGTATTGTCACACAATGGTGAAATCACCGTTGTGTGATTTTTCAATCACACAACACTCGTTTAGACCACAGTGAGGCTGGTTATCACACAACTCCAAATATCTGTCGTCTGATTAACTTATTGTAGTAGTGACATAAGGTACATTCTTCATATATTCTCTCTCTTTTTCGCTCTTGGGAGATTGTTCCTTGGACAATTTAAAGTGAGCCACCAACGGTGTTCCTACGGCCTTCGATTCATCCATATTGAATCGCTTAAGCACCTTCTCAACATACTCCGCTTGTGAAAGCTTCAGAGTACCAGCCACTTTATCACGGATAATCTTTATACCTAAGATTTTCTTCTCCTCACCCAAATCCTTCATCGCGAACTGGTTTGACATCTCTCTCTTCAACTTCTCAATCTCATTGAAGTATTCCCCAGCTATCAACATATCATCCACATACAGTAAAAGAATGATATAAGATTTTTCAAACCTCTTGAAGTAACAACAGTGATCGGATTGACATCTTGTGTAGCCACTCCCACACATGAAAGCATCAAACTTCTTGTACCACTGTCTTGGGGCTTGTTTCAAGCCATAAAGGCTCTTTTGCAGTTTGCATACCAAGTCCTCTTTACCAGGTGCTATAAAACCTTGTGGTTGCTTCATGTATATGACCTCCTTCAAATCACCATGAAGAAAAGCAGTCTTGACGTCTAGCTGCTCCAAATACAGACCTTCAACTTCCACTAAACCAAGCACCACCAGGATTGTGGTATGTTTCACAACCGGCGAAAAGATCTCATCAAAATCAATTCCCTCCCTTTGCTGAAAACCTTTCACAACCAACCTTGCCTTGTAACGTTTGCTCCCATCAGCTTCTTGCTTAATGTTGTAAATCCACTTATTATGCAATGCTTTCTTACTTGTTGGTAACTTAGCTAACTCCCAAGTATTGTTGGACATGAGAGAGTCCATCTCATCTTGCATGGCACCCTCCCACTTAGCAGAATCTTTATGTTGCATTGCCTCATCATAACTCACAGGTTCACCACAGTTAGTGAACAACAAATAGTTAGCACAAGGCAAGTATCTATCAGCTGGTATTCCTTTAGTACTTCTTGACGATACTCTTGGCACAAAAGGAGGTGTCACTGGGTCATCACTAGCTAGGAACTTGTTCTTCAGGTTGTGCGACCTCAAGAGCTTCTTGTTGTTGTCGTTTGTCCCCATGATTTCCCTTAGACATATCTTCATTGGATAATTCTTCCAACCTTACAAACTGTCGATCTTTTCTTACAGGACTTTTAGGCTTTGCTGCTTGCCTATTTTTGTACATCACCTCTTCATTAAAGATGACATTCCTGCTCCTTACAACTTTCTTATTCTGCATATCCCAAAACCTATAGCCAAGCTCGTCATTGCCATAGCCTATGAATATGCACTTTTGAGACTGAGGATCCAACTTGCTTATCGCACCGGACTCAATGTGAACATATGCCACGCAACCAAACACTCTTAAATGTGATATGCCTATCTCTTTTCCACTCCATTTTTCCTCAAGTAGGAGATGATTCAATGGTACTGATGGTCCATGGTTAATTAAATAAGCAACAGTATTAACCGCATCAGCCCAAAACATGTCTGGCAATCCAGCGTGTATCCTCATACTCCTTGCGCGCTCATTCAAAGTCCTATTCATGTGTTCAGCCACTCCATTCTGCTGTGGAGTTCTGGGAATTGTCTTCTCCATCCTAATCCCATTCTCTGCACAATACTCTTTGAAATCATTACCACAGTATTCACCTCCATTATCTGACCTCAGACATTTGATCTTCAACCCGGTCTCATTCACTACGATCACCTTCCACTTCTTGAAAGTATCAAATACTTCCCATTTATTTTTCAAGAAATAAACCCATACTTTCCTTGTGGAGTCATCAATATAAGTCACATAGTACTTTGAGCTACCTAACGAAAGCTCCGATGCAGGTGCCCACACTTCAGTGTGAACCAACTCTAGTTTTGTATCTTTTGCTGCCTTGCCACCCTTTGAGAAACTAATTAACAACCTTTTGCTTCCCAAATATGCACTCTTCACAAAGCCCAATCTTCACTGAGTCCACACCATGTAGTTTACCCTTCGACTGAAGTACGCCCATACCTTTCTCACTAATGTGCCCAAGTCTACGATGCCATAAATATGCATCTTCATTTTTCTCAACGATCATAGTGCCTTCATTGTTCTCAACAATAGCAACAATATTCAAGGTCGTATAAAGTGTCCATGTCTTGATTCCATGAGCTAACACCATAGCTCCTTTACATACCTTCCATGTACCTTTCTCAAAGGTAGTGCGACATCCTTCATCATCCAACTGACCCATAGAGATCAAATTTCTCTTCAACCGCGGTATGTGTCTAACATTGGTCAAGGTCCATGTTCCACCATTTGTCCGTGAAATCTTCACATCACCCCTTCCCACAATCTCCAAGGCTCCACCATCAGCAAGAAACACTTTGCCAAAATTACCACGTCGGTAATTCACCATGAGCTCTTGTTGTGAAGTTGAGTGAAATGACGCTACAGAGTCTACGATCCATGACTCCAATGGTGCTTCAGTAACGCTTAGTACAAGTGCATCCGAATCAAACTCAGTTGTTTTGCCATCTTCATTATCTCTTTCCACTGGTTACAGCCTGTCACGCCCTGAATTTTGAATAAAGGAATTCAAATCCGAAACGCGAGAACAAACAATCACAAGAAGACTCTTAGAAAATTTTTCAAATAAACTAAGCAACAAACAAACTGAACTCACAATGTCAATACCGACTCGTGTTTTAGAGTCACATACTACATTACAATAGTTTACAAATTAAACTGAATATCAATTCAACGTGTAACCACTCTCACCAACTCACTACACAGCGGAAGACTACAAGTATAAGCACCCCTCTACACCCACGTGACGGAAAGTCCACCTCAGCTTCGATAACGATCACCCGATATTCTAACCTGCACAATAAACCCTACACCATAGAATAGTGCACCGGGATTGAACAAAACAAACCCGGTAAGCTTTTCAGCCCGTATGAGTAAACTCAATTAAAGTGACTCACGTCACTCATGCTTATAATTACTCAGCTCGTGAGATAATTAATGCAACAACATTTAATTCCACAAAATACATGCTTTCACCATCTTAGCTTAACAAAAACAATATGCAATTATCACAACAAAACGTCAAGTTCAAATTAATCAATAACATGCTCAACAATTTCAACCCAACTAAAAACCCACATGCTCTGTCTCTCAATTCATTTTACGTCCCCACAATCTATTAGATCACTATTCCTTTGCCTCAACGGCACAACTAGGAAATCATACTTATTTCCCTCAACATAACGTGGTTGCCAAAATCATGCCATCCCAACTCATTTATCAAACACTACAGATCACAACCCACAACTGTACCCACAATAAGAATTTAGCAAAATCAATAATCCCTGCATAGAAACTTAGTTCAGGAGATCACATGAAAACAAACAAAAGAAATCATATAAATCCCTACATAGAGTTTAGTTCTACCCTCCTTAAAGAAATTTCGTCCCGAAATTTAAGCACACTACCCAACAATCAGGTAAGGCTAACTCAATCTCAAATCTTGTCCTCACTCTCTTGCAAGTAATGCCGTCGTCATTAAGCCTCCACAAGATATTGAACAAGTGAATATCCCTCGATCCAAGTTGTTATGTAGTCCCGTCTGGAATACAAACCGACTACAAACGATGGTCGCACCAACTTCCACTTCAACTACACTACGATCACGCACACTGAACCCTCATAGACTTTCTTCTCCAGCTTGGCACACCAAGACATTCCCCAACAGATAATCTAGAAGACGAGGTAACCATAAACCCCAAAGCTCCATCACACATCATAACGCAACAGGTCTGACAGACCTCAGTCTTAACTTCACATTTGAAGTTAAAACCGCATGCCTTAAACATCACCTCCAACACCTGATTCACTCGTTCAGTCCGTCCAACAATCTGTTGATAAAATACTACACTCACACTTCGAGTAATTCCTCATAACATTCTAGAATAGTCCCTACTCTACACGTACGACATGTCTAGGTCAAACATCTGATACAGGTACAATACCTAGCATCACTACACGACGACACTCTACCACTCCACTTGATGATTATTCAAACATTCTATGCGTCACAACTTCTGTAATTGCAGCACATCACTAGGTTCCGCACAGTAGGAACACTAGGAGATAAAGCAACTCAAATGCTGAATCTCCACTTCTCACCGAACTCGCAACAAGTTTAGCGAACCTTAGTCTTAACTTCACTTTGAAGTTCAAAACAAATGCCTTCAACATACCCTCAATCACTTGATTCATCTGATCAATCCGTCACTCAATCTGTGGGTAAAATGATACACCCGCATCTTGAGTGATCCTTGTGGCATTCGAGGATAGTCTCGAAACTTCGAAATGAAATTTTCCTAGACCCACAATTAATAACAACACCCTACCTAGTATCACTGCACTAGTCATCCTCACCACAGCACTTGGTGGTATCACAACCATCTCCAGAATTCCATTCCCGTACACAACCTAACAACGGCATCTGAAACTACTGCACTATACGCAGACTACTCAAGAGTCCAGAAATCTGTTATCACAACAATATATGTAACACCTCGTTGATAATGTAACTCTAGCACTACGAGAATTTGGAAAAGAAATCTGCCATTCACTCGAATCAATAATACAACATTCTTTTACAATCAACATTTCATAAAATCACAACAAGTTCTGCATGCATCAAAATCACACAGAAACTCATTCATAAAGACAACAGAGCATGCATCACAATTCAATAGGTGTTCTACCACCTCAGAACACAAAGTCATGCTAAGGTCTAGCCTTAACTAACCCACGCACAAATCATCACATGGCACTGCACACATAATTATCGTCACACAGACCACTACCCAGTACTACCACAAAATCACACAAGCACTGCTACAAAAGCTGTTACAAAAAGCACTGCCACAAAGGCTGCCACACAATCTCTACTACCACAACCATGAAGGGTGCATCAAGCAACCAACCACTCACAACATGCAATCACCCTCAAAAGTCTAACTACAGACATCAAGCAGAAATCCAACACCACACAATATAAAGATGTATCACCAAAACAATTCATTCTTAAAAGCACACCAATAAAACAAGTCACCCAGTGATCTAGCTAGAATCATCTGAGTCAACCAACACAAAACAAATGGGTAGAAAAACAATGCTTCACTAAGACACCACGCTATTAAACAAGATGACTATCCCTTGATAAGCACCTTCCACTCAATACCTCTATCGATCCAACTTAGGGAGATACAACTACAATCGATCAAACACTTGTACCGACTTTACATACAAGCATAGGTCAAACGCCATGACCCCAACAACCAAACGACTACTCCGCACAAAGGATACGATTTTCCATGAAAACCATCCTCGACCACTCCATCAGAGTCTAATCTAGAGGTTCCCATTCCTCAAAAGACTACAACTCAAGAAGCTACTCAAAGCTCCTACACTTCACTTACAGAGCCAACCTATGCTCTGATGACTTAACGTTCTAGACGACACCTAACACTCCACATACCCAATGACTATATCAGTACTGAAGAGCATTAGATGGGGATCCGCTGCAGACGGGCCATCACTCGGGTAGTACTGACAATCACCAAATATGTACCTTACGCTCTGATACCAAACTGTCACGCCCTGAATTTTGAATAAAGGAATTCAAATCCGAAACGCGAGAACAAACAATCACAAGAAGACTCTTAGAAAATTTTTCAAATAAACTAAGCAACAAACAAACTGAACTCACAATGTCAATACCGACTCGTGTTTTAGAGTCACATACTACATTACAATAGTTTACAAATTAAACTGAATATCAATTCAACGTATAACCACTCTCACCAACTCACTACACAGCGGAAGACTACAAGTATAAGCACCCCTCTACACCCACGTGATGGAAAGTCCACCTCAGCTTCGATAACGATCACCCGATATTCTAACCTGCACAATAAACCCTACACCATAGAATAGTGCACCGGGATTGAACAAAACAAACCCGGTAAGCTTTTCAGCCCGTATGAGTAAACTCAATTAAAGTGTCTCACGTCACTCATGCTTATAATTACTCAGCTCGTGAGATAATTAATGCAACAACATTTAATTCCACAAAATACATGCTTTCACCATCTTAGCTTAACAAAAACAATATGCAATTATCACAACAAAACGTCAAGTTCAAATTAATCAATAACATGCTCAACAATTTCAACCCAACTAAAAACCCACATGCTCTGTCTCTCAATTCATTTTACATCCCCACAATCTATTAGATCACTATTCCTTTGCCTCAACGGCACAACTAGGAAATCATACTTATTTCCCTCAACATAACGTGGTTGCCAAAATCATGCCATCCCAACTCATTTATCAAACACTACAGATCACAACCCACAACTGTACCCACAATAAGAATTTAGCAAAATCAATAATCTATGCATAGAAACTTAGTTCAGGAGATCACATGAAAACAAACAAAAGAAATCATATAAATCCCTGCATAGAGTTTAGTTCAGGAATTTACATTAAAACAAACAATTCAAAAAGCGGTAATCCCTGCATATAACTTAGTTCAGGAGATTACATTAAAAACAAACAATACAAAAGGCAGTAATCCCTGCATATAACTTAGTTCAGGAGATTACATTAAAACAAACAATAGAATTCATAGAAATCCAAATCTCACGTATGAATTAAGGAAAGAACACCAGAACATTCTCCGAAAACTACGTACTCATGATGCAGTAACGTCGTTACCACCATGACGGTACGTAAACACAGACTACACACCCATGATGCAATAACCCAGTTACCATCATGAAACTATGCAAACACAGACTACACACCCATGATGCAATAACCCAGTTACCATCATGAAACTGTGCATGCAACATGACTAGAGCTCTAAGCATACCGTAACCTGTGGCCTCCGTCGAGGTTCAACCTTACGATGACATTGCACCCAGGTTAACCACAATAACCTTCAGAATTCAGCCATTTAAAGAAATCCCACCCGACTCTCAATTGTCACATCATAATTTCAATAACTCATTCAACAATATAAGTCCTGAAATATAATTCCGGCATAAGTGGAAGTTCAATTCAATAATGTGAATGAAAACACCAAAAGTCTACATATTACAATGCCACACCATCCAGATATATATATTCCACGTAAATATATATATATATACGTAGTCATTCACGCAGGAATGACCACTAATACCAACTATAGTTTTATAAATTATTCCTCTCGAAAATCATTTTATATCAAAACATTGTTTTAACTTACCCATGAACCGTTGTCGATCAAGTTCATATATTTTAAAACAAATAATTTGTTTCGAAAATGATTTAACAATTAAACAAGTAATTCCGAGTAATAAATAAATCCGTTCGTAAATGAACCACCTGAGATTTACTCACCTCTAAATCCCGCTGCGTCTTCTCTTACAGCCGAGATAAAGTACAGAACACACTCCATCAATCACCTAAGTAAAATGCATCACAACTTAGTATACGGATCGAAAACGATTAAAGTTCAAACCCCCGTTGAACTAAAATCCCCAAAAGTAATGCCAATCAAGGCGAAACTTCATCCGAGACCACCCGGAGCCTCCGGAATACTTATACGATCAATATAACAAAACTACAAGTCAATTGGACGACCGAATCCTCACTGATCGAAAACCGATCGAACCGAAAACCCTACAACTTGGAAAATTCATAACATGCTCATACGATTTCCAAAAATTATAAACTATGTATCGAAATGCTCGTATCGACGAGTAGATCGCACTGAGGAGCAGAAACTGCCCCAGAGGTGGCCGGAAGCTGCCGGAAACCACCACCACAGTGGCGGCACCGCCACCAAACCAAAGTTAAAATTTGACAAAACTTCCAACATCAAAGTTCTTCATCTCAACTCCAATTGAAACATTCATAACTAGCACAAAGTCAGAATCAAAGCCATTTGGCCGGAATTTACCTCGCAAGTTTTGAAAACCGATGAACCCTAGAATCACAATCTTCAAAATTCGACCTCCACACTTTGAATCGTTGCAAGCCACTTGGAGGGAAGCATCAACGTCCTATGGGCTGAAAAAGTCCTCAAGAATCACTGGCTATGGTGGCCGGAAACGTGATCTCCGATCTGGGTTCGAAGCATCGCCGCCGCCAAACTTCCCGGCCTTGCACCGCCCTCCACAGCTCGTTTCATGCTCCAATTCTTCCACAGACCTCAAGAGGGGACTGAGGAGAGCAGGATTCCCTTTGGAATTGAAGCAAAAGGTGGCCGAAGGAGGAAGAACGACGCCGGCGAAGGTGAGGGGGCGAACCGGGGTTGGGACCGAAGAGAGAGAAAAAGTTTCCCTTTTCGGAAACTTCTTATTTTTCTGATTTTTTTCCTATTTAACCAAAATGGAAACTTTTTCCAAAAGTCATAACTTCTTCATACGAACTCCGACTTTCGCGTTCCACATGTCCACGAACTCGTATCGACGCGCTCTACAACTTTCGTGAAGGAAGTTCTCACAAAATCTAAAAGTATAAAAAGTCAAACTTCGTAACCCCCTAAAACGTGCACTTCGAATAATTATTCGTCCGAAAATAATTCCACTCCACCCTTGAACCACGAAATCATACAAACGAACACTTTATTAATCCCAGGAAATATTTAGGAATTAATAACAAATTTCCGAGGTCTTACACAGCCTCTCTTGACATGTCCAGATTTCCCACAATGCCAACACCCATCGGGCCACTTTCCTGACTTGGACATGCTTCGGCCTTTTCCCGGTGCCCTAGACTTGGACCTTCGACGATTGTTGTTTGAGTTCTTGTTGAACATTCTACCTCTATTTTCTATAGAGAGCGCAAAACTTGAAGGATCTTCAAGGTTATTCTGTTTTCGCGTCTCTTCATTCAGAAAAATGTCACGCACATCATTAAACTTCAGCTTCTTCGTAGTCCCAGCTCCACTACAAATCAAGTTCACAGTCACATCCCAATCCGAAGGCATGGAAGTCAACAACACCAAAGCTTTGATGTGTTCGTCGAATTTAACATCCACCGATGCTAGTTGCTCGATAATATCACCAACTATCCCAACTTACTGGCGAACAGATATACCCTTACCCATCTTCAAAGTGAACAGCCGCCTCATCAAGTACAACTGTTGAACGGCATTTGGTTTCTCATACATTTTGGACAAACTATCCATCATCCCTTTCAACGTAGTCTCCTTGATAACAAATCGCCATACATCATTCGAAAGCGATAGTCGAACGGCTCCAAGGGCCATCCTATGCATCCCGAAAAATTCTTCCTCCTTCATATCTTTTGGGAGCTTGCCCTCTAAAGTCTTAGCAAGCTTCTTCATATTTAAGTAGTCCTCGATCTGTGACCTCCATAGGCAAAACTCATTACCGTCAAACTTATCAACCCTCTTCTCAACGTCTTCTATGCTCATTGTTTCCACTCTAGAGCCTAAGCTCTGATACCATTTTGTTATGAATTCGACCTAGAATTTCTCTTGTGGAAGCAGACAAGTGCAAAACAATATTTTTAAACGATCGAGAAAACAAACACGAACTTGTTAACGAGGTTCAACAAAGAACTTTGCCTACGTCCCTGGGCTGCTTGGGTTTCACTATAGAAGAAGAATACACGAACAAGAATACAAGAGTATCTCACAAGAAGTTCTCACCAACTCTCAAGACCTCACTTGCTCTCTCAGTTTAATGCTTCAAAGACTTGATCTACTACTACAACATATGCCCCTATTTAAAGATATCTAACCAGACCCTATAAGACATTGGAAACTTATTCCCAATAGACATAGAAACCATTACCAAGTAGGATTATCAGGTAGGAAACAATCAAAACTCCTCTTTGATCAAGGATTAACAAATCCTTATCCTATGTGGAATCAGATCCACACACCCAACAAGGACTTCAGTTATACATTAAGAACATAAAGAGCTCAGTATGCACCTTTTCAAGGCACCCTTAAGAAATTCTCGTTTCACATCAAAGTAGTAGCAAGTATGTTCTGCTTCTGCGTGGGGGAATTTGATAGGAGCATAAAATGTGATGAATTTATAGTTCAAACATTTATACTTTTGTTGAGACAAAAAAAATTCACAAACCCAAAATGAGAAAATTGGTTCGACGCAAAAGTGAGAGAGTCCAGTAACTTTCAAATTGGTTTAGCTTAATTATCTCCGAAGCATGATCACGTGGATTGATACTCAAGGCATCAAAATTCAAATTCAGAACTTTGGATAATCTTCCTATCTTGCAAATCCAAGACCAAGTCAAGATGGGTGAGATTTCAAATTATCTATCCAGCAAGGACAACAAAAGCTACGTTCATTTGAACTTGTGGACTTCTCTTTCAAGTAGCAATCAGATGGCTCATTTTGTATCAAGCTTTCAAAATTCAAATTCCATACTGGAAGTTGTGGATAGTTCCCACAGTTACAAGTTTGAATATGGGAATGGTTATCGTCATCTGAAGATCATTTCAAATTCAAAAAAAGGAGTTATGGTTAACCCGCATGATCTTTATTCTTCTACGTTGCCTATATAAAGGCTCTTTACAACAAGTGAAGGGGGGCAGCAGAGAGGCAACGAAGGGAGGAGCAGAAAAGGCTGGAGAGAAGCAACAACACAGGAAATACATCAAGAAAGAGACGAAGCCCTGCTGCAGAGAAGAGAAGTGTTCAGCAGTTTTAAGGAGGAGCCGACAAGCCAACGACGAAAAGGTTGGGGCCTCTCTGATCTACCAATGCTACTTCGTTTTTTCTGTGCAGCATCTCTTGTCACTGGAGCTATGGAGATCCCCGAACGGTCGCAATCTCGTATATGATACATGTGTATCCACGAGTGTATGACCAATCGGTGGAATGTCATGTCATCTGTTCTGCAAACCAACAACGGTCACCACCAAAAGCCTTCTATCTCCTGCCTTCCTTTCCACCGCAACACAACAAATGGCCTTGCACCACCTGCAAACAAGCCACACAAAGAATTGACCAAGCAAGACAAACCACAAAGTATCATAATCGGTGTCTGGAGAGAAAAGCTCAGCCTTGATGTTCTCTTGGAGTGCTTCCAACAACCTGAAGGTGAGAAGGAAAGGAATCAGAAAATTGGGACCAAGCCGTGAAGCAGAAGGTCTCTTCACTTCTATGTGAATCCGGACTCACTTCCTCCACTAAATCCCAGCAAGGAAATGGCTTTCTGCTATCAAAGTTCCTGCCTGCACTTGCTGTCAAACTCCCTGCCTTCACTTGCACCTGCAGCATGTACATATACAATGCCTCTGTCAAAAACTCGAAAAGACTGATGGAAAGAATAATTGAGATGAACACTTGATTATTGTTCCCCGTCTAAAAGAAGAAGCTAGAAGAAGTAGACATTCATGAAAATGACAGAGACGAAGCTTTACACTCCTTGAAACAATAATTATCAGAGTGTGTTGCTGCAAACTTGCTCCTAGATGCTTGAAGGAACACAACATATATATAATGAAGCCGAGCAGGAAATGTTTGCCACATGCTTGCTTTGAATAAAAGCCAGGCAACAAGGACCACGAAACGACCGAGTTTAATGAAACTTTGATCATGGGGCAGTGGTTTAATAATACAAATGGCCATGACAAAGTGATAAATTCATGTTGCTTGGTGGTTAAAAGCTGATGAAGTGAACACACATCAAGACAAAATTTATTTGCAATTAAACATGATTGTCAAACCGTGATGTTGCTGTACCTTTGGACTAAAGACAAAAACTTTCAAAATATCCCATTAAGCAAATGTGCAGCAAGTTTCTTTCCAGCTACGTGTCTCTTTATCAATCAAAAGAAGAAAAGAAGACAATATTCAAAGGCTACAAGATTCCTCTAGTGCTCATTGTGTGGCATGAAATGAACTCTGCATTTTGTAATAATCAAATCTTGGCAGAAAGTAAAGGAAGACAAGCGGCGGTATCGCAGACTTGCAGAAGTTGCAGCAACAAAGTCATTTCCTCTTGGTCTTATCCTTTGTTGACAAGCTTTGGCGGTGGAAAGTCATCAAGACATATGAAGACAAAATGCTATTAAGGCCTAATCTATAAACTGTGGCATTCTGCCTTCTTTTTAAAGGGAATCAGTGGGAACCATTCGGCACATATCAAAACAAAAAGTACATTTAAGCATAATTGTCAACATGCAAATATGCAGCAAGTTTTGTATGGCCGTCAAATGTGGTGCAGATATAAGGTCATGGGTGTCCAAAGCAGTTGCAAGCTTTTCTACAAACTTCAAAGTACTGAAAAGCCTACTCCAAATCTCTAAGGCCTGACCACGAAGCTCAGCATGACGAGGTGCATGCCCAAATCAAATCAATGGATGCTACCAAATTTGGCGTCCAAAAGAAATGCATTTGGCGGGTTCAAAAAATGTATACACATCCGTCAAACAAAAGTCGGTACAAAACCGGAAATTCAAATTGTGATGAACTACAGTGGTTTGATCCCTTTACAGGGTATGTAGGCAGTCTAGCGACCCACTAGATGCAACCGCAACTCCAAACAGAATCCCTGACTCCACCAGTCAAATTCAGCCAGTCCCAAATGAATCACTGACTCCAGTCAAATTCTCCCAACACCACAAAAATCAAATCCATTCCAAATCACACAAATAAAGTCCAAACCAAATTCAAGGGCTTTAAACCCTTCCCCAAACACAAATTCAAAATAAATGGGTCATCTACCCATTTAAATCTCAAAAGCCGGAACTACATGTGGTTTGATCCCTCAAAGGGTATGTAGGCAATCTAGAACCAAATCTATCTAGATGCAACCGCGTCCTAAACACAAAATCGAATCCCTGGTCCACTTAAACCAAATTCGTCCCAAACACTACTCTAATTCAAAAATCAAAAGCCTCCAATGAGTCATCCACTCATTGGAACTCTTGAACTACGAGTGGCTTGATCCCTCTCCTAGGGTACGTAGGCAACCCATTCAAACATCCGGGTGCAGCCGCAAAAACAAACAAACACACATCCCATCAATTGGTTTCTTCATAAATGGAATCAAAGGGTGTTTCCCTGTAACAAGGGATTGTAATTAAGAGACACATTCTGTCTTGAATGGGTCGAACCCGAAATAATAAAAACTCTGTTCTTTTAATGAATACGAGTGAAATTATGTTGGGTGACATTTACGCTCACTGTGTGCAGATTTTCTCTCAACATAATTTTTGGCACGCCCAGTGGGACCCATTCTCCTTTTCATCTCCATTTATGATATAACTAATCATATTTGTTACTTGTTTGCCACAGGATACAACATGGCACCACAAGTGACAATGAACTTCCAAGAGCTTAAAGCTACTGAGTCAAAGGCTAGAGATGCAAGACGAGTTGATCATCGTGTTTCATGCATCATCGATGCAGCTCCAATCAGAAGCGATGTCCCAAAGCTCAACCATGATACACATGCCCATGTCACTACTCAGATAATGATCGGTTCTATTCCAATCAGTTTGGTCGTTACACCGCATGAGGTTCCAACAAGGCCCAAAGCCCGGTCCCTCAAGTCCCCACAGTAAGTACACCTGCAATCAGCGATAGCTAATATAGCTTCCGAACCTCAGATAGTCAAGTTCACCTCAACCTCTGACAACTCGTCTAGCCGGAAGGTCAAAGTTGTTAAGATACACCACCAACAGAGTCTATCAGTGGTCAACAAAAGAGCTTCTACAAAGACCAAGAAAACACGTATACCAGTGGGGGCATTCCAATCTCATAAAACACAAGGAGCATTGCCGGACTCTTCAGCAGAATCAAGATCATATATGGTCCCTGTTGTTAGTCAAAATACTCAATCATTGTTTGAGATACATAACAACACAACGCCTGAGACCATGTCAGTTATGGTCACAAACGCATCAACAATAGAAGAGCAGCTAGAAGAAATGAAGACAATGCTAGCTGAAAAAGATGCTCAAATAGCAGCACTGACTTCTCAATTAGCCGCTATGGCTAACATTGGCAATCACAAAAATCATGAAAAAAGTGATTGTGAAAAGAAAATAGGAGGACATGGATCCGCAATCACAAGTCTTGAAGACATAAAGACACTAATTGCAGAAGGAATCCGAGAAGTATACACGTCCTCAAATCCACAGTTCTCTGGGTACTTGAAACCCTACCCTGCTCATTATGATGCACTACCATTCCCTAAAGGCTATCAGAGGCCAACTTTTGACAAGTTCGATGGAGTAGATGGCTCTCCGCATGAACATTTGGCACATTTCTTCTCAGCCTGCGGGGAAACATCACAATCAGATGCATTGCTAGTAAGGCAGTTTGTTCAGTCCCTCAGAGGAGCAGCTTTTACTTGGTACAGTCAACTACAACCAGGTTCTATCCTCACATGGGACGATATGCAAAGAGCATTTCTAGCACAATTTGTCAGCTCCAAAAAGAAAGTCTCAATTATCGACTTGGCTGACACTAAACAGGAGTCTGATGAAAGCACCAATGAATTCATTTCCAGATGGAGGAGCTTAAACCTCCAATGCTCGGAAAAATTAACAGAGCTATCAGCAGTACAAATGTGCTCAAACAATCTCTTACCACAGATAGCAACTTTTGTCAGCACCGCAGAACCTCAAACATTTGAAGCGCTAGTCTCAAAAGCTAGCAATGTCGAAAGACAAGTCGCCCGTAAGAAGATTATGACACAGAGGACGTCCTTTAAAGACCATAGAGTCGACAATATAGATGAGTCACTGGAAACCTTTGTCGAAACTGACACCAAGTCGAACAAATGCAAAGGAAAGGAAGGGTCTAGAAAGCTCACTCTCAAAGAAAGAAAAGAAGTCAAATACTCTTTCGATGATGATGATGTCGAACAAATTTTCAGTGAGCTCAACAAAGCACGAGCTATCGAGCTTCCTGAACCAAAACTACAGAGTGAAGTCAACAAGACCAACGACCCTAGATATTGCCAGTACCATCGAATTGTTAGTCATCCAACAAAGGACTGTTTTGTTCTGAAGAACATAATCCAAGAAATGGTCAACAACAAGGAAATTGAGGTGGAGACATCGTCAGCAGAGTAAAATTGAAGTTTGTCTGCAATCTTATTTGTCTCTCAAAAGGTGCTACAAAAAAAAAAAAAAAAAAAAAAAAAAAAAAGCTCGCTGGACTGAAAACCCGAGAGGGAGGTCCAGGCAAAAAAATGGAGCGAAAAAAAAAAAAAAAAAAAAAAATTATTATAAAGGCCTGTTGAACAAAAACCCCCCACAAAGGGTAGTTCAAGCAAAAGTTAAGGCTAAAAAAAAGCTCGCTGGATTGAAAACCCGAAAGGGCGGTCCAGGCAAAAGTTAGAGCACAAAGCCCCAGAACTACGACGGCTTGATCCCTCAAAAGGGGTACGTAGGCAGTCTAGCCTCAAAAACTAGATGCAGCCACCCAATCAAAAATATATCTCCATTCCTCAATCAATCAGGAAGAAAGAGAAAATCAGATAAATGAAGCAGTGGGTGTTGCTGGCCAAGCATGAAAGCCTAATTAACATGTGCATAGGACGAAAGGCTGTAGAAACTCTTTGAGGAGAAATCTTCTCGAGGGAAATCCGAGTGAGGAGAAATCTCCTCGAAACAAATCCGAGTGAGGGGAAATCTTCTCGAAGTCGATTTAAGTGAAAAGGAATCTCCTCGATAAAGATCCGAGTAAGTAGAAATCTCCTCGAGCTTGATATAAGTATGGAGAAAGCTAGAAGTTCCCTCAAGCTTGATGTAAGTAAGGAGAAAGCTCTTTAAGAAAGATTCGAGTGAGAGGAAACCTCTTCGAGAAAAATCCTGGTGAGGTGCAATCCCTTCTAGGCTGATCCAGGTAGAAGGGAAAAATCTCTTCAAGAGCACATAGTTCAATACCTGCAAATAGCATGAAAGCAACGAAGGTACAACAGATGCTTCATTTACCAAAAAAAAAAAAAAAAATCCTTCGTGGGAACTACGTAAGGCTTGATCCCTTAAAAGGGTACGTAGGCAGTCTAATTCTAGATCCAGCCACAAAATCATCAAAATCACGTTCTCTTCGCCAACAGGTTGCGATCAAATGGCACAAAGCCTTGCACCTCAGAGACTCCTCGTACAAGTATAAACTACAACTAGTGAAGAAAAGAAACCAAGCATGGGAAAGATGACTTGCAACCTGGTCAAAGCATCAACTCACCTTCACTGAAATAGGAAAAGTTGTCAAGCCTCGCACGCGCAAAGCTATTCCACGCACGACGCTTAAGGGGGCAACTGCTGAGACAAAAAAAATTCACAAACCCAAAATGAGAAAATTGGTTCGACGCAAAAGTGAGAGAGTCCAGTAACTTTCAAATTGGTTTAGCTTAATTATCTCCGAAGCATGATCACGTGGATTGATACTCAAGGCATCAAAATTCAAATTCAGAACTTTGGATAATCTTCCTATCTTGCAAATCCAAGACCAAGTCAAGATGGGTGAGATTTCAAATTATCTATCCAGCAAGGACAACAAAAGCTACGTTCATTTGAACTTGTGGACTTCTCTTTCAAGTAGCAATCAGATGGCTCATTTTGTATCAAGCTTTCAAAATTCAAATTCCATACTGGAAGTTGTGGATAGTTCCCACAGTTACAAGTTTGAATATGGGAATGGTTATCGTCATCTGAAGATCATTTCAAATTCAAAAAAAAGAGTTATGGTTAACCCGCATGATCTTTATTCTTCTACGTTGCCTATATAAAGGCTCTTTACAACAAGTGAAGGGGGGCAGCAGAGAGGCAACGAAGGGAGGAGCAGAAAAGGCTGGAGAGAAGCAACAACACAGGAAATACATCAAGAAAGAGACGAAGCCCTGCTGCAGAGAAGAGAAGTGTTCAGCAGTTTTAAGGAGGAGCCGACAAGCCAACGACGAAAAGGTTGGGGCCTCTCTGATCTACCAATGCTACTTCGTTTTTTCTGTGCAGCATCTCTTGTCACTGGAGCTTTGGAGATCCCCGAACGGTCGCAATCTCGTATATGATACATGTGTATCCACGAGTGTATGACCAATCGGTGGAATGTCATGTCATCTGTTCTGCAAACCAACAACGGTCACCACCAAAAGCCTTCTATCTCCTGCCTTCCTTTCCACCGCAACACAACAAATGGCCTTGCACCACCTGCAAACAAGCCACACAAAGAATTGACCAAGCAAGACAAACCACAAAGTATCATAATCGGTGTCTGGAGAGAAAAGCTCAGCCTTGATGTTCTCTTGGAGTGCTTCCAACAACCTGAAGGTGAGAAGGAAAGGAATCAGAAAATTGGGACCAAGCCGTGAAGCAGAAGGTCTCTTCACTTCTATGTGAATCCGGACTCACTTCCTCCACTAAATCCCAGCAAGGAAATGGCTTTCTGCTATCAAAGTTCCTGCCTGCACTTGCTGTCAAACTCCCTGCCTTCACTTGCACCTGCAGCATGTACATATACAATGCCTCTGTCAAAAACTCGAAAAGACTGATGGAAAGAATAATTGAGATGAACACTTGATTATTGTTCCCCGTCTAAAAGAAGAAGCTAGAAGAAGTAGACATTCATGAAAATGACAGAGACGAAGCTTTACACTCCTTGAAACAATAATTATCAGAGTGTGTTGCTGCAAACTTGCTCCTAGATGCTTGAAGGAACACAACATATATATAATGAAGCCGAGCAGGAAATGTTTGCCACATGCTTGCTTTGAATAAAAGCCAGGCAACAAGGACCACGAAACGACCGAGTTTAATGAAACTTTGATCATGGGGCAGTGGTTTAATAATACAAATGGCCATGACAAAGTGATAAATTCATGTTGCTTGGTGGTTAAAAGCTGATGAAGTGAACACACATCAAGACAAAATTTATTTGCAATTAAACATGATTGTCAAACCGTGATGTTGCTGTACCTTTGGACTAAAGACAAAAACTTTCAAAATATCCCATTAAGCAAATGTGCAGCAAGTTTCTTTCCAGCTACGTGTCTCTTTATCAATCAAAAGAAGAAAAGAAGACAATATTCAAAGGCTACAAGATTCCTCTAGTGCTCATTGTGTGGCATGAAATGAACTCTGCATTTTGTAATAATCAAATCTTGGCAGAAAGTAAAGGAAGACAAGCGGCGGTATCGCAGACTTGCAGAAGTTGCAGCAACAAAGTCATTTCCTCTTGGTCTTATCCTTTGTTGACAAGCTTTGGCGGTGGAAAGTCATCAAGACATATGAAGACAAAATGCTATTAAGGCCTAATCTATAAACTGTGGCATTCTGCCTTCTTTTTAAAGGGAATCAGTGGGAACCATTCGGCACATATCAAAACAAAAAGTACATTTAAGCATAATTGTCAACATGCAAATATGCAGCAAGTTTTGTATGGCCGTCAAATGTGGTGCAGATATAAGGTCATGGGTGTCCAAAGCAGTTGCAAGCTTTTCTACAAACTTCAAAGTACTGAAAAGCCTACTCCAAATCTCTAAGGCCTGACCACGAAGCTCAGCATGACGAGGTGCATGCCCAAATCAAATCAATGGATGCTACCAAATTTGGCGTCCAAAAGAAATGCATTTGGCGGGTTCAAAAAATGTATACACATCCGTCAAACAAAAGTCGGTACAAAACCGGAAATTCAAATTGTGATGAACTACAGTGGTTTGATCCCTTTACAGGGTATGTAGGCAGTCTAGCGACCCACTAGATGCAACCGCAACTCCAAACAGAATCCCTGACTCCACCAGTCAAATTCAGCCAGTCCCAAATGAATCACTGACTCCAGTCAAATTCTCCCAACACCACAAAAATCAAATCCATTCCAAATCACACAAATAAAGTCCAAACCAAATTCAAGGGCTTTAAACCCTTCCCCAAACACAAATTCAAAATAAATGGGTCATCTACCCATTTAAATCTCAAAAGCCGGAACTACATGTGGTTTGATCCCTCAAAGGGTATGTAGGCAATCTAGAACCAAATCTATCTAGATGCAACCGCGTCCTAAACACAAAATCGAATCCCTGGTCCACTTAAACCAAATTCGTCCCAAACACTACTCTAATTCCAAAATCAAAAGCCTCCAATGAGTCATCCACTCATTGGAACTCTTGAACTACGAGTGGCTTGATCCCTCTCCTAGGGTACGTAGGCAACCCATTCAAACATCCGGGTGCAGCCGCAAAAACAAACAAACACACATCCCATCAATTGGTTTCTTCATAAATGGAATCAAAGGGTGTTTCCCTGTAACAAGGGATTGTAATTAAGAGACACATTCTGTCTTGAATGGGTCGAACCCGAAATAATAAAAACTCTGTTCTTTTAATGAATACGAGTGAAATTATGTTGGGTGACATTTACGCTCACTGTGTGCAGATTTTCTCTCAACAACTTTTGCTTAGTTTATTCCTTAAAAAGATCAATTAAACTTTGTTATTTTCTTAGGTACTTTGAGTAGCAGTTAAGGAGAAAAGAGAGCTACAATGGGGAAATCAAGGCACTTCACATGAAGTAGTGATGGAAAGGATGGATTCTGATTATTCATTGGTCCTAAAACTCAAGAGAAGATGGAGAAAGTTGCCGTGAAAAACAGTTGCAGAGAAGCAGAAAACAGAGTACTAGAGTCTGCCTTATTTTCTTCTGTCTTGGGAAGCTGTTTTGAAGAACTTTCGAGTGGAATTATGAAGAAAGGCCTGGCAATATTTGAAGACCACATGTTCTACTATAACTAAAGTTAAAGAGTTGGTCCAGAATGATAAAGAGGAAGCCGAAGGCTGTGCTCAAAGTTGGTACCCCGAGAAGACTGTTTCCGTCAGCTTTTCAGGAAGCTTTTTCAAGGACTTTTCTACGGGACTTAAGGGATGAAAATCATGAAATTCTCTGCCCAGAGTTGAAGAATATATGTTTTAGAGTAGTTAAAAATCAATAATCATCCAAAAAGGTGGTGGAATGTATAAGTTATGATGCTGCAAAGATGAGCAGAGGATAAGGAAAATCTGGAATTTCTGACAAGTCTTTCTGCGAAGCATTTTCAAGACCGTTGTTGGGTGAAGTTTCAAGAAGCTTTCTAGAATGTTTTTGCACGGTTTTGAAGAGTGACATCAGAAGTATTATGTGGCAGAATATTATCACCTTCGAATCTGCTAGGAACCCTTGTCAAACATGGAGATGAAAATCAATCCTAGTTGAGAAAGGAAAGTGAATTAAAGGCTATATTTTCTGAAGATATTCTTGGCAGATTTTGGGACGAATTTTATTGGAATTTTGCTGCGTTATACTTATCAAGAGATGGTTAGAAAGACTTAAGGAAGGTTCAGAAGATTGTGTGGCAGCTAAGCAAGTGGAATTGGAGAAGAATAAGGAAAACTCAACCCGGTTTTGAGGAGAAAAACTAGGAGCTTGTAAACCATAAAAATAGGAGGCTGCTTTGCGTCATTAGATACCATCTCATACAGATTTCACGCCTAAAAAACAGCCCTACATCTCTGATTTTCGAAGCTCCATACAAGCATAAGGAAAAGAAGCCGTCAAAGTCGCCATCTGCCACCACCGTGAACATCCATCTTCAAGCAACATCCACCATGCCTCTTCACTCTCTTTTTCTGCGGCTTTGTCTTCTTATTCTCAATATGTTACTGTGTGTTTACCTTAGAACAATGAGTAGCTAAATACTTTTGTGTTAGGGGCTAGTTTGAAGCCCTAAACTATGGTTCAAGTTTCATAATAAATTTCTATGTTTTAGTTACGTTGTCAATGAGATCATTGTTCTTTGGTTCTGGATTAGATGAATCTTTTATATGTATGTTTTATGTGGTTGCAAACATATAGGATATGCATGTAATTGGTGCTAGGTTAAATAGCAATTCACCTAATAGTTTTGTGATTTTAACCGAAGTAGTAAAGCCTCTCGCCTAGGTGTGTGCCAAAGATGAGGAATGCAACTAGACACGCTTGTTGTACTAGTTTGTACACTTAGATTGACATCCTTCCATATGTGCTTAATGCTTTAGAACTTGCTAAATGTAGGAGCCTCTTGTGATCTCTATGTTGCATGTTTTCAAAAGGTTCTAATAACAGCGCTTGTTCTTGTTAGAACAATATAGGGAAGTAATATAAGGTACTTAGCTTGCTTCTAACTTTGTAACTTGGTCAATCTCTTTCTCATGATTTAGTAATAAACATAGGAAGAAAAATTGGAACTTGGATTGTGTTTAGTGGTGGATAAGGAACTCCTAACTGCTCATTATCATATTCACAAACTTTACTTCAGTTTCATCTTTTGTTCTTACTTTATTTGCAGCAAAATTAATCAGCAATCCCCCCAATTGTGTTTTTCAATTTGTTTCATACTGTAGTTTAATATTCTAGTTTTCTTTGTTTTGTAGGTTACATAAATTGAAGGTGAACCCTTGATCCTTGGCGTAGAACGATCCTTACTTTCACTACTACAACTTGACAACAAAAAGGGTTTTAAATTGTGTGCTATTTTGACGACCCTCCATGCTTGGACAAGTAACTAGCATACTAGGAAAGAGAAGAGTCAAAACAGGTGATAACATAGCAATGAGGACAGAGTTTTCTACCAACAGACTTGAGTGCAAGCTTATAAAATTGTGTTTCATCAAGTAAAACCAATTAAATAAACCATTGACACTAATGAGGCAAACAAAACCATTCTCACAAGGACAAGGAAAGATGTAAACTAATATCAATATACTGGGACTTCCCATGTAATGTGAGGAAAGTCCATTTTAGCTCCTAGACAATATAGTACATAATAACAATATAGTTATTCTTGTTCCATGCAGCCTGACACATCTACCAGCAGGTTGGCAGCAAAAGAACAAGCAAGTCCCCCCAGCCAGTATAAAAGTAGGAATATCAAGCTGATGATATTTTCATGGTAAGATAATTCTTGATATGTCTATTGGGCAAATATCATGCTGCTTAATTATTGCCAGAACTTAATTACTCTAGTATAGGATGATGAGCACAATGAAGAAGACAAAGGAAAACATAGGCATGTCCCTATGAGTTAAGCTAAATGGAACAACAACTAAAACACTCGATGGAAAAGCATACCTCATTTTCATCTGGGAACTTAGTACTCCCCATGAAGAGCATGTGTTCTGCAAAAACATTCAATCTGTAAGTGATGTCTATGCATAACAACATCCAGTCACCCTTTGAAGAAGGCTAAATGCGCATGCATTTGTAACACAAACCTAGAAAGTGTGCAAGCCCCTAAGCCTCGAGAGGGTTAGAGAAGCTGCCTATTCCAACACACATTGCTGCTACTGCCTGCAAAGACAACCAAACATCTTTAATTATCCAATTATATCAAGTGCTTCTAACCGAGCTGTGAAAACAACTTAGAGTTTATTCGGATATCTAAGTACATTATATAGAATCTAGCACAAAGTGTTCAAAATGGTTGCCTGAAAACACCTTATAAAATTCATACAAAGACAAGGAGTATACATGATAGGTTCCACTGTGACCACATAAGCTCTATAATGTGAAAGTTTGTAACGAAAATCATGAACAAGAATGAAGTTCCTATGATAGGTAACAATGGTGCAGATACAGATTCATGTTAGTTTCCTACCCAGCTAACCAATATTCATCAATATAATGCTGATATATCAACTGGGTGTCAACAAAGAAACCTTAGACTCTTTAACGCCCTTGGGCCTATTTTCTTACACAATATAAGTAGCACACTAGTCAAAAAGGGCTCATTGAGTGTCACAAGCCAACTGCAAAAGTCTTCGGTACAATGTTGTTTACCGATACATGAATGGTAGACTACACAACTGCAGCCCTTTCCGGTGGTAGACCAACTCCGTTCTAAGGAATTGGTCTACCTCTAATGTATCGATACAAGTCATACAACGTTGTCCCAAAAGGGGATGCCCAAGTAGGCAAGTGGGCAAGTAGCTATTCTATATTTTTCAAATTTATGGCTCGCAAGTCACAACTCACAACTCACAACTCACAACAACTAAAAAAGGTCCAAACTTGGCTGTGTTGCAAAACCTGAATGATAGATGTGCATTGCAGATTTTCGATTTTAATGTTATGCTAAGTTGCTAACCTTCTTAGTCTGAGAAGCACCTCCCTCTTCCTTAATTACTTTTAACTTCACCTTCCTCTTCTTCTTCTTCTACAGCTTCACTATCTTCTTCTCGTTGTTGTTCAAGGTCGGAGGAATGGTCGGGTGGTCCTTGTGGGTAGACCTGGGGATCGTGAATGAGCAATGCAGTGAGGCCATTCTCAAGCTTAATCACTCTGTACAGTCGCTTATCATTTGGAGACTTTATTACAATATCGTCCGATGAGAAAGTGCAACAACCCATTTAGAGAGAGAGAGGGAAGGAATTCTCAGACCAAAAACAAGAGGAAAGGGAATGAGGTTTTTGTGCCCAATAATTTTGTGGTTACCTATTCTTGGATTTAATTTGAAAAGTTGAGACTAAAATAAATATAAAGTTTTGAAAATTAAATTCAAAAGTGGGTGATCACACAATTTTTGATCATTCGATGACTGCGTGATTATCATTGAGGTTTATCTAATTGGATTAGGACAACATAATGAAAAAGTAAATATCTAACTAGGAATACTTGCTCAATAAAAACAAATATTCCTAATGAGTTAACTCGCCCAGTGAGTAAAGGGTGTAAATCGACTCAATATAGCTCGAATTTGTATTGAGCTTGGGTTACTTTTGAGCTCGAATGGATTGGCTCTAAATGAAAGAAGTCAAGTTTGAGCTCTAACATGCTAGACGAGCTCGTCATCAACTCGTATTTAATTTGGCGACATCTTGAACTAATCTTAACTTGAGCTCAATTTGCCTGTTAAAATTTGGCTCGTTTGATAAGTACATTTAATGTAGCTAAATATTTTCTCTTATAATAAAAAATTCCACTTTCCAAACAAAATGTTTTTCCCTTATTAACGTCAACAATAATTTAAGTTTAACCAAGAATAAACTGAAGCTCTTTAATTAAGCTCGTCAAAAAGAGTAATAGTATTATCTCTATCGATTCAATTTATTTACTTGCTTGAAATTAATACTTAGCTCTTATAAACATCGTAGCGAGGAAAAGCAACGCAAATCCTAGCGTTGATAACAGAGAGCGGCGACGTCTTCCGTTGGCTCTAGCAGTGGTGTCACCTCGTCGCTTGCCTACGAGTGTGCGTCAGTGGTCAGCGCCGACAAGGTCCTAAGTGCAGCAAGGCTTTTGCTTGGTCGCTCGGAGAGGTAGGGACAGAGTTCTGCAAACGGGTCGCGGCGTTGGATTTTTGTTTTCTGGATTTGGATCTGGCAAACCTTGGCTTGCCGGAGTGAGCTAAAGGTCGGCGGGTAACAATATCGAGGCTGGTCGAGGCAACTTCAGTGAAGAGATTCTGTCGAGTTGGCCGAGGATTGTTTCGCTGGTTTCAAGTGGACTGATTTTTGATTGGGTTCGGCAGTCTCTGCTCGGATTCTCTGCCAGAGTTGATGTTACGGTGGACCGGCCGGCCACCGGAGGGGCAGAATCGGCGGATGGCGGCAGAAGCAATTGGGCCAGCTCGGTCTAGGGCTGCTGCCCTCCTTTCTTGGGGTTGGGCTGGGCTCAATCTTGGGCTGATAAGGCAGGGGAAGTGGCCTGCTAAGCGAGAATTGATTTGGGCTCGGGCCTACGGGCTTGGGCTCAGGTCAAGGCAATCTGGGCCCTAATGTTTTATTAGGGTATTGAGCCTGTGTGAGGTTGGATTAACTTCTATGAGTCTGCTATGACGTTTCTAGTGTCTTGCTTGCACCACAATTGCGTGATTGGCAAGTGAGGACTAGTTGAATGATTTCTTTTCCGTAGGAGGCGAGGTTTTTTCATTCTTGTATAGGCTCGCTTAAATGTGAGCGCCCCAGAGATTTTAATGATCTGCTCTAACTTAAATAGTTTAGTTCGGATTTTCTTGCCGAGTTTTACTTATGTAAGTTATAGTGGACTCTAGCCTATTGGTTGTTGATCTAATGAATTTAATTTCTATTTCAAAAAAAAAAGTTCGTCAAAGAAACAAGCCAAGGTTTGCTAAAACTATATAAAAAAAAACAAAAACAAAAACAAAAAAAACTTGCAACCATGCAAGTGAAGCTCAAACGCAACTAATTAAGTTAGACAAGATCCTTTTTTTTTCCTTGGCTAAGACTAAACTGAGCATGTAACGCTCAACTCGGCTCGGTTCACTTAGTGTGGGCTACTATTTCGATCCAATTGGGTTTGGATTGTCGTTGGTCTTTGTTTGGTCAAACCATTTGGGTCCTACTAGGCCCAACTTATTTATGACCTGGGTCCATGTAATGCTGTCTAACGTACTGAGAATTTCATGCCATCGATCGAGTGACACCTTCGACGAGCATATGCAAAGCTTTCAAATTCCCTTCCAAAATAGAAAAACTTGTTAGCAAAAACCCTAGGTGGAAACTAGAGCTTTAGAGAGTTTTCTAAACTTAACGAGTAATCGAAGATCATTCACAAAATATATAAACACAAATTATATGATCAAGACAACCAAAAAAACTAGAACCAAAGGGTGAATAAATCACCTACTTCATTGACAACAACCATTTCCCTTCAGCAGTAGGAGTACCAGTAACACAACTATTCAACACAAGGCTCCAAGCACCAATCTTCAAGCAGCCACACGCCAAAAGTCTTGTGCTCAACTCTGGTGTTTAACTCCTATCTATAGGGGAGGACTGAATGTTTTGTCACAAAGAGTAGGGTCTTTAAGCACTTGTATGTACAAACTAAATAGGTCTTACCCATAAGTCATAACAGAGTCCTATGCAAGCTTGCAACTTATCTGTAAAGATGCTATAGTTATCATATCTCACAATTAGATATTTAATCTTATCAAAATGAATTCCTAACCTAAGAGTGACATACCAAAGCTCATTAAATAATTAGGTAGATAATTCATATATTTCCTATTTGCTGTAATATGTTTAATCAATTGTTATTCACTTAAGTGTAGATAATATTAGGCCAACTTGAGTGGAAATATCCCTTAATTGATCAAGGCCTCTCAAATAATATGAAATGCATCATAAAATAATGTCTCAAAGAGTCAAATATTCGTCTCAATTGAACTCCTTTACAATCATGAAGACTCAAATGTCTCAACTATAGTAAAAGCTGAAGGAACGCTATATACAATTTTAAATATCGATCCAACTGACAAAGTGAATGAATGCCAGAAACTTTGTGGTGGTGTAATATCGTTACTGAAAGGTGTTCTCTCGAGAGCTTTCCTACCATTGTTCTTCACATGGATAACAATGTGAATAGGTGATAAAGTGGTTTAGCTTTTACACATACGTGAATAATGTTTTTTCACACAGATAACAATGTGATTGGATGATAAAGTGTTTTAGATTTCACACATAAATCTGTGAATAATGTTAGTTCACACAGATTTTTGTGGTTATTGTTATTGCACAACTCTAATGGGCCCAAATTATAACATTTCATAGGGTTATGTGTATGTATTGCCAATTTACACATATATTCGTGGCTTTTAAAAATCAGTATGAGTTAAATTTGTGTGAACTATTTGTTTTGCTAGTAATGGTCCTTAGTGCAAAAATTCAAGTACTCCGCGATCTCCAAGTTAATTTCTTTTCTTGTCTAAGTTTGGAGCGGGAGCATTGTTGCTGATGACCCTCCCATAGTTAGGGGTAAATATTTATTCCTTTTTATTTTTGGTTTTCAGAGAAAAGGGTCATTTTTATCTCTGGTCTTGCATGAGTACTATATGTCTGATATACTTTCGGATTTTATAAATATATATGGGAGGATTGATGTGAGGTTATTATTTGTGAAGCTTAATTCATTTGAATATGAATGAGATTGCACAACACCTTTCACCGAACAAGCTGAGGTGTGAAATATGTTTCATTTTATTAAGTACATCGCGGAAGAATACATTTCAAGCATGGTATCAATCTCTTAATTAAAATGAAGTCACAACTTGACTGTCAAAAAAAGAAAGAAAAAAATAACTGAGAGAGACAGAGACAACACAAAAAATAGACTATTTATTTATTCAATTCGAAATGAAAAATAACATACTGCAAATGATGAATATTGCGTTTATTGGTAAAAAGTTAAAACTAAGAATGTCAAAAAAAAAATTTGAGTAATGCCACGGGGGCGAAATAGTAAATTCATCACAAGCCAGAATAGGTCATTACATATCATTCTGCTGCCATTTATAGACAGATAAGAAGCTAGTGGTAGTATCCACAAGTGGTACGTACATATAGTTCTACTCATTGTACAATCAAATACGTAGAGATAGCGGATATCCTCCTTCGGTACTACTCCAGAGACGCTAAAGAGACATTGGATGCACATTAGTGCATTAATTGGTTCCTAAATAAAAGGAATTTATTGTAAAAGACAAGCTAAAACATAGTAAAGGCCTAGGGCAACACCCTAGCCCAAAATAGCAGGCCCAAGAGCATCCAAAGGAATAGTCCAAACTCTAGAGCCCATCAAGCTTATCTGGCCCCAGCCCATCCGTTCTCGACGACAAGTCGTTCGCCACAATCCCAGCGATCCTAACAACATGCCGTACGCCACAAACCCAGCAACACTGCCCGACCCTCTCTGCCACAACCCGTGCCACCCCGATCTACGCCGCTGTGACTACTCACCGCTTCGGCCCAAACCCCCGCGCTTCACGCCGCCACAGCTCATGCCTGAGACACACCGCCACAGCTCACGCCGTCTAAAAACCCGCTCGTCTTGATCAACACACCCCGCCGCCGATTGAGATGGGGCCAGAAAACCCTAAAACCGAGCCGTCTGGAAACCCGAAGCGCACCACCCATGGATGATTCTCGGGCTAAATCAGATCGAAAACCTGTCTGACAGCAACCCCAAGACGATGGCAAGACCCGGAGGCCAGCACCGGTCGGGGTGCCGCCGAACGAGATCGAATATTGAAGTGGGAAAAAACCGGACTTTGGGGGCTTTAGGGTTTCTCTCTCGAGGAAGAGAACGAATATCTTTTTCTTGTGCAATACATATATAACTAAGAATGTCAATTTGACGAAGTAGATATGTGTTTATTGGACTTCTGTATTTTCGAAATATGGTATACAATTAAGAATATATTATTTATTATCAGCTGAGGGCTCGCATGTGTTCAACTTTTGGATAAGGTATTCAGAAACCAATAAAAGACGAAAGAAAATAAAATGTTTAGAACTAGAGATTGATAGAAAGATATACGCTTCAATTTTTGGTAGTAGAATGTAGAAAAGAAGCTATATAAAGAAAACTAAAGTAGGGAGATTGGTGAATGCCATAAAGACTCATTGGAAAACATAATGAAAGTTGGTTGACAAATAAATCTAGTCGTGCGTTTGCTTGTGTCCATCAAAGTTACAAGGACAAAGTATGGTGACTACATATTTACTCAAGTTATGTGGGCTTCACAGCTAAAACTAATTGATAATTGATGAAGTACTTGACCAAAATCTCTATAAACTCATAGCTAGACAATGTTATATCTTTCAAATATCGGAGTTTTTCTTGTTCTCACATGCTCAACACTCTTCTGCACGTGTTATGATTTATATTAGGTGACCGTGAGCATGTTTGGCGATCTCTCAAACAATACACATGGATAACTTGTTCTGGTACCATGATAAAGTAATTTAGATTTTAAAGTCAAAATCAATTGACGATAAATGAAGTTAATCCAAATCTTTATTTACCTATAAACAAAGTTACACACACACACACACACACACACACACATATATATATAGATTTGCTCACCTAAGGGATTGTGAGGGACAAATGCATCTCAACCACATGTATTAAATATAAAAACAGAAATTTTATATATATATATATATATATAATAAATTGAAAGAAGGATTACTGATTAAGCTCTTCTAATTTGAAAAGTATTCAAGATTAATGGCACTTAACCACTGCTAGTGGCCTAGTGGTTCTTGCCTAATTGAGTGTGCTCCCCAACTTAGGTTCGGACCCTAAAGCTGTCCAAGTGGCCAGGCACTGTGCTGCAATGCATAGTTGGAGCATTTCACATGCGCCGAAGGGGTTTATCTTAGGCCTAGGAAGCCTTTGGGTTCCCCTTGATAAAGTAAAAAAAAAAAAATTAATGGCACTTGAGATCGACTTGGCTCGTACCCTTCGCTAATTTTTTAATAAAATGATTAAAATCACCGATTGAAACTAGATTTTTCTAAATAAAACAAAGTAAATTTCCAGGTAGTTTCTTAAAACAATGAAAGAATCTTTTACTCCCTCCAACTTCAAAATCACAGCAAAGAAATAATGCTACAACCAGAAAAGGAGAGGTGATCGTCTGTCTCCATGCATGTTGGAAAATCTTTGACATATCATGCGTGCAATACTGTAGTCTACATTATTCCAGAACAGTATGACGTACTCTACAGATCGAGGATAATAATTCATATTTCATCATCCAAGTCTTATTAATTGTTACCGATTAAGGGGATTGCCGAACTGGTTGAACCATGGTTACAGCTGCCATGTTGTCGCAAGATAGTTTCTGCGACTAGTTGATTTTTGCACACCACGGCGCTCTTTCGCCGTCGGAAAATGATAATGTCATGCTATGCTTAGGCACTTAGCTAGCTAAGAAAATTGTTTATGTTTGAGCCCAAAAGTAATTTTGGCAAGATCTTTTAGTGGATTTAGCATAGCAGGCCGATACCTGCGGCCCAAAAATAAGTCTACTTGGAATTGGGTTACAGCTTCTCCCATTCCGAAACCCATAAGGGAAACGAGCCCTTATTGGAGTCAGGTAGCGGAGATTGAATAGGAAACTTCAATCAATAATCCTTCTATGGCAAGGAACAGGCGAAACCCTAGGTATAAATACCGGGTTTCAAGGACAAATCAAAGACAGCCAACTCTCTCCAATTAATCTCTACGATTATCAAAGCCTCCCCGGAGCAACCTGTCTTACCGGTGACCACGTTCCAGTCCCAATCTCCTCGAGAGCCGACTGTCAGCGCCACCAAACCAACCCGGCAACCGTGCTTCCAGTCCTAGTCTCTCCAAGAGCCGACTATTAGTGCTACTGCCACCGATACTACCAGCGAAGCAAGGGTAACGCCCTCACAACCCCGGCGAAGCTAAAGTCACACTTTAGCAAACCCTGTGCTTTCTCCAAACTTCCCAGTGATTGCTCTGCTCAACCTACAATGTTGAGTATCGATTCGACGACGCGAAGAGATCACAACCAAAGCCCTTACCAGTAAGGCAAGAAGTTTTTTTCCGGAAGGCAGAGAAAAGAACCTTGTGACGAGGTTGGTGCTCTCCTCGTCCACATCGTTTGAGAAGAAGTCAGGTCAAGGGACGCCCCGACGACTGCACCCCACGGTGCTGGCACGCTCGCGCATTCAAAAGAGACAGTTTGTACCATACTGGATTTTCGCGTCAAACATTTTGGCATGCCCAGTGGGACTAGTAGATTTTCGCAAACGTAACCATTGGGAAGTCAAGCGAAAACCCTTATCAAAAGGTTTATGCTAACTGCTCAAAGCATAAGACCTCCAGTTACAGACCGCACTTTCGCGCAGACTGTCGTGGTCTTTCTGAAGAACAAGTGACTCAAAGGTTTTCTCGTTACCCCCAATCAACCAACATGTCAACTGAACAGGGAGAGAATCACCCGACCGCTATTGAGGGTCAAAGTGTCACTACTAACCAGGCAAGTGAGCCTGTCAACACTACCGTTGTTTCTGAAGCCGCGGAAAGTGAAGAAAGAGAGGCTTTCGTTCCGAAGCCTATTCCAGAGGAAGCTACCTTCGAGGAAAAACTCGCGATCATCATGGAGAATATTGAGAACCATCGTGCGAAGGTAGCTGCTGACTTTGACAGGGAAACCGCAAAAACAGACCAGCTTATTATACTAAAACTAGACCAGCGCATTGCCCAACGTGCTAAGGATACTAAGCAACAAATCGCACGATGGGAGAATGCAGTAAGGGCCCATGCCAGAGGTATCGCTGATGAACAGAGTCAACATCAAAAAGAAATTATGAAAGCTATCGCGAGCCAAACCAAGCAGACTGCGTCAGATTTGGCAGGTCTTCTCAAGGATGGTTCTAATCTTGCAACAGAGGTCGCCATGCAAAGAGCCGAATTGAACCAGGCTAAAGAAGTATTGAACAAAGCTCTAGGCGATCCTAACGCCATCCTCGGCTCACTTAGTCAGCCCTCTGGTTCTGGTAAGTATATACCACCAAACGCTCGCGAGAAGGCTAGCAGCAGTACGGCCACACCTCCTGCAACGGCTACTGCCGCATCAACCAAAAATAAGGAAAGAGCTTCGGTGATTGGTGGTAACAAGGCTGCTTCATCAGCCTCACAAAAGGATAAGATCCAGAAGACCAGTGATGGTACTCCAGCTGATCCTGTAGTGTTTACTCAGTACGACAGCGACGGGGCGGAGAATGTCTACCATGAACTCCCAGACAATTACTACGGCATTGACCAGGCAGGCAACCCCGTCAAGATAACAGTGTTGGTCAAGGATCCGCCCGTACCAGAGGTAACTCTTCAGCAGTCTGCTAATCCCCAGACTATTCGCCTAAGGGAACGAACAGCGACTGCTAGCCAAACCGTACCCTTGCAAGTTGCTCGCCAGACTATGGCGAATCCTCCTCCTCCTGGTCCAGAGTATGTGAGACGTGAAGATGTAGAGGAGATGATCAGGCTGGCTAACCCTAGGGCCCAAATGGATGGGGTTTATGAAGGACCTTTCCAGCCACATATAATGCTCGTGCCCTTTCTAAGAGGTTTTAAGAATATCATATTTTCTACTTTTTCAGGGGAGGACACTGAGAACGCGGCAACTCATCTGGCCAGGTTCAGGGTACAATGCGGCCAATACCAGAATGATGACATCCTCAAGTGCAGGATCTTTGGCACTTCTCTTTCTAGAGCCGCCTTTAGATGGTTTTCCAAAATACGACCAGGAACAGTGGCAGATTGGCCCGCAATGGAAAAGCTCTTCCGAGAAACTTTTGGAGTCATTGAGCCCGAGGTCGATTTGGCCTCTCTTACTAAGATGTCCCAACAACCCACCGAGTCTGCCGTTGCCTATCTTCAACGCTTTCAGATCCAGAAAGACAAACTGAGTGTGCTCCTTCCTGAAAAAGAATTGGTCAAGCTAGCGATCAAGGGTTTGGAACCGCGCCAACGAAAGAAGCAACATGACAGCATGATCCAGTCAATGGGAGAACTGATCACAGAGGTGGGTAGCTTTGAGCATCTCCTCAGAGAGACTGATGTTAGGAAAAATGCGTCCAAAGGAACATATGTGCCAGGGAAACACCGCACAATGGCAGCTCTTGGATACCTACAGCCAACCTACGATCCTTACTATCACCAGTAAGGGGAAGAGATTTTCCAGGGTGAAGATGAAGATGAGGAAGAGGAGAACGACGTCTCCGCGCTAGAGTTGACAGGTAGGAAGAATTCAACCCTCAAGCAGTTTAAGATATCTAAGGAGCCTGTCAAGCTCAAGTCTGTGGCTTTCACCAAACTTGAGTTCGCCACATATACATATGATGCCAATAAGGCACATGAGATTCTGGATGACATGATTGCTGCGAAGATGGTGAAAACAGACTTTGGCCCTTGCCCTCGACTGGATCAGCTGAAAGGGAAGAAGTACTGCAAGTTCCACAACTTGTGGAACCATAACACAGCTAAGAACCAAGTTCAGGTATGGCTCAATAACCGCAGCTTGCAGGTAGAAGCTTCGACGGCCGCGGCAGCACTAGTAGACTTGAACCCTTTTCCGGATACTGGGGTCAGTATGCTTGATGTGAACTGGCCCAAGAAGAACAAGAGGAAACCAAACCTGGATTTGACGACAAAGGGGAAAGAAGAGAGGGATGAAGGGGAGGAAACCCCTGCAAAGAAGAAAGCTAAGCCCATCAACGAAGCCTCACCAGTGGTCCTTTGCTCACGATGCAAAGAAGAATGCAGCATCCAAGTGTCGCACGCAGAAGTTGAGCAGACATTTCGTTTTGGTTCCCTCCCACCAATCAAATGGGCTTCACCATCACGAAACTATGAGCCTTCTAGCCCAAAGGCGAGAGATGAGGTAAAGTCACCACCATCCCCAAAGGATTCCAACTTGTTCAAGAAATTGAAAGCAGCCGCGGCAGATCAGAAACAAGAAGGAAGGGTTTGGAATAAGCACAAAGATGTCGTGACCAAACCTTACATTCCTCCTGCTTCAACGTCCACCATCAAGGAAGGCAAATGGTATACCAGAGAGAAGGGGAAAGCAGTGGAGATCAGCCCTTCCAAGAAAAGGAAATTGCAGCGCAGGTTCAGAGAAGCCAAGTGCGCCTTAGAAGCTCTGGATCAGGGCCTGATCAAGCCATCGCAACTGGTTAAATCTCCTTAGCAATATCAGAAGGAGATGGAGGCATTAGCTGCTAAGCCATTAGTGGCTCCTTGCATCTTTCAAAAACAGGCGCGCTCAGAATCAAGAGCCTCTAAGCCTAGTGTTTTCTGCAGGATCACGACAGAAAGGACACCTCTGCTAGCTAGGAAAGACAACTCGCCAACTAGGCAGCCACATGTTAGGCGCAGGTTGTTTCGAGAGGAACCAGAAGCCAAACCCTTAGCTTTTGAGAGATTGGAGGGCAAGGGTAGCACTGTAGAAGCTTTACAGTGGAGACCTAAAAAAGTCCAAAGTCTGGTGGTCGCGCCCCCAAAGGAGATACTTGCAGGGGAACAAAGATCAAACCTGCCATTGTTGATGGCCGAGCTGTAGGAACAAAAATAGTGTGAGGTAAAGGGCCTTACAGAAGAGTCATTGGTAGACCGGCTGGTGAAGCAGTTCAACACTGACATCCCGGTTGGAGAGCCAAAGCTCAACCTGGAGGACGACATAGATGAAACTGAGGCGGTTGATACTTCCTGCAATATGGTCTGTGTACTTCCCGCGAGATATGCTTTGCCAATCGCCGCGCAGGAGTGTGTGGAGAATGAAGAAGGTACCGATCAGCCTCTGCAAATCACATCGGCTGCAACAACACCTTTAGCAGAGGCAGTGGTTCTTGAGACTGAAGACGCTGAGGGTAAAGGTTTCTTTATGAGCTTCACAAGACCAACGCCCGCGATGGTTCAGCACATGCGACCTTTATATATAACAATGGAGATTGCTGGCACTAAGGTTAGCAAGGTCATGGTCGACACAGGGGCCGCTGTCAACGTTATCACCACAAGAACCATGCATTTACTTGGGATCAAGAAAGAGAAGATCCAGTCTACATCCCTCACGCTGAAGAACTTCGAGGGGATAGTCACAAAGACTTTGGGTTTATTGTTTCTACGTATCAAGGTAGGACCAGTAGAGGGAGTCTATGCTTTCTTCGTGACAGAATGTTACGCGGCCTATAGCGCCATCCTAGGGCGCGACTGGATTCACCGTAGCTATTGTGTTCCTTCAACTCTCCACCAGGAACTGGTGATGTGGAATAGGGTAACAGATCAAGCTGAGGTGATTAAAGCCGATCCTCGCCCATTCCCAGTTTTCGCGAACTATGTAGATGCCAGGTACTACTTAGAGCCAATTACTCCATTGCAAGTCAGTGGCATCGATGACAAAGGCCGCCCCACAGGGGTGACGGCCTCTGAATTGGCACAGTAGGGGCTTACGCTCGCAAAAGAAGGCTTGGAAAGGCCTGGCCACGCTGTGCCCAAACCCTTAAACGATTAATGGATTACGACCTTCCAGAGGAAGGGATAGAGGCCTTCCACTCGCTGTACGAAAGACTATCCTCGTACCTGGAAATTGTCAACGAGGAATTCTCTGACCAAGGAAAAGAAGACGAAGAAGAAATTCAGCTGGCTCCAGCAGCGCTGGATGACACCCCTCCAAAGGTCAGAGATCCTACAGAGAAAGTCAATCTTGGAACAGCAGCTGAACCTATGGAAGTGGCTATCAGTGCTTACTTAGAGCCTAACGAGAAACAGAGGCTCATTGATTTATTACTGGAGTTCAAAGACTGCTTCGCGGAGAAATATGAAGACATGCCCGGCCTGTCACCGGACTTGGTTTGCCATCAACTACCAACACTCCCTGACAAGAGGCCTGTGAAGCAAGAGCATCGAAGAATGAACTCCGAGACCCAAGTTCTGGTCAAAGAAGAAGTTGAAAAGATGCACAGGTCAGGCATCATTCGGGTGGCCAAATACAATCAGTGGCTGTCCAATATCGTGCCAATCCGTAAGAAGAATGGTAAGATGAGGGTCTGCGTGGACTACAGAGACCTTAATGTCGCTACGCCTAAAGACGTCTACCCCAAGCCCGTCACGGATATGTTGGTAGATGCAGTGGCAGGACATGAATTGCTATCCTTCATGGACGAAATTGCTGGGTATGACCAAATTCCGGTTGCGGAGGAAGACAGACACAAAACCTAGTTCGTTTGTCCAGGGTTCGCGGGTGTTTTTGAATACGTGGTTATGCCTTTTAAACTGAAGAATGCTGGGGCAACGTATCAGAGAGCCATGAACCTGATTTTCCACGACATCCTGGGGAAGATTTTAGAGGTTTACATTGATGACATGGTCGTCAAGTCCAAGCAACGCGGGGATCACATCAAAGATCTCAGGAAAGTCTTCGAGCGAATGCGGCTGCACAAGCTCAAGATGAACCCCTCCAAGTGCGTTTTCGGAGTTCAAGCAAGAGATTTTCTGGGCTTCATCGTCCATCAAAGGGGTATTGAGGTCCCTGAGGATAAGGTAAGCGCAATCATCAACGCCTCTTCCCCGCGCACAAAGAAAGAGTTACAACGATTACTGGGTAAGATCAACTTCCTGAGACGTTTCATATCTAACTCTGCAGGTAAAATCCAGCCTTTTTCCCTACTACTAAGACTACAAGGATAGAATGAGTTTGTGTGGGAACCTCAACACCAAGAGGCTTTTGACAAAATTAAGGCCTATCTGGCGAGCCCACCAGTACTCGTTCCACCTAGAGCTGGATTTCCATTAAAGCTGTATATTTCAGCAGCTGAGGCGTCCATTGGCAGCCTACTCACCCAGGATGATGAGGAAGGTGTCGAGCATGCCATTTTTTACCTCAGTAGGACACTGACGGATTGCGAAACCAGGTATACTCCCATGGAAAAATTGTGTCTTACATTGTACTTCTCAGCATGTAAGTTGCGACACTACATGTTATCCTTTACCACTTGCATTATCGCTCAAACCGACCTGGTTAAGTACATGTTGTCGTGACCTATTATGTGAGGTCGTATTGGCAAGTAGGTACTAGCCTTATCCGAATTCTTGCTACAATACATTCCACAGAAAGCAGTGAAGGGACAAGCCATCGTAGACTTTCTAGCACATCACCCTATGTTGGATGTCCCCACAGTGAAAGAGTTAGAGATCGCGACCGCAACCATAACTCAACCAGATTTGGCGCGCATTCCAGAATATGCTATTTGGTATCAAGCCACAATCTCCCTTCAACCCTGGATATTATTTTTTGATGGCTCAAAAACAGAAACACTAGCAGGGGAAAGGATTGTTCTGGAAAACCCAGCGGGCGATCGTTTTTCTTATTCTTTCCAATTGGAGTTTAAGTGCACCAATAATCAAGCAGAGTATGAGGCCCTCATTATTGGCCTAGAAGTGTTACTGGAGCTAGGAGAAAGAGATGTCCAAGTACGCGGTGATTCTTTGCTTGTCATAAATCAACTTCAAGAGAAGTACAGGTGTGTGAGCTGCTTGCTTGTACCATATTTGAAACACGCCATTGAACTTCTGGATCAATTTAATGACGTGGATTTGGAATATATTCCTCGCAAGCGCAACTTTGCGGCCAACGAACTTGGTCAACTGGCTACAGGCATTACTTTGAAATATGGGGTTCGCTAGCGAATCCTGAAAGTTGAACGACGCACGCTGCCTTCTTGGCTCGCGCGACCTGACCCGTAGGACGATCCAGTCGTCGAGGTCCTCGAACCTATTGATATAGACTGGCGCATCCCTTTGATTGCTTACCTAAAGCAACCAGACTCCGCTGCAGATAGGAAGACTCGTTTTCTTGCCTTAAATTACTTCCTCAGAGGCGATGAGCTACGCCGACGTGGCAAAGATGGCTTAGACTTCCGTTGTGTGTTTGGCCGGGTTGAGAAGCGTTTGATGCGAGAAGCACATGCCGGCATATGTGGAGCCCATCAAGCGGGTCCAAAGATGTGTTGGCTCATCAGGCGACATGGGTATTATTGGCCCAGCATTTTGAAAGACTGTATCACGTTAGCGAAAGGCTGTCAGGATTGCCAGGCTCATGGACCAGTTCAGCATATTCCCAATATTCCCATGCAGCCTATTATTAAACCTTGGCCTGTGCGAGGCTGGGCATTGGACTTGATTGGCATGATTCATCCCCATTCGTCACTCCAACACAAGTTCATCATCGTCGCTACGGATTTCTTCACTAAATGGGTGGAGGCTGAACCTTTGAAGGAGGCCTCTGGAGCAACCATTCGCCAATTCATCTTTCGAAATATTATATGCAGGTTCGGCATCCCTGAGGTGTTAGTATCGGACAGGGGGGCAGCATTTATAGGTGGTGATGTGGAGCAGCTAGTCAACAACTTCGGCATCCAGTTTCTCCACTGCACACCTTATTACGCTCAGTCTAATGGTCAAGCAGAGGCCAGTAACAAGATTATCATTACCCTACTGAAGAAGATGCTTGTTGAAAACCCTCGCCAAAGGCACGAGACATTGTATGAAACGTTATGGGCTTATCGCACTTTAAAGCGAACTCCTACTGCCACAACGCCCTATGCACTCATGTTTGGTCACGACGCGGTTTTACCTTTGGAGATCAATGTTCACTCCCTATGCGTCCAAGATCAACATCATTTGATTGGTGATGACTACGTCCAGGCCATGTGGCAGGAGCACGAAGACCTTAGCGGACAGTGCTTAGAGGCTTTGGACAACTTAGTGATGGAGAAGCAACGCATCGCTCGCGCCTACGATAAGAGAACTCGCGGCCACAGTTATAAAGAGGGCGAGCTCGTTTGGAAGGTAGTCCTTCCATTTGGTGAGAAGTTGACCGGTCGTGGTAAATGGACCCCACGCTGGGAAGGGCCCTTTGTGATTCATAGAATTCTGGAACGTGGGGCTTTTCACCTCAAAGATTTGGATGGCGACCTCCACTGCAACCCTATCAATGGCTGGTTCTTAAAGAAATACTACCCCAGCGTTTGGGAATTTGAAGATCCCCCATATTCTTCCGTTGCAAGGACAGGGGGGCAAACATAGTGTCCCTTGGCTCACCTCATCCCTTGTAATTAGGCCTTTTCATTGTGGCCTTGTTCACCTGTCTTCGCTCCACCTACGAACACTAGGGGGGCAACACTCTATACATAAAGGCCTTTATAGTGGCCATTGTTTTTACAGTAGCCATTATTTTTTATTCACCTGGAAAATTTTTTGTACATTTTCGTTCAATATCCTTGACAATATGTGTTAGGAATGTGTGTAAGGGCCTATACCAGAGGCCTTATGATATCATATTGTTTTTAGCAAATAAGAAAATTTCAAATCTTTCATTCATGAAGTGGCTTTGCGGCCAAAAGCAAGACAATGTGTTCGAGAAAATTACATTAACGATATATAAAGCCAGAAAGTGGCTAAAACAACTAATAAGGGTTCATATCTTCTATGATCTTCCGGATCTTGCGGCAAGAAGGGTTGATGAGATATTCACTCTTACTCTTCCTCTCTTCACCCTCCTCTAATCTGAGTCGCAGCTGCTATCATTTGTACTGGAAGAAGAGGGAAGGAAATAATCCATCGCAACCCTTCCAGTTGGTTTTCCTCTGGGATGGAGATAGAATCAACGCTGGAGTGCGACCCAGTTGCCTCACCTACCTCCAGGGGGAAAACAGAAGTCGGCTCATCAGACCCCGGAGGTAGGCAGCGGAAGAAGAACGATCGACCTCGAGTGGCCTTTCGCCCTTCTTCGCTTTGCTCCGCGCAGAGAAATCTGAGGAGAGGGACTCCCCAGCATGTGATGCCCCGCGTTAGGAGCTCCTCGTGTTCTTCAACCTACCCAAAACCTAGGATGTTCCATCCAGGCTTTCATAGACCAAAGAAATGAGGTTGCCTGAGATTAGGCCATGAGTCCTACCCAGGCAGTGAGATTAAGCCATAAAGCCTAAGATCTAGAGGCTGAGGGCGAGATCGTATGGAGAAGATTTGAGAAATAGAAGGAAGAGGAGAAAGGCTTGCAAGGTCATTTCTGGGTAAGCTATGTTTGCGTAAGTTTTCATCTTTCCAAAGTATTGATATTTATAGAGGCCTGCCTCAGTGGCCTCAACCCTTGGATATGGGCAGTTGAAGATGTTTCAACTCCATCAATGGGAATATCAATAGAATTCAATGCTGATATCTCGGAAATAAACGGAATTGAATACGCGTGGACGAGAGAGCGGTCTCCAAGGAGGTAACTGCTCCTTTTCAAGATTGTCTTTTTGAAACTGTTTTTGTGCAGTTAAAGTAAGAATTGAACAGAGCTATTGCCTACGAGATAAAAGAAATTTGGGCCAACAAAGTGGGATAAATAATTAATTTATTGGTAGTAATATTGTTCATACAAATTAATGGGCCTAATATCAGAGGCCTAAAAGTCCCCGGCCTGCATGAGTTAAGTGGAGGAAAAGTTCATCCAGGCGAAAGCTAGCATCAGCGGCAGCTTGTGCGGCCTGTTGGGCTGCTACATGAGCTTGGGCCAGGTCTTGGGTCAGCGCCTCAAAAGCGGCAAAGGGCTGCTCCAATTGAGGTTTCGCATGGGCAAGCCTAGCCGTCACATCAGTTAATTAGGCCTGAAGATCCTGGATCTGGGTCCGCAGGTGGTTTCTCTTGAGAGTCAGATCCCTGATGAGATTAGCCAGGTCACCCAAGAAATCACGCGCAGTATCCGTCTGTTGAGCAAGAGTCTGGTAGTGTGTTTCAGTCTGCCTGGATTGCACGGTCACGACTGCCCTCTCATTGAGCCCTTGGGGAAGATCCTGCAGCAGCTGGTCAACCTTTTGAAATTGGGTTGCAGTGATAGCCCCCTCGCAGAGAAGTACCCTCAGATACTCCAAAACTTTCGCGGGCGCGCCAGGAATCAGGATATCAGGGCCCAGAAGGCGACGAAGGCCTTCTCTGGCATCATCTACGACCCCAGGAAGGGTCACTTCGAGCACATGAGCTAGCCATTCTAAAGTGGACGGAGGCGGTTGCTCAGCGACAGGCTCCGCAACAGGTACTGCCTCTGGCAATGGCTCAGGGTTTTCCCCTACTCTCCCGGCTTCAAGGGCTTGGGGGCAGGCTCCTGACCAACCACATCGAGGACAGGTTCAGCAGGAGTCTCGGCCACTATCTCTCCTGCTATGACAGCCGCTTCCTCGTTTGGAATAGCATTTGGGTCCTAGAAGGAGGCATTGTCAGAATAACCAAGCCAGGGGTTAATGATAAAACATTTTGTTAAGAGAGGTACCTCTTCAACAGGTGGCTCGCGAAGAATTGTTGTTGGCACAGGTTCCTGGGCAATCTCACCGGACCCTGGAACTGAATCAGGTGCTGCCTGTCCCAGAAGGAGGGATGCAGTTGGTTGCTAGTGGGAGGTGTCTGGGAGCGACATCCTTTCTTCAACCTCAGGCGAGCTGTCATCTATAACCTGTATTGGGACCAGAACCAACTGCATATTGTTTGCAGTTGGAGAGGGAGGATTATTAGAACCATTTGGCTCTTGGACTTGGGAACCAGATACACCTTCGCCAGCAGCGGAGGATCCTTCCCCAACTTGCCTTGATGACCTACGACGAACCTGCAGAGGAGGAGCGTTATAGAGTCATACATAACAAAACAAAATGTCATGGCTCATTTTAGATGAGTATTACCAGTCGATTAGCGACTGGTTCATCTTCTGCCCATGGATCAGTCCGGGGATCATCGCAACTGCATTTGCGGGCTAAAGCGGCAGCAATCTGTCAGGATTGAAGTAAAGTCAAAATAAGCTTCGAAGAAGATATCAGAATTCTGAGATTTTAAGACAAGAGCCTTACTGTTTGTGGGTCATCATCGTTAGAGGAAGAGTCTTCGACTTCAGGCTTCGTCGCTATCGCTTTCTTCTTCTCGGCCTGACCAGTGGCCGAAGAAGCATTAACTGCACGACCACCAGAGGGTGGCATACTTCCCTGATGCAACAAAGTGTGAGTTAAAATGGAAAAGCAGACATAAACTAACAAATATAAGACGATTACCTCTTGGGGAGGCTCACGAATGACAATCCCAGCCTGGACCGGGTGCGGGGCTCGCGCGAGTTGCGGAGCCTGTTCATGTAGGGGAGGTCGCGCCTCATCTTCAAGAAAGCGAGCAAGTAACTCGGTATCAGCATCATAAGGATATCTCAGCTCTTCAAAAATGGTCTAGAAGAGCTCGTCATCCCTTTGTCTCCAGCAGTTGACGGAAACTTCTGACCACTATTGATCATAATCTTCAGCAGTCCCATCCATGGGGACGATGTTATTAGCCCAGTCAGGGAGATCAACCAGTACAAGCATGCTTTGTGCTGGCGGAGGCCCAGTCAAGGGGCCAATTCTGTGCCAAGAAGTGTTGTAGTTCCAAGCATCATAGAGGGGGAATGGCACTAGTTGGATAAGACCAAACTGGCGAGCGAAGTGGTTGGGAGCATAAAGCTCATAACTGAGTTCATCAGCAGTAAGTCTAATGTCTTAACAAGAGATCGCGCAGCAAAAATCCAAGCGCGCGCGATCACTATAATTAGGGGCCCCAGGAAGGAACCCATTTTCAAGAGGAGTGGGGAATCTCCTATTGAGTACTAAATCGCAGTAAGGCATTTCGTGCAGGAGGTACAAATATGAAAAACACTCAGAATAGGGTGGGGATGTGTACCTCGCCTAGCGACAAAGCCATTGACCAAGAAGGGCATCAGCCGGTGGTAGCAGTGAAATATCGTCGCGGCGGAAGAATGGAAAGTAAGTTTGAATCCAGAAATCAAGGATCCAAAAAGGGCCAGAAATGCTAGTCTCGAAAGGATGCATGGTGGCCTGGTATAGAGTACGGTAGAGGGCACCCAACACTGGTTGTCCTAGCCCCACGCGGCGGCCGTTGTAGAGGGCTGTGGCCAGGAAAGTCCAAGGACCAGTGAGCTTATTGGCGGAGATACAGAAGATGAACTTGTAGAGCCAATACTCCAGAAAAGCAATGCCACCAGTCACATTGTGTTCTTTGTGGTAATAGGCCAGCCACCGCGGATAGGAGCTGTTATGAACGCCGCAACCAGTTTGGGCCATGGTTGATGAGAAGTTGTCAGAATCGAATTGGCCATGCAGATAGGGCTCACCATCGATGGGCAATCCAGTAATGGTAAGAATATCCAATAATGTAATACTCATTTGGCCAAATCGGAAATCAAAGGTGTTGGTGGCAGTATTCCAAAAGCAAAGGAAGGCAGCGAGTGGCGAGTGATTGCCACCGCGAGGAAGGCGAAAGCATAAATCAATAGTTTGGGTAATACCTGCTGCGTTCCAGCGAGCCAGATCTCGCGCTCGCGCTTCTTGATACCAAGAAAGCTCCGCCGCGTTGATCGAGGATGGCCAGTGCCCTATTTTCGCTCGATGTTTTTGCGCACCCCAACTGCTAAAATCTCCAGGGGTCCTTCGGAGGACCGGAATGGATCGACGGATGGGTAGGCCATAGAGGGCGATAACGTCGGCTGGAATGGAGTCTCGCGGTGCCGGGCCCAGTCCGAAATGTTGATTTGGGAGCCTAAGAAGCAGTGGTCTCTGAATATTGGTGTGGATACGACAGCGGGCACCGATTCCGGTTCCCCAAGAGCGAGCAGCTTTCTCGTTGAGTTCTTCCTCCTGATCGATAACTATTTTCTTTGGAAGAGCCATTTCTGGGTTTCTGTAAGGAAGATTGTTTGGGACAAAAGAGTTTCTGGGTTTTAGGAGACTGAAAGAGTTTCTGATGTGACAGGTTTGGAGTGGCTGCGGGATTTAAATAAAATATTTTGTGAGGGAAACGATGCGACGAAAAGACATTTTGCCAAGCGAATAGAGGCAACCCTCATTAATGATATCGTTTCGGTCATCAGACATGTCGTTTTAGTCCCCTTCAATCAGTTACATTCTCGCGGGCCCGATTTCGGGGTCTGGGGGGCAATGTTTGAGGCCAAAAGCAATTTTGGCAAGATCCTTTAGTGGAGTTAGCATAGCAGGCCGATACCTGCGGCCCAAAAATAAGTCTACTTGGAATTGGGTTACAGCTTCGCCCATTCTGAAACCCATAAGGGAAACGAGCCCTTATTGGAGTCAGGTAGCGGAGATTGAATAGGAAACTTCAATCAATAATCCTTCTATGACAAGGAACAGTAGAAACCCTAGGTATAAATACCGGGTTTCAAGGACAAATCAAAGACAGCCAACTCTCTCCAATTAATCTCTACGATTATCAAAACCTCCCCGGAGCAACCTGTCTTACCGGTGGCCACGTTCCAGTCCCAATCTCCTCGAGAGCCGACTGTCAGCGCCACCAAACCAACCCGGCAACCGTGCTTCTAGTCCTAGTCTCTCCAAGAGCCGACTATTAGTGCTACTGCCACCGATACTACCAGCGAAGCAAGGGTAACGCCCTCGCAACCCCGGCGAAGCTAAAGTCACTCTTTAGCAAACCCTGTGCTTTCTCCAAACTTCCCAGTGATTGCTCTGCTTAACCTACAACGTTGAGTATCGATTCGACGACGCGAAGAGATCACAACCAAAGCCCTTACCAGTAAGGCAAGAAGTCCTTTTCCGGAAGGCAGGGAAAAGAACCTTGTGACGAGGTTGGTGCTCTCCTCGTCCACATCGTTTGAGAAGAAGTCAGGTCAAGGGACGCCCCGACGACTGCAACCCACGGTGCTGACACGCTCGCGCATTCAAAAGAGACAGTTTGTACCGTACTGGATTTTCGCGTCAAACAGTTTCATGCGCAGTGGCCAAAGTCTAAGACACAGACTATACTGTTGCTCGATCTTACGCTTAATTAACAGCTAGTACTTGTTTTATCGTGGCCTTGATTTATATATTCAAACTGAAGAATGATAGCATCCTTCTGAGTATGCTTATTGATTGCAGAAGGCATGCCAATAGAAAAGAAAAGCAGGAAGTAACAATAATGGATGGAAGTACGTAGATCTTGATGTAAGAATTATTTTGTAGACTCATCAATATTTATACAAAGTAATTGCGATAACAAGTTGATAACTTAAATGAGAAAAGAAAGGACATCAAATTGAATCATCGATCATGATCAACTCATAACAAGGATGATCGATTAATTGTACAATGATCACACGAGAATAAGAACTGAACATAATAACAAGTTAATAACTTAAATGAGAAAGAAAGGACATCAATTAATCGAATCATCGATCATGATCAACTCAGAACAAGGATGATCGATTAATTGTACAATGATCAGACGATCGAGAATAAGAACTGAACATTATAATATGATAATAGAAGCACAAACTATTATTTTCAACATAATGAACGGACGTACGCCGTTCATTCGGTTGGGGTTCATGAGCAACCTAACATGGCGCCTAACATGTAGCACAAGCAGTGCTGCACCCCGCAGCACAAGATGCACTTGATAGCGCGACAGCAGCAGCCTGCTTTTTTGTCTTCCTTCTTCTCCGGGTCAACGGTTTTACCTGCAGACCCCTGAGAAATATCATCTGTAGCATAACCGGCACTTAGAGGTGGTACCACTGATGGAGCCGCAAGATATGGTACTGCAACTGCATGCATATATATCATGTATATATTAATATTCAAGCAGCTTATATAACAACATGGTTATACTCTTTTTTTAATACGATTGCGCATGCTTTTTATCATAGTATGATTGAATTGAAAGAAGATAATGAATAATAATTCAGAGAAGAAAAAAGAGAAAAATTATTCAATTAATTATATCAAACTTATGTTAGATTTTCATGAATCATGAGTCGGGACTAATATATACTTTGTATTGGAATGTTGACATGAAAACGAAAAGAATAAATGAGTACATAGATCCATTCTGCAGATACTTATTTCTACCAACATCACTGAAAATATTGTTAAAATCCTTTAACGAGAAGGTTTTCCTAGAAGAAAAACTACTACACTGAAACTCTAAATAAACTATTCTCTTAAACCATATAAAAACACTTGAGAAAAAAGTACGCCTCTTAAGTAAAACTCCTAGGCTATGTTTGTTACATGGGACTGGACTGGATTGGAGTAACTTATGTAAGAAAATAAGACTCATCCCACGTTTGGCACACATAAGGACTCAATTAAATGAGATTAGAGAGTCCCCGCATCAGCTCCCGACCTTCTTACATAGAACCCCCAAATCTCATCGGACTGTGGAAGCACGGGATTCAACAACGCATTAGTCTCTCATTCCCTTTCGCGCGCTTCAGCCTCGTCTCTCCTTCTCTTTCGCGCTTCAGCCTCGTCTCTCCACTCTCGATCGCGCATCATCCTTCTTGAACTTCCAGGTTCAATTTCTTTTCTCTGTCATGCTCCTTTTGCTTTGATTCTGATTCCCTCTTCCCTTCAACCCCGTCTAGCTTCTTCTTCTCATGTATCTACTGTGATTTGTTAAATTAAAGACTATGGATTGATTTTCTATTAACAATTGTTTATGGGTTGTAACAATTGGTGTCTGGGTAGTTTGATTTGCTAAGAATTGATCAATTTCAAGATTGAGTTTTTTTTTCTTTTAACAATGTCTATGTTTTTATCTTCTTCTTTGGTTGGTTGTTTTCATTGATTTTGGATGTTGATCAATTCTGGGTTTTTTCTTTCTTTTAACAACGTTTGTGTTTTTATCTTCTTCTTTAGTTGTTTGTTTTCATTGATTTTGGATGTTGATCAATTCTGGGTTTTTTCTTTCTTTTAACAACGTCTGTGTGTTTATCTTCTCTTTTGGTTGTTTGTTTTCATTGATTTTGGATGTTGATCAATTCTGGTTTTTTTTTTTCTTTGAACAACGTCTGTGTTTTTATCTTCTTCTTTGGTTGGTTGTTTTCATTGATTTTGGATGTTACTGTGAAATCTTAGATATGGATCGAAGGCAAATTATGTTGCTCTTATTGGTGGAGCTGTGGCACCTAGAGACAATGTGTGCTTGTACTATGCTTGTGCTATTGATGTTTAATTTGAGACGAAGACGTGCTGAAAGACATGCTCTAAATAATCGTTCATTCGTTAGACGTGAGACTCGTTTGAGTTATCTAGATAGTATTATAGGCAATAGTGACACCGAATGTGTACATGAATTAAGAATGGATAGAAGGACTTTTGGCCTTTTGTGTGAACTGCTTCGCACAGATGGAAAGATAAAGAGTGATGGTTTGGTGTCTGTGGAAGAGCAAGTATGTATGTTTTTACATATACTTTCACATCATGTGAAAAATCGTACTATTAGAGGTAGATTTTTTCGATCCGGAGAGACTATTAGTAGGTATTTCCATTCTATATTACAAGGTGTTTTACGATTGCAAGTTAGTTTGTTGAGAGTACCTGATCCGGTACTTGCTGACTGCACAGATCGTAGATGGAAGTGCTTTAAGGTTAGTGTTTGTAGGGACTGCAGTTATTCCTTTTCTGATTGTTAAAAGGTTTATCTATATGTGCAGTTTATAGACTTCATGAATATATATTTTTTTTTTAATAGAATTGCTTGGGGGCACTAGATGGAACTTACATTAGAGTGCGTGTACCTGCAATTGACAAGCCAAGATACCGCACAAGAAAGGGTGAAGTTGCTACAAATGTGTTAGCTGCTTGTTCTCGTGATATGCAGTTCATATTTGTCTTACCGGGTTGGGAGGGATCGGCATCAGACTCTAGAGTTCTTCACGATGCAGTGACTAGGCCGAATGGATTAAGAGTTCCCACTGGTAAGGCTATTGGATTAGTTGTGTAGATTAAAATAATGCAGTTTATGTGCGTTTCACACACTAATAGGAATTTTTATTTTGGCTATTAGGTTATTATTACCTTGTAGATGGTGGTTACACAAATGGTGAGGGATTTCTTGCACCATATAGAGGAACAAGGTATCATTTGTCGGAATGGGATGAAAGAAATATGCCTAGGGATCATGTGGAATATTTTAACATGAAGCATTCGAAGGCAAGGAATGTCATAGAACGGTGTTTTGGAATACTAAAAGGAAGGTGGGGAATACTAAGGAGTCCATCATTTTATCCAATAAAGACACAATGCCGCATAATTACGGTTTGTTGTCTTTTACATAATTTTATTAGGAGAGAGATGTCCATTGATCCGATGGAGTATGCAGTATGTGAATTAGATGCACAAAATGGGGAAGAAGTTGATGTAGTTGGCACGGTTGAAGCATCTAATCAATGGACTACTTGGAGGAATGAATTAGCTTTACAAATGCATAATGAATGGACAGGAAGAAGGGCTTACCGGGATGCTGGAGATACAGGGGTTTCAGGTGCTGCTGCAAGGGCTGCAAGGGCTGCAAGGGATGCAAGAGCTGGAAGGGACGGAAGAGCTGCAAGGGATGTAAGAGTTTGAAGAGAATAAATGATGTAGTTTCTGCTTTATAGGCCTTTTAGTACGAAGGATCATAATTTATGTAGCTTTTGATTTGTTGTGAATACTAGATAAGACAATAGAGGTAACTGATTCTGTACATCAGTTACTTGCATTATTAGGAGCTATTAATTAGTAGAGCTATTGCTTAATATGAAATTGTTTTCCTTATTCTCATGATTAGTTTTTGTGTTTTACTTGTGTTGATGTAATTGGTTTATTCTCATGACGAGTATGTAACTGGTCATGTAACTAGTCAAGTAACTGTAACTGGTCATGTAACTGACCATGTCACTGACCATGTCACTGTAACTGGTCATGTAACTGGTCATGTAACTGACCATGTCACTGACCATGTCACTGACCAAGTAACTGTAACTGGTCATGTAACTGGTCATGTAACTGACCATGTCACTGACCATGTCACTGACCAAGTAACTGTAACTGGTCATGTAACTGGTCATGTAACTGACCATGTCACTGACCATGTCACTGACCAAGTAACTGTAACTGGTCATGTAACTGGTCATGTCACTGACCATGTCACTGACCAAGTAACTGTAACTGGTCATGTCACTGACCATGTCACTGACCAAGTAACTGTAATTGGTCATGTAACTGGTCATGTAACTGACCATGTCACTGACTAAGTAACTGTAACTAGTCACGTAAGGGAAACAATTTCTGGATTGTGACTTATGAGGGATACAATTTCTGGGTGGTTAATATTTTTAGTGGCCGGGATTGATATACTTGCCCTTATTCTAATTCAATTTTCTAGGTACTTTATTAGTTTATTTGCATTGTTTCTTCTGTTTGCTTTGGCATTGCATTGCAAATTATTGTTGCAGTTGAAAGCTCACATTGAACATGGACATAGTCACATAGCATGCATTTAAAATTGATCAATTATGGGTGGTAGTTTGTTAAACTTGGAACATTGCAGAGTAAGAGAGAAAATGTGCAGTTTGCCAAAGAAAAAAAGTAAAATATTCTGTTCATATTAGGATTAGTTTTGGAAAAAAGAAAAGTTGATAGTGAGTGGAAACTAAACTGGAACCAGAAATTAATTGCATTTGGTTGATCATATTTATGCTTCTTTAACCATGAGATGTTGATTTTTTTTGCAGAAAATGGAAAGTGGTGATGAAAATACAGAGCAAGGGAAGTCAAGGCGTGTATGGACCAGCTTTGAAGAAGAATCTTTGTTGAATGTTCTTGACGGAATTATTGCTGGAGGACAACGCTGCGACACTGGAAGTTTCAAATCTGGTACTTTACTGAAAATCGAGAATGCTTTAAATCTTTTATGTCCCAATTCCAATCTGAAGGCAAGTCCACATATTGAGTCAAAGTTGAAGAAACTGAAGAAAGATTATAGCATAATCTATGACATGATGAACAAGAGTGGATTTGCATGGAATGATATCAAAAAGTGCATTGAAGTTGATAGTAATGAAGTATGGGATACATATTTGCAGGTAATGAGGAAGTTTCATTGAGTTTCATTTTTAATCTAACTGATTTCATTGCTGCACTTTGATCGATTCATTTATTTTTTCTGTCATAGCACAACAAAAAGGCAAAGGGATGGAGAAACAAGAAGTATCCATTATTTGATAGACTAGCTACCATCTTTGGGAGTGACCGTGCGACTGGAACTGGAGCTGAGGTCCCTGCTGATATGATGGAGGAGCAGAGCAACAATGAAGATGGCATTGAAGTTGAGAATGACACAAGCCCCATGTCAATGAGCACGGGACAATCTCAGGTTAGTCAGAAAAAGAGGAAAAGAAATGATGAAGATAAAATAATGCTTGCATTGGATAAATTGTTTGAAGAATCTGGAAAAAGAATGCAAGCAGTGACTGATGCTATAGTGAAAGGTAATGAAGATCGATCTGATATTGCTAAGGAACTTAAGAAAATGGGACTTTCTGTTCTAGACCAAATTGAGGCATTGAAAATCATTTTGGATAAGCCCCAAAATATCTCTGTGTTCATGTCCTTAGATGATGAAGTGCGAAAAGTGTATGTGGATAACTTGCTTGCGGGCACTGCTAGAGGATCTACATAACTGCTGCATCAGGATATGTTCTTTTTTTTTTTTTTTTTTGGAAAACTGCAAGAGTTGCTGCAGTAGCCTAGGTTGGACAAGCTCCTTCTTTTGCTAGATTAACATTCATTTTTGTAATTGCTAGATGGAACTTGTGAATGTTAAATCTGTGTATTAGGGACTTGTGAATGTGTAAAAACTAACTACAAGTATGGAACTTTATTAGCATGGAACTTTATTAGCATGTGTTGTATTAATAGGTGGACTTGTGAATGTGTAAAACCTAACTACAAGTATGCAGATTGTGGTTGCTCTTCTCAAGCTATTTGGTTATTAGATTTCTTCTTGCTGTATGTGAACTTTGCCAAAAAAACAAGCTACAACAGTTTCTCACGGCATTTTCTGATTGCCATCTTGAGATTATGATTTGTCTTTAGCTTTCTCATTTCAATTTTCTTTTCTTCTCATAAAATCGTTATTGTCTCTACAAATTACCAACTTTTAGTCCAATACACAAACAAACATGGGATATGACTATTTTGACTATTCTGCTCTTTAGTCCTAAGCAGTACCAAACATGGGTCAGGTATTAACATAGCATATCCCAGGTTACAAGAATCCTAGACTATTATAGGAAATAAGGTGGGGGATAATAGTCCCACGTAACAAACACCACCCTAGTACGCATCAATTCTTACCGGTCGAGAGCTCACTTGTGTTCATTTTTTGGATAAGGTATTCAGAAACCAGTAAAAGATGTAAGTTTACTTTTGAAAATAAAATGTTTAGAAAGAGAGATCGAGAGGTGTATATATATACACTTATTTTTGGTAGTAGAATGTTAAAAAGAAGATATATATGGGTAGAGTTACATGAAACACATGCACATGGGAAGTCTGAACGCAGAAGAGGACACGTACTGCTCGTCTGTACCAGTACATAACTCTACCCCATATATATATATATATGAGGTAGAGTTATATATATATATATATGGGGTAGAGTTACATGAAACACATGCACATGGGACAAGTCTGAAGTCTGAACGCAGAAGAGGACAGGTATTGCTCGTCTGTACTAGTACATAACTCTACCCCATATATATATATATATATATATATGGAAGAGGACAGATACTGCTCGTCTGTACCAGTACATAATCTGCGCTGGCCAGGAAGCACCACCTTTAATTGTGCTGTCATGCTGTGTGAAAGTGAACTTTGACGGGACTTCGGATAGAATGTAGAAGAGGAGGTTTTGGGACGGGTACTGTGTGCGGGGATAGGCAGTTAGGCGCAAGGTTTTAAATATCTGCGATATTTTCTATATCTCCCCCGATATCTCCTTTTTTCGACCGATCCATATATTTAGAGGGGTAAATATCTTATCTTTTAACATTTCTGCGAAATTTCTCCGACATCTTCAAATATCCCCGATATATTAGATATTTGCGATATATCCCCGATAAAGTGAAAAAATATCTGTAAAATTTGAGGTAAAAAAAAAAAAAACTCAGTAATTCTCTAAATGAAAATCTGTGTGAAGAGAGATCTCCTAAAGGCAAATCTGAGTGAGGAGAAATCTCCTCAAGGTGAATCTAGATGAGTAGAAAATCTCCTCAAGGCGAATAATCTAGGTGAGGAGAAATACCCTCAAGGCGATTTTGGGTGAGAAGTAATTCTCTAAATGTCTAAATGCAAATCTGTATGAGGAGAGATTTGGTACTGTGTAGTCTGTGACTATGTCTGTAACTCTGTATGTAGTTTGTAACTCTGTAGTTGAATAATAGAAAGAAGATAAAGCCATAAAGGTTCAATTATTCAAATGAGGCCAAATGACATTGCAGAAGGAAGTCAAGGAACCATATATGGATGACATGATGAGAAGAGAGTGAAGAGTACGGAGTATTAAATGAGAGAGGCCAAATGTCATCCTTATTATCCCCTTATAGGGGAAACAGTCGGCAGCTCTAAAGAGATCTATAATTATCATGTTCATCATTACAATTCGCACTATATGGGTCATATGTCTTGATCTGATTATTGCATTTTCGTAGACCAACGAGTGACTTTTCAACCACCTAAAGTCTCTTTTTGGATGTAGATGAAGTTGACATTCATATATATTTATATGTAGTTCTAAATTTCTAATAAATTGATTTTTTTCAAAAACGACATTTTGTTACCCTGTATCCCTGATATATCTCTGATATTTCCGATATCTCCCTTTTTCAAAGTACCGATACATATGAAGATACCGATATTTAAAACCTTGGTTAGGCGTGCTTTGTGTGCCAGTAACTGGGCTTCTACCGCCACTAGCCTGTGACATTAGCTCTGGTGAATAGTTTGCACTTAAGGGGATGCAAAAATTGTTATATTGCATTGGAAGCAGGTAAAGAGGACTTGATAAAAAAAATAATAAAATAAATTAAATTTCCAGGTTATTTCTTAAAACAATGAAAGAATCTTTCGCCCCTCCAACTTGAAAATCACAGCAAATAAATAATGACTACAACCAGAAAAGGAGAGGTGAGGGGCTAAAGAGACGCCACGTCCTCGTCTGTCTCCAAAAATCTCTTGACATATCATCCGTGCAATAATGAAATTTTTCCTTACTGTTTGCTATACACTCATTTTGTTAAATATTTTGGACCATTGGATTAGTAATATATCCAATAGTCCAAAATATTTAAAATTTTGTAACTTATTTAGCCCTTAGCCAATTAATGTTTGATTATCAATTGACAATTACGTTTTTTTTCCTTTTAGAAAAAAATTTAAAAAATCATCTAACCTAGGCTCACCGAATTATTATTAGTTAAATAGTCTTTATTACTAATTAATTTTATCATTGGCCAATTAATGTTTCATTAATGCTTGATTATCAATTGAAAATTACACAATTGACAATTACATTTTTTCCTTATTAAAAACAAAAACCTTCTAACCTAAGCTCACGGAATTAGTATTAGTTAAATAGTCTTTATTACTAATTAAATAATTAATTATGTCACTGGTAGTTTTCTTAACCAAATATAATTATTTTTACATGCATTTTACGACAACCACAACAATTAATGTAAAAATAGATAATCTTTGTTTTAGATGTAGTAACTGTTTCACGTACAACTTGTTATTACTGCTTTTTGAACTAATTTACAAATGTTACCACAATGTGTTATCATATAAATAAACCATTGTATTTTGAATAAAACCACGCATGTTCTCATTAGCGTACAGAAGTTCTCCCTTGCGTAATTAAAGTATTATATTGTGTAATATACATCATCAAAGTTGTAATTACTTTCAGTCGATGTAATTTACCACAAACTACAATAATTGATATAAAAATGACAGTTTTTGTTTAAATTGTAGTAATTACTCCACCTACAACTTATGTACTAGTTTATGGACAATTTAACAAGTGTGACAACAAATTTGTTGTCAGAGTGGTAAATTTTTATGTCTTTATCATTAATGAAATGATTACTTCAATGACCATGCATTTTACCACAATCCATGTCAATTGATGTCAAAGCGATAATTTTTGTTCTATTTGTAGTAAGAGCTTTTCTATTGAAACCTCCAAATTTACTCACTTGACCTCTATGCTTTTTACACATCTTATCAAATTTTCAAATACTAAATTTACTCACTAAACCTCACTAAAGTTCCTCAAATAACCTCACTCATATAATTTGCAAACAAATTATTATTTTTAAAATAAAAAACTTAGTCATTTCAATGATTTAATTACTCTATAAATCTTAACTACATATACATTTCTTAATCAGACAACATGCATAAATCTCTTTTTCCATAAAAAAAAAAAATCAAACACAAGGTATTGAGTTTCAAAAGTTAATTTCTAATCAATAAGGAAATAACATGAACTATTCTGTGTTTTTTGTTAAACTTTTTTTCTATTTTAGTTGTGCAAAAAAAAATGAAGAAATCATTTTTTTAATGTTTATTTTTTCTCTATTTTTTGTACATCATGATTAATTATTTAAATATTTTTTTAGTTTTTAACTGCTAGTTAAATTTGTTTTTTCTTGCTAATATAATGGATAGACTTAGATTTAGGTCATAAATCATAATAGGATTTTTTTTTTTCCTCACCAATATGCGTTCAACATATATATCATACATTTTTATGTCACATGATCTTAATCATATTTTTAATTCTTATTAAATATATATGAATGCTTTAATGAGTATGTAGTGAAATTGGAAAATGAAAATAGATAAGGAAAATAGTAAAGAATACAATCTAATATTATTGAATTGGAAAGTCTACATAAAATAAATAGAATATTTTTTTTGGGTATAATTACTGTCCTGACTCCTTAATAGTCATTTTATAGTAGGTTATATATGTCATTTAATAATTCATCATAGAGTGAGGTCAAGTGAGTATATTTGGAGGTGAAGTGAGTATATTTCATAATAAACTAATGTATTAGTTTATGGACAATTTAACAAGTGTGACAACAAATTTGTTGTCAGAGTGGCAAATCTTTATGTTTTTATCATTAATGAAATGATTACTACAATGACCATATATTTTACCACAACCCCCAACAATTGATGTAAAAGTGGTAATTTTTGTTCTATTTGTAATAATTACTTCAAAAAATACATCATTCACAATATTATCAACCATTTTACAATTCCGACAACATTTGTGTTGTGAACATGGTAAAATTAATATTAGATCAAAAGATATGTAAGTACTCAGTATTGTAAGGAGGTTCTTCATTTGATAATCAATGTTCTCCATTTGATAAAAGTTGTCCAATTATGATATTTACATCTTTGACTACTTAATTACAATAACCACAATAAGTGTGGTCATAAGTCAAAATTTTAGTTACTAGATGTATTTATTATTTTGACAATATTTGTTACATGTTTCTGAACAATATTACATATCAAGATAGAATGTGTTGTTAATATGGTGAATTTTATTTTAAAAAATGGCACGTGTCAATATTTAAATGGATAACCTGTTAACCAGTTCAATAGATTTTCACTATATTAATTTATTAAAAATAGAAGAAAAAAAATAAGGGTATGACATACATCAAGGTACCCTAAACGACCTCATAGATCGACTGCTTTCAGGTGCAGTATTTCCAATTATTAAAGGAAAGGGGCCAACTAATTTTAACAGCCAAGTTAGAAAATCAAGCAATAGATCCGAAGTGGTACAGGTCACCAGATAACCGAACAGTACTTATAGCAACACGTGAAATTATTGGATGGATTAATTTGGCTGGAAGTGTAAAGGGAAAGCATATCATTTGGCTGGAAGTGATCAGTACGTAAATGGTGTAGACTAGACAACACTAGTAAAAGGCCCTGCCGAAATATCGAGCAGATTGATATAGTCAAGATGGATTATATATGGACCCTGGAGGCCTGGACCTAGCCAGCTCCCTTGTTTATATCCAACCAAAATTGGAGTTTAATCTTTCTGAAGATAAAGAAGAAAAAGGAATGGCTGCAGGTGTTCGTAATCCTATCATTTTCCATAGTGAAGTAGATTACGTATGTTCCACATCGCACAAATGAAACTTTCCGATCAACCAAACAAACCTCATCCTTCTTCCCCAAATGAAATCCCTCATTCTTCCTCTCCCTCATCCCTGTTCGTCAAACGCCACCCTTCTCGATCCGCTTCAGATTCAATTCGAAGGTTCTATCGATTGTGAGGTTGGAGAGTACTGGAGAGGAATTGAGTAGCTAGCGAGCTAGGAGTGATAGTGGCAGTTAACCAGAAGCGGATAAGTTTTTGGCAGGAAAGGCGTATGAACCGGTTCAAAGGAAACACCGATATATATGTGCAGAAAATGCACATATATATTGGTGGTTTTACGTCCAAACTAAACTTGATCAATTTTATAGTTGATGAATCTGGATCACAACTTATATATTAACATACTTTTGATATAGTACTTAGAAGGAGTGACAACTGATAACACGTACAACATATCCATTCTCACATAATTAAATAATATATACATGAAGCAAACTAATCGTTCATTGATACCCAGCTAGCTAGCGCAAAACATTTCACAACTTAATTTCCTTCTTAATTAATCTACCTTCTATGAAATACCATACAACACTATACATGCAGATCTTCGGAGTCATTGCGTAAGGAAACGCATGCAACACACTTGATAACATTCAACAAACTAATTTTTTTTTTTCGTAATTCTCTTACCTGGCAATCTACAACTCCATCTCTCTGAATCTCTGATCCCAGTTTGTATAAGAGATATTTCTACCAAGTTTGACAAGGCCAGTCCGACCGATAATTTCAGCCATTTAAATTTTTTTTGTTTTAAAACTCCATTTTAAAATTCAATCCCACATAAATGTACTATAGGTATCTAGGCATTCAGATTTCAGAATACAATCTTCTTAAAATATATATATATATATATATACAGGGCCCTTCTAGTGAGGGATCCCTTTTTTTTGTCTTTTATAGGGATATGGCATTAGACCAACTTTTAGATTATATTTTCACATCTTAACCGTTCAGTTTTTAGGTCCTAATGTACAGATCACTTATGCAAATTTCAGCCAATTTTATGATCGTTAAGGCATCCAAAACTGCAATTTACCATTATAAACACGAAAGGTTCCGGTTAAACAGATTCGGTCCGTTCGTGTAAATTGCAGTTTTGGATGCCTTAACGATCACCAATTTGGCTGCAAATTTTCAGCAGTGATCTATACATTAGGACCTAAAAACTGAACGGTTAAGATGTGAAAATATGATCGAAAAGTTGGTCTAATGCCTATCCCTATAAAAGACCAAAAAAAGGGATCCCTTAGTGGAAGCCCTCTATATATATATATATATATATATATATATATATATATATATATATAATGAGATAGTACGTGGATGACTGTATCTTGTAATGTAATAGTACATACTAGAAGTGCGTCTGAGTTTTTAAAAACTAGGGCTGCACACGGATTGGGTTGGATCGGTTTTGACTCCAAACCATCTCTATGCCAAAGTGAGCGGTTTAGACATTTTGGAAAACCGGTCATAAAAAAAAAAACTCAATCCGACCCAATCCAATCCAATTAAAGATGGTTTGGTTTGGTCGGTTAGGTGGTTTTCACCTATATAATATTAACATGCTATTTATAAAAAATTCATAATAAAAATTCAGTCTCAAGAATTGAAATTATGTTAAATTATCTAAATTTAAAATTCAATAATTTAAATCCAAAACATATAGTCCAAAACTAAAACCTAAATTAGATTCAAAGTGATTCACTTATTTAACGACTTAGCCATCAATACTAGCTTAATATGATAGTATTAAAGGTCAAAGAATGAGAGATTGAGAGATCAGAGATGTGATATGAAATGATAAAAAAAATTGTAGCGATTATATACTAAGGTTTTAGGCCTTTGAGCCTTAAATTCAATACGATAGTATATCATTTGAGAATAAAGTTATAACTGGAGATTTAGAACTTACTTAGAACAAACCGGACAAATGAATATATATTTATTAGAGCTTTTTACCAATAACTACAATGGGCTATAGTTTATTACCACAAGCAAGATTCAAAATTTGTAACCCATGCGGTGATTACACCGTCTACACAAAAATAAAAGGGCACATCAACTTCTAGTTAATTACGACAATTGCCACAATCTTCATTTATGTTTTCTCCCAAAACCTAACCCGTCCAATCCATTTCTCCCAAAATCAAAACCTTTCTTCCATTCTGGTGAAGAAAGACGGCAAAACTAGGCCTCTCAAAACTCGGCGGTGAGGGTCAACGATGAAGCTAGGAGGTTGGGCGACAAAGCTAGGCATGGGGAGGCTGGGCGGCAAAGTTAGGAGTGGTGAGGCGAGGCGGAGAAGCTCGGTGCAGCGAAGCTAGGCGCGGCGAGACTGGGCTGGGATGCTAGGTGTGGAGAGGCTAGGGCTTGAAGGCTGCAAGGCAGCGAAGCTAGTTGCAGAGAGGCTGGGCGGCAAAGTTAGGCGCGGCGAGGCTGGGCTGGGATGCTAGGTGCGGAGAGGCTAGGGCTTGGAGGTTAGTTGCCTATTGAGGGTAAGCAGCTTAGATTAATGCCTTAAAGGTCAGTAACCTAAGAAATTTCTAGTTACTGAGGGTCAGTAGTTATAGCCTCTGATTTTTGTGCTATTTTTGTTGAATTTTGTAGATCTCTTTATCTCTTTTGCTCATGCTATCCATAAAAAGTTAGGGTTTCAATGTCGGTTGATTATTTTAGTTTGTATACTAATTCTTGTGCTTTGTTATCAAATTTATAGTCTTAGATTGAGTTTATCATCTATTTATCAAGTGAAAATTGAAGCACCGAGTGTTTTTTTGTCTTAGAGGTACATATATGGAACTAATCCTATTGAGGGTCAGTATCCTACTGAGAGTAATTTTTCTCCTTCTTTTTTTTAATCTTTTGACAACGCTCTGTAACAATGATATTTTGACAAGCATATCATCTTTCTTGAAGAATTATCAACCTTTATTCTACTTTTTTATTTCATTCTTGTTGCTATTGATTTTCATTTTGATGTATAGACAACTTCTAGTTTTGGATAATATTTTGTTCTGCTCTTTTGTTTGTGACTAGGTTGTTTGCATTCTTATAGGCTATATATGTATGTTGAGTTGTGGAAGAATTTATAAACTTCAGTACATCTATGGAAAAAGCCAGCTTACTGATCCTATTGAGGGTCAGTAACCTATTAAGGGTCAGTAGTCTATTCGGGAACAATAGCCTATTGAGGATCAGTAGCGCCAATCACAAAGCCCAATTATCTATAGAATTAGTTTGAAACAGTGAGTGGTATACGCTTGAGTGGAATGATGTAATGTAACTGAGTGCATGCTGCATTCACTGTGTTTTATGCAATCTTAGTAGTAATTTTCTGTAAGGCAAGTTGGGTTTCCTATTTGAAATCTTCATTGATGCAAAGGCATGCCTCTATTTATGAATTTAGCTAGCTCAGCTAGATATAGTCATCTTATCAATTCTTTGAATGTATTTCAATAGCTTCAGAATTTCATTAAAGCTGCTGATTTCTAGCATATGTATGTTTCATTGCTTTGACAATGTGGGATGCATGATATGATTTCTTTATATTTCTTATCTTTGTACCTCATGATTGTGTATTGAGGAGGGTAAATAGCCTATTGAGGGTCAGTAACTTTAAATTTGATGCCATTTTATAAACATTCTAAGAAATTTATAAGTTACTGAGGGTCAATATACTTATTAAGGGTCAATAGCTATAGTTTTTGATACATTCCTTTGCTTTGTGTTCAAGCCTTCTTAGCTTTGCTTGCTTTGGGTGAAATATGTGTGCAGCTTTGCTTGACTATTACTTTGTTATGTTTGTATTCTAAAAAAAAGAGCTCATCTTGATTGAAATTTGAACATCTATACTAAAGATTTGATTTTTGAGTAGTAAGCTTGTGTTCCTTTTTAGTCCTCTATGTTTGGTGCAACATGTGTGACTAGTTTGTGATTGTTATGCTTGAGAATGCTGTGTTTCTTTTTGTTTCCTTCATGTTTCTATCACAGCACAGATAGGATTAGATACATGGATAATGAATAAGGTACTGAGGGTCAGTATTTAATGAGTAAGCTACTGAGGGTCAGTATTTTTTCATAAAGATGTTCTACTGAGGGTCAATACTCATATTTTAGCATATCATATATATAGATTAATCGCAATGGCAAAGATGAAGAGGAAAGCACTTGTGGAAGGGGCAACAAGTACTCAAACGAAAGACAAAAGAGAAAGGCTGCTGCAATTAGAGAAGAGGATATACAACAACTGAAAGGAAGAAGACAAGAGTGTAGAGACCCAATTACATACAATATAAATGCAATTCGCATGCATTATGGGCTATCTTAGACTCCTATAGAACAACAATCGGAAAGAAGATTAGGAAAGCTGAAGAAATTTTGGGGATTATATGTTCAGCTCTATTAGATGAGTGTTTGAAGTTATATGACTTTAAGTTGACTATTGCTGATCATGATCAACTTTTGAGCTTGTATATCTTATTTTTCTACTTATATCTATCAGTTTTCTCAGCTTAAGCTGGAAACACTTGGTTACTGATCAATTCTCTATTTCATGTAATAGGTAGGAAGAGATTGATTTATGAGCAAAGAAAACTGAGCTTATTGACACATTCAACTATTCAGTATATGTAGATGTAGAATGCCTTATTAGCCAACAAATTGAACTCTAGAGAGAAACAATACAATCAAAGAAAAGAACAAAGATAAGAATGAAGTATCCTTCAGAATGATATTGAAGGTCAGTAATATTAAATCACACTAACTCTGCAAAGGTCTGTTTGGTAATTCACACGTTAATAGAAACCAATTCAAAAGTGGAAGGAAAAGGCCGCATGGGCTTACGGCCTGCGCATGGATCAACAATAGTACCGCAAGGGATATGAAAAAAAAAAGGTCTGCTAATGATAATATATGTGCTGAAATTGTACCTAATGGTAATTTGCTATATTTATTATGTATATATATATAAAAAAAAAATTTCTCTTATGTTTCAAACATACCGGTCGGTTCGGGTTTCGCGGTTTAAGTACAGGAGAAACCAAACCAACCCAGTTCATAAATGGTTTGGTTCAGTATTGAACCGATTTTCAATTTTTAAAGTTAAAAAACCTTAACCAAACCATATTTATCGGTCGGTTTTGACCGGTTTGGCCGGTTTGTACCATGTTTTGCACACCCCTATTAAAAACACTTTCTCTCTCTCTCTCTCTCTCTCTCGTCGGGAACAAACCAAAATCCAAAACAGAAGCGATGGGAGAGAGATAAAACAGGCATAAGGGGCAGAAAAGTAAATCACCTAGGGCTGATGGCAACTTCGTAATAAGTAAACAAACAAGGGCAAATGAGTAAATCAATATAAACGTTATAGTAATAAACACAACATTAGGGGCAAAATAGTAAATCACCTAGGGCTGATGGCAACTTTGTAATAAGTAAACAAACAGGGACAAATGAGTAAATCAATATGAACGTTACTGTTCATAGGAGATAGGGCTTTAGTATAGACTAGAAATAATACCCGCACATTGCTGCGGGATTTGTTGTTGTTAACAATTTTGTATGCAAGGCTTGTTGATGAGTACATTCATCTAGTTGAAGTATGGCAATAAACTGACACTACAAGAGAAAATAGCAAAAGTGAGGAATTGACAACCCAAAATTCATCGCAAAAACTTAGCAAATACGAGGAAATTTCAGTTGTCGCACATGATCCAATCGGCGACAACCAATTTGTCACATAAAGTAAGTATTTGCTACAAATGGACAGTTGTTGCCCATTTGACATTATGCCACACCCAATTCCTCACAAAATGTCAATTAGGTGACAATTTCTACCAACTGTTGGTTAATGTTTCTGTGACAACTTTAACATCCTTGCAAAAAATTAATTAGGCAACGACTTCTGCCAATTGTCGCTTAATGCTTATGCGACAACTGGTTTTTTGTCACTGAAGAATGATTTAGCAACAACTTTTGTGAGTTGTCGGTTAATGTTTATGTGGCAACCTTAACTTCCTCGCTGAAAATCAATTGGGCGACAACTTTAACTGGTTGTCGCTTAATGTTTATGTGACAACTTGAACTTCCCTACTAAAAACTAATTAGGCGACGACTTCTACTAGTTAATGTTTATGTGACAACTTTAATGTTCTTGCAAAAGACCAATTAGGCGACGACTTTTACAGGTAGTCGCTTGATGATTATGTGACAACTTAAACTTCCTCACTGAAATTCAATTAGGCGACGACTTCTATTAGTTATCGCTTAATGTTTATGTGACAACTTTAATGTTCTCGCAAAAGACCAATTAGGCGACGACTTTTACAAGTAGTTGCTTGATGATTATGTGACAACATGAATTTCCTCACTGAAACTCAATTAGGCGACAACTTCTACGAGTTGTCGGTTAATGTTTATGTGACAACTTTAATGTTCTCGCAAAAGATCAATTAGGCGACGACTTTTACAGGTAGTCGCTTAATGATTATATGACAACTTGAATTTCCTCACTGAAACTCAATTAGGTGACGACTTCTACGAGTTGTTAATTAATGTTTATGTAACAACTTTATTTTTCTCGCAAAAAGCCAATTAGGCAACGACCTCAACGGATTGTCACTTATTGTTTATGTGACAACTTGAAATTCCTCGCTAAAAACCAATTAGGCGACGACTTCTATTAGTTGTCGGTTAAAGTTTATGTGACATCTGTAATTTTCTTGCAAAAGATGAATTAGGTGACGATTTGTATATGTTGTCACTTAATGTTTGTGTGACAACTTGAACTCTCTCGCTGAAAACCAATTGGACGACTACTTGTACGAGTGATCGGTTAATGTTTATGTGACAGTTTTAATTTTCTCATAAAAGACCAATTAAGCGATGACTTTTACTGCTTGTCGCTTAATGATTATGTGACAACTTAAACTTTCTCACAACCCACTGATATATCATAGAGGAAAATATCTTATTTTCTACTGTTTCTGCGAAATTTCTCTAATATCGTCAAATATATGTGTGAAGAGAAAAAATATTAAATATATCATATATCCCAAATATCTAATATATCTCCGAGGTGAATCCCCTCATAGAGAGGCAGGAAATAGCCTAATAGAGAGGCAGCTCAATATGTTTGTGAAAAAAACCTCGAGGTGAAATCTCTTAAAGCCAATATGGGCAAGGTGAAATCCCATTAAGGTGAATCTAAATGAGGTGAAACCTCTCAATGTTGATTTGGGTGAGGAAATTCCCTCAAGGTGAATCCGTGTGAGGAGAAATCGCCTCAAGACGAATATGGGTAAGCAGTAATCCCCTGCTTAGGGTGAATCTAGGTGAAGATAAGTCCTCTCAAGAGAAATCCAAGTAAGGAGAAATCTCCTCAAGACGAATCTGAGTAAGGAGTAATCCTCTTAAGAGAAACCTGGCTAAGGAGAAATCCATCAAAAGAAAGAATATGTAATACCATACTTCTACGAGTTGTCGGTTAATGTTAATGTTTAAGACATCATTGTAAATTTGTAACAAAAAAAAAAAATATGTAATACCAAGGCAAACATAGAGACTAGTCTGTGGTTGATCAAACAGAGAGAGGTAAAGTGTTGCTTTTATCAACTTTCCTAGCAATAATCAATTGGATAGTGTAATTAACAAGCTTGTGGAAATTAAAGAATAATCTCACTAAGAGACAAAAGAAAATAGGTCTATTACATCACATCTTTAAGGGTAAAATCTCCCTATAACTTTATTTTAAGCTTTTAGATTTGTATATTGTTATGTTTCTACTTTTGAATTAACTTAGAAATCAGAGCCTTATATAGGGTGTCAAACAGTGTCTTAATAGTTATCCTTTTTTCTTTTTTTTTTAACAGAATAAGATTTATAAAATAAGACTTTTACTAGAAAGACACCCTTGCTTAAAGCCTTAAACTACCATACTACAATCTGTGTGTGAAAAACTCGCCCTCATATGAAAATTTTTGAGTAATACCCGGCGGCTATGGTATCTTCCGAAGTCTAAAATCGTAAATTTTAAACCCTAAATAATACAAAATATAGAGATTTTGAATGAAAATTATTTTAAAAAATGAGCCATCTGATTGAAAAAAAAAAGGCGCAATCCATCAAAAGACCGGGTTTTTATCAGAAAATAAAAAATAAAAAATACATAGAAATTATAGAATAAAATACATAGAAATGTTACAAACAGTACCCGAACTAAGGCTCATTCTTAACTTCAGTACCCGACTATGCAAAACTATCACTTTGGTACCCCAAGTTTGAAGTCCGACCCAAGAATGGTACACGCCGTCCATCACGGCGTTAACTAGCTAACCATGTGGCATATTTTGAGGGCCCTCATGGTTTGCCATGTAGCAAAGACTTAACGCTGTGATGGACGACGTGTACCATTCTTGGGTCGAGCTTCAAACTTGGGGTACCAAAGTGATAGTTTTGCATAGTCGGGTACTGAAGTTAGGAGTCGGCCTTAGTTCGGATACTGTTTGTAAAATTTTCTCAGAATAAAAACCTAGTTGATTATGACCCCACGCCCTAACTCTATAGAGAGAGGCTGGCGGCCGTATTCTTCTCTACCTCCCAAGACAACTTCTTTCTCGTCATCACCAACCTAACCTCCGTCTCCAATCTTTCGTCATGAGTAGATGGCGATGAATGCCGAGACAGCAGAGGGAATGCCGCCATCACGCTCCTCGTTCTCTGAAATGGCTCGCCGAAAGTCTCAGCCTTCGTCGCTGCTGTCCGCCGCAGCAACTACCTGACCGGGTTCAGTGCGATCCACTCGGCTGTCTCGGCGTTCGTCACCATCTACACAGAGCTGTTTTCACTCAAACCGAGCGAGCTCCTCCCATCACACCACGAAGAAAAACAATGGTGAATCTCCTGCTACGGGCTTTAATTTAGCTTTCTATTGTTTAATTATACTCTTCATTGACATCTCACATCTGTTTCATCTGTTCGACTTTGGCCTGATTTTTAATGGCCCTAGTAGTAGTAATCTTGCTAGCTGTTACTTCTACTGCCTTTCTAAGCAAAGCAAAACCAGTAGCAAGTAATCATGATCACTGAGCTTTTATTTGTATTTTTAGTTATCTTTTGGCAATCAAATCCTACAGAATTTTGCTTTCTTCGCTCTAATGATTGAGCTTTGATTTTGTTATGTTGCTGATTGCATTTTAGAGAAATGAAGAGCTGATATGGCTGGAGGAATTCTTATTGAAGTAGCATGTTTAACATTGCCTATTGTTAAACTAACTCCCCTCGTGTCATTGTTCTCCAACTCAAAGTTACTACTGTAAGATTTCTTTTCATCTATTAGAGTTTTCTTTTCTGTCACTAACTAACTTTGATCAAAGATAGATATATGCTTGATGCTTGATGCTTAATGCCAAGTTGGTGCAGTAGAAGTAACTATTGATTTGAATAGTTATTTCAATTGAGATGGTGAAAGATATAGTTATTTCAACTTGAATGGTTAATTGAGTTCTATGTGATGACTGGATTTTTCTCTGTGTATCCTAGCATTTGCGAATCTTCCAAGGTTCCTCTTGGGGTGGAAGCATTCATGTAGATGGAGTAGGTAACAATATTTATGCTTTGCTGTTAGAATGAATATGACATTGTTTATGAACAAAATTGGGGTTTCGGTGTGTCCTGATTTTGTTATGGATTCTTGAAATTTGGGAATATTGATTGATAATGAAGGACTAGTTTTCTCCTTCTCTCTTTCTTTACAACCTCTGTATTGTGTGTGTGTGTGTGTATTTGGTGTGCTGGTTTTGTCTTGGATTGTATCTTATTTGGGCGCTGATTGAATTTTACAGGTTTCTATATTATCGATGACATTCTATCTCTTGTTTTATTCCCACCTGAAGGACAAGTTGAATAAGATGGAGCACTCAAGGTGAGTCTAATCTAGAGGCACAATGGACGACAGGATCGTAATCATAGTGGAGCAGTCTAGTCATGGAGGAAGATTAGAAGCAGGAAGAAGATGAATGATATGGTAGATGTAGTGGCTGGTAGCAGTATTTTTCAAGAACCATTTAGATAGTTACTCTTTTCGTATAAGAAATTATATGTATAAGATCCGCCATGCATAGTGTATGAACCTCTTATGCATTTTATAATGTAAAGCATATTTTTTGTGCTTCAGGTTTCTATTCAATTTCATATCCAAATTAGCTAATATATATCAATTTTCACTTTGGGTTGTCGCCGATATCATTTGTCAATGGTGTCGTAAAAAATTTAAATTTCTCACTTAATTGAAAATGAGACAACTTTGTGTTGTCGCAATCAGTTGTCGCTTAATGTGTTTTACTGATTGTCAAAAGTGATGAAATTACACGGTTGTCACTTTTTCAATATGCGACGCAATTGGTTCCTTGACGAAATTATACGAGACAAACAAGGAGTCTCGCATATAATTTTCTACAACAAATGTATATGTGTCACATATTAATATATACAACAAAAATGAAACCTCACAGTTATTTTTTGCAACAAAAATAAATCTCGCATATAAATTTTTGGTCAAACATACAAGCCTTGCAAACAGAATATGCAATGTAAATGAAGCCTTGTATATTAGAAATTGTAACAAACATGAAGTCTTGCGTATAACATTCTATAACACACTTATGAGTCTCGCAAGATGTCATATGTGAGGAACGAATTGTGTCGCTTATTGAAAATGAGACAAACATACAAGCCTCGCATATGGAATATGCAATGTAAACGAAGCCTCGTATATTAAAAATAGTAACAAATATAAAGTCTCGCATATAGTTTTTTGTAATACACTTGTGTGTCTCACAATTTGTAATATGTGAGGAACCAATTGTGTCGCATATTGAAAAAGTGACAACCATATAATCTCGTCGCTTTTGACAATCAGTAAAACACATAAGGCGACAACTGGCAAAGTTGTCGCATTTTTAATTCAACAAGAAATTTAGACTTTTTGCGACAATTTTGAGTTGTCGTCGATGACAATTTCTCTTGTAGTGTGAATGCATTCACTTGTCAAGATCAAGAGATTGGTCATAATGATAACAAAATGCATGTAGAAAGCTGATGTATGGCACAGAGCTAAGGGTATATGCATACAATTATTCCTTTTTGAAGAAATCAAAAAGGGAATCCCAACTCATGTATCATATTTAGTTGTTAACTGCTTGAAGAAAAAGAAGAATATTTATAAAATGGTAAGACATATACATCAGAATATATATTATCAAATCCAAATTTTTTAGCTAGTTTATATTTTCAACCTCAATAAATCATCTTTGCTAATTGAAAAGTGGTTCCTCTACAATTTCATCTAAAATCTCTATCAATGTTTTCAATTTGGTGGACTCAATCACCAATTCCCGCTCAACTTGAAAATAGAGCTGCAAGGGAGATCCACACATAACTGACATAAGAGAAAGAAGGTACGTTTGAATGGAAAACTCAAAAAGTAAATAATTACTACTATTGATTAATTACCTCAATCACCAAATTTTTTTCAGACTTATTATTGAAACCGGCATCTCTAATGAGGTTAGCAGAAATATATTCGAAAGCCTAATTGCTTCTTTTTTTGACATATTTCCATCACAGAGGCCTTCAATATATAGTTGTGCATAGTGGCTGATGCTGAAGAAAGAAAAAGAAAAAGCAATTCTTTTTGTGACAAAACAGCTTATTTCGAATGTTCCTTTCCATAGAAAGTAAAAGATGCACTCCCAGGTCAAAAGAAAATCTAAATTTCAAGGATTCAAAGATAAACAAAGTTGAATAAGCACACTCAAGCAAGCCATGAGCAATCAACACATCCCTAAATACTCAGCATTTCAACTAAAAGACCTTTGTTCTAGGTTCCCTAAATACTGTGTTCTCTATGTGTTGAAAATATACTCTGCATTGTGTTCATTTACAGAAAAATAGAAGCATTCACTATGTACCATCCAAATCACCAAAACTATGTGTAGTCAAACTAAACTTTGGTGAACAATATGCAATCAGGTTCGGCTTTTCAGAAATTTAGGGTTTTGCAAGAACTCTGTCTACTTTGCTCAAATAGCCCGAAAAGGAAATCATAGTTTCTGGCTTTTAGAGGTGTTATTAACTTGGTACAACTATAAATAAAGCCAGAGTTTTTCAGCCAACAACAGACAACCTTCAATTTTTTTTTTCCTTTCACGTAATGTGTACTGTGGTATGCTTAACATGATCAAACAAAAGTCTAAAACAAAATGCAACGCTTCTTTCATAAAAATTAAATTTTCATAAAAAGGGAACAGCTAAGGACAACTTGAAGATTCATTCAAAAAGCATTACAATGTTTCCCTCCTAATGAGCCACAAAATTTTCTGAAAAAAATGTAACCGAGAACCAAAAGACAGGAAATATCTATACTTTGTGATGAAAAAACTACAATGAATCATGAAAATCAAACCAAGAATGTTAGGGAAACGTCACAACCATTGAATGTCCAACTTAAATCTAACATTCAAAAAGCAAGAACCAAACTTCTACATGCACTCATCACATAGAAGAACCTTGAACTGATCTTATTCTATAATTTCACAGAACTTAGCTGTTAAGAAGCAGTCCAAATGTATATTTAAAGTACGCAGTTCAATAATTGAAACATAGGTCTCTACCACTGAACATTAAGGATGTGTATTTAATAACTCACTATGACCACAATAGCAACTCACCCAAATCCTAATTCCTTCAGACGCCAAAAAAGCTCTTTCCTTTAAGCACAGATGTACTGACCCAGTACAGTCTCTGCTCCCTGCAAAATCACAATTCAAAGCATTAATATGAATTCCACTACAAATTTCTTTGCAACTGAAAATCAAAACACTTGCATCCAATTTTCTATAAATTTAACTACTTTTACACAAAAACTCCACCAAAAGACTCCCCTCTCTCCATACATGAAAGAAATCATAGAAGGTCATGACCTTTCCTTTGCAACGAAGGTAAAGATAATAGTTTTAGTGTGTTCTGTTCAGTTGTGAGTTGCACGGTTCAACATGGTTTGTGCGCTTCTTTTCATTAAGACCATTTTAGTTCTTGTTTTGGATTCTAATTGCATTTTCCATTAATTGGTACATCATCAGAAGTGAATTGCTAGTCATATGCTAGGCAAGTATGTAGCTAATTGGACATTTGGACTCAGAGATTAAAAAATTTGATTATTTATTAGCTATGTAATTTCCTTCACTCATTTCAAAACCTTCCAGCTTTGTATCAGTTGCCTTGCAAATTTTGCCTCCTCTCGATCCAATTGAATCCCTTGTATTTTTCTTAAAAAGTGGCTCGGTAAAGATCACATGATGGGGATCAATTGTTATGTTAATTGCTTCTGTAGTTGTTCTGTTATGAGGCATACAACTGCTACATGCTTTATTTATGTTGGATCTTAATGCTCTATCTGATTTCGGGTGTGTGCATATATTTATACACCAAATGGGATACTATATCCAATTAATTAAAGACCAAAACTGCATAATATAAAAATAGCCATCTGAGAAAAGAAGTTTTCGATATCAAAACTGGGGAAAGATCTCGTTATGAGTTCCCGACTGTCCCACAATACTAAGCCAAGATTATCTCTACAATTAGATCAAAATGTACAAAACTAAACATCTCCCAGATTTTTTTTTTTTTTTTGAAGCAACAACTCTCAGAAATAGACATAAAAATTATATGATGTTTAAGGAAAACTGAAATTGGGAGAGAATTGAGTCTTGCTTTCATTGATAATAAAGGCTTCTTTATATAGAGGATTACATGACATAGAATCAGGGTTGTACAAGGAAAGATAATCATACAATCAATCGGATATCTATGAATATCTCTAATTCATAACCCTATTACAACTAGGTCAAGTAACCTATAGGTTGAGCCAGACACATATTCTGGATTTACTTGAACACTCCCCCTTGTGTCGCCCAAACGTGGTGCTCCTCTCGTTGCCTCATTAAAAACCTTGCCGAGTAACAAAAACCCTGTGGGACAAAAATAATCTCGGTCCAAGGGGAAAAAGAGCACAACACACCTTTCACGTTTTGAGACCATACATGTAGACACCTCCCCCTGATGTCTGCATCTCCCCTTGATGACAACGGTCATGGGAGTTCTGATAACTTCCGCAAATGATGCTACCAACACATTTCACGAAAGTGAAATTTTGGCAATGACTTAGTGAGCAAGTCAGCCACATTGTCCTCAGATTGAACCTAGTTCACTTTGATCTTGAGGAGAGTCTGTTGTTGTTGATTATGCTTGGTGTTGTCGCTTTTGATATAGCCTTGCTTCATTCGTTCAAAACAAGCAGCATTATACTAAATGCTCATAGGCTCATCTATGGTAGACTTCAAACCACAATTGTTCGAACATGTGGAATTATGGATCCAATCCATATACATTCACAAATTGCTTCGTGAAGAGCAATAATCTCAGCATGGTTCGAAGAAGTAGCGACCAGGGTCTATTCTGTAGACCTCCAAGATATCATGGTTTTTTACCCATGGCGAACACTTAACCAGTTTGGGAATGACCTTTGTGTGGGTCAGAGAGATACCAAACATCAGCAAAACCTTCCAAAACACATGTCGTTTTGGGATGGGGATAGAGGTCGCAGGCCAGTGTTGGCAGCGTTTGATGGGTCCGAATCCATCGTCTCTTTGTAGGGATAGAACAAGCCAATATCAATCATACATCTCAAGTACCGAAAGATATCTTTTACACCAATCCAATGGCGTTGCATTGGCGCAAAGCTATATCTAGCTAACAAGTTCACTACAAATGAGATGTCTGGTCTTGCGCATTGAGCTAAGTACAATAATGCGCCTATTGTACTTAAGCATGACACTTTTGCCTTTAGCACGTCTTCGTTATCATCCTTTGGACGAAGAGGATTCTTTTCAAGATCAAGACAACGGACGATCATAGGGGTGCTTGAAGGCTTGACCTTTTCAAAATGCCTAACCATCTATCAACACGATGCTCAAGTTCCAAACCGAGCAAAGTATATGGCAATTGCCTATTACATCTCTTGGAAAAATAAAGACTTAAACAGAATTGGCGATCTATTGATCCCAGCCAGATTTGAAGTCTTCAGCCCTTCATTCTAGATCATCTTCTTGATCTTCTTGTTCCACATAGTGAGCTTTTCTTGCTTCACAATATGCTTTGTAAGCGGTGACAATATTTCCACGAGCTCTACAAATGTGTGCCCAATGACTGGACACTCCACATCGGGAACATACATATCTTTGCTCAGACTCCATTAATTGAGGCGCTTTGAAAGCGTCACTTAGATGGCTCTTAATGTTGGTGGCGCCACCAACATGGCCAGAGGTGTTGCCTCCCTCTCTCTTTCCACATTGACCTCTTTGGTTCCTTGTTCGCCTATTTTGGCGGTTACCTTCCCAAGTATAGCGATTATATGGACCAGAACGTCCAGAAGTATCCTTAAGATTAGGGTTTCGCTCTTGGCGCCCTCTCTTAGGGGCGCGACTATAATTGAATTCCGGAATATGCTATGTTTCTATGGATCTTGAATTATAGTTCTTCACAAGGATGTTGTCATGCTTTTCAGCGACATTCATAGCTCCAATAAGTTCATGAAATCTTGTGATCCGTCCTGCAGTAACATCGATTCGATAGTTCTTAGCAACCATCAATGCAGAGACGGGGAAGGTAGAGAGAGTCTTCTCAATCAACATCGCATATGTGATCTCTTTACCACAGAATTCCATTAAGGATTTAATGTGAAGTGTTTCAGAGTTGTAGTCAAGAACTGACTTAAAATCACAGAAGCGGAGGCTATGTCATCTCACTTCTATGTCAGGAAGCAGGGAGTCACAGACGTTGCCAAATCTTTCTTCGAGTGAGACCCACAGCCTTCTAGGGTCTTCTTCATTCATACACTTTCTTCGAGTGAGACCCACAGCCTTCTGGGGTCTTCTTCATTCATACACTCGTACTGGAGCGATTCATCCATATGACGAGTCATTAGGATGATGGTTTTCGCCTTATTTGCCTCTAAGGTTGCTCTATTTGCTTCCACAGCTTGAGCTTGCTCAACAGTTAGCACGTCCTGGCTAACCTCAAGAATCGTATCCAAGATTCCATCGGCCTTGAGATGCTAGCGGACATCACGAAGCCATATGTGATATCCAAAACCAGTTGTTCCCAATGGAGCAAAGTCCAATTTGTTCAGGTTACTCATCCTGAAAGAGAACAATAAAAAAGGTTAGTTTCGGAGTGGAAAAAGCTACCACGAAAACATATAAAATTTCTGAGCGTAATCGCTTACAAGAAATTAGGAATTTCTTAGCCTAATCGCTTCCAAGAAATTCAATTCCAAGAGGTATTGGATTAGATCGAAACAATGACGTAAGTGGTCGATCATAAATTCTCTACAAACTCTAAGTTTGGAGATCTCAACAAGCTCCAAGCTTGGAGTGAGCACGAACCCCCACAGTTCGGCTTAATTAGGTCTCCCCTATGATGAAGAAAGGAGGGTAGAATAAGGGAGTTTACAAGTCGCAAAGAAAAAGAATTAAAACTTCAAAAACATGAAATTTTAGTAAAAATTACCTTGAAATAGGTCGCCGGAAATTTGGCTGGAAAAGTCGCCAGTCGCCGGAGCTGACGTGGTAAAATTTGGTAGCAATTGGAGGTTTGGAAGGTGGTGAACCGGTAGAATATTTGCTGTGGGTGGTTTGGAGCTTCCGGTGGCCGGTTCGGTAGGTTTCCGGCCGATTCTGGTAGTTTTGCCGCCGGTTCTGGATTCCTGGGTTCGAGGGCTTCAAGTTGTGTGGCGGAGGCAGAAAATGTTTCAAGGTTTTATATTCGGATTTAGTGTTTTAGCTATTTATTTCAGGGTTAGGGCTTCTTGCTGATAACGTGTTTAAGGAAAACTGAAATTGGGAGAGAATTGAGTCGTGTTTTCATTGATAATAGGGGCCTCTTTATATAGAGGATTACAAGACATAGAATCAGAGTTGTACAAGGAAAGATAATCGTGCAATTAATCGGATATCTATGAATATCTCCGAGAATATCTCTAATTCAAAACCCTAGTACAACTAGGTCAAGTAACCTAGAGATTGGGCCAGACACATATTCTTGATCTACTTGAACATATGAAACCCATAAATTAAGAATTAAGACAGAAACGGTTACTTGATTCTTGCTATAAACGTCAATGTTCTTGTTCTTTTCAAATAAACCATATATGAAGTGGAGATGTTTTCCTTGCGCTACTTGCCTTGAACTGATGCATATGATTGTCCAAATTATAAGAATCATGAGGGGTTCCTTTCTGAACAGAATAAGAGCCAGTATTACTCTTCTCAGTACCAGCTAGAAGTATAGGTGCAGAAAGTATTATTGAACCACGTTGTCTTGTACAATGATCAGAATTATGGAATTCGAATGGAATTAGTATACGTGCCTCCTCAAAGATGCAATATACTCCGGTCTTGTCATGGGCTTCATTTCATCAATCTCTTTCTCATAGCTACTGATCTGGATATAGTATTACAGGTATATTATATACAAATTATATATTCAATCTCCACTTGAGATATATATCTATAGCTCAGTGGTTAAAGCGCCCATTATCTAGGATCTAGGTTCTGGGTTCGAGTCACCATGGGAGTATGAGTGAAATCCTTTTATCCTCTTTAAAAATAAGATAAAAAATAAATAAATAAAAGACAATATATAGAAGCTATATGGAAAGAGCTTTTCCTTTGTACGTACCTACCCAAATAAGTTGCAGTTGGAATGATTGAGATGAGATCAAATGCACCCAGATGTGATCAAGACCCGCAAAAGACAATAACTGAATTAGTTGCTCATCAAATAAAGTATGAGAGCTAATGGAAATAAAAAGAAGCAGGTGTGAAAAGCCAAAATAAATGAATGAATGGAAGACAATGTGCATGGCAAAGAAGCACCCAAACTAATTGCTCAAACTATTGGAGCTGAGATTGCGAAGAAATTGGAACTAATTGCTCAAACTATTGGAGATGAGAAAGATAAGAAATTGGATTCAAATACTACCTTGCAAAAACCCCCATTACTCAGTTTGTGACATCAACTAAAATACAATGCATAAAACTTACTTGTTGAACAACTCAACCCTGTAGTCCATCTTATTCTTTGTCATACCAAAAATCTGCACACAATTATTTAAAAAGCATGAGTTCATTGGACCCTCAAAATCCCAAGTTGTTAATCTCATTCATCAATCCCAAATTCAAATTTACATTTTGAAGGGAAGAAATTTTTTTTGGAAGCTGATCATTTTTACTTATCCGAAAAATGTTCAATTTTTTAGGGGCAGCACATGAGTTTTAGACGACTCTAAAAAGAGTATATTTTTGTTTTGGTATACCCTTCAACACTTTACGAACCGGGAATGATTTCATGAAAGAACAGTGTCTTTTTTCTTTTCAAGGGAAGTTATGAGTTAAGTACTCATGGAAAGTATACTTGGGGGAATCCTTTACAATTTGATTAGAATAATAGTAAGGGCATGACGGGAAAAAAAAAAGATTGGAATTATTTCATTGTGGAAGTTCTTCATGGAGATGAAGTTAAGCATTTTGTCCATTATACATAGTATGCTGTATCATCAAAATTTCATATACAGAGAACCAAAATTTACGGCAAATCCGGAAAAGCATAGAACCAATCACTCTAGGAACCCAGTTTATCATATACAGAGGAAAGTCAATACCTTGACAATTTGATTGAGATGAGCAACCCAGATTTTCGCTTCTTGAATATCCCGTTCTTTATATCTCTCACTCTCTGTTTGCGGTTGTCAAGGATATGGCTTTCTTTCTACTCGCTCTCCCTGAACCAACACTCTTCCCTCTCAACCACTAAAATTGAGAAGGCAAGCAGTAGACCTACTCTTTCAATAAAACAACGCCCATAAGCATTTCGTAGAGAGGCAAAATAAGAACAAATTGGTAACATGAAACTTTAACGGACAAAGGAATCTTTGGCTAGCCTCACACCATATCCAAGCGCCAATTGAGACTGAGCCAAATTATACCTATCAACAACTCACTCAAATAAGATTGAAACCTGATTCAATCGAAATTCGAAAAAAAAAAAAACGAACAAAAAACAAAAACTCACACATGCACACAGATCAAACTTGAGAAATCGATTGAAGCACCATGCTGATGATGACCTCGGCTTAAGATGAATACCGAACAGAAATCGCTGAGATGGGAGGAGAGGGAGCGCAGTGAGAACAAAAGAAATAGTCCGTAGAAGAAAGAAGAAACCGATGGAAGCATCCAGTATACCTCGGTCAATGACAACGTGAAATTGTGAGAAAAGGGCAAGGGCAGAACCTGCATTTTACTGTTAAATGAACAGTCCACGGGCTTTAGATGTACGTATAATAATAATGAGCCCATATAAGTAGGGGTCATCATGGGCCGGCCCTACCCTAAATTTTAGGGCTTAGAGTCGTGCCGGGCCGGGCCTAGTCAAAGTCAACAAAATTTAGGGCTATATAGGGTCGGGCCGGGGCTTAAATATGCTAACCCTTACCTGCCCGAAAGGCTCGAGTCGAAATAGGCCTTATTTTGTTTAACAAAAAGAAATACATTATTTTTATTTTTATTTTTTCTCTCAAAATGTGGCTCAATTGTTATATAGGTAATATAAGACTCATTGTTTTTTGTAGATCATATTTAATATATGTATATATATGTGTGTGTGTATATATATATATATATTATATATATATATATATATATTGGAATTAACTTATAACATTTATAAATATTAGTTAAGGTGGTTATATTCAATGAACTATCTCCCAAAATTAATTGTTGTTTAAAAAAGGAAACAAAATTAAAGAAAATAAAGCTTAGAAAATCAATTACAAAGAAAGAGATAAGTTATATGTTAGAGTTTTTCTATTGGAACCTCCAAATTTACTCACTTGACCTCTATGCTTTTTACACCTCCCTATCAAATTTTTAAATACTAAATTTACTCATTAAACCTCACTAAAGTTCCTCAAATAACCTCACTCATATAATTTACAAACAAACTAAGATCTTTATAATAAAAAACTTTAGTCATTTCAATGATTTAATTACTCTATAAATCTTAATTACATATTCATTCCTTAATCAGATCTCTTATCCAATAAAAAAAATCAAACACAAAGTATTGAGTTTTAAAAATTAATAAAAATAAAATAACATGAAATATTATGTGATTTTTTTTATTTACTTTTTCTTTTTTAGCTGTGAAAAAAAAAGATTAATAATTTTTTCTTAATGTTTCTCTATACCTCATGATTAATTATTTAAATATTTATTTATTTATTTTTATTTGCTAGCTCTGTTTTTTTCTTCTTCTTTCTGCAAATATAATGGATAGATATAGATTTAGGTCATAATACAATTTATTTTGTTCTCCCTGACCAATATGCGTTCAATATGCATATCATACATTTTTATCTTAATCATAGTTTTATTTCTTATTAAATATATATGAATGCTTTAATGAGTATATAGTGAAATTGGAAAATGAAAATAGATAGGGAAAATAATAAAGAATGCAATCTAATATTATTGAATTGGAAAGTCTAGAGAAAATAAATATAACAATTTTTTTAGTATAATTATTGTCCTTAATAGTCATTTTATAGTAGGTTATATATGTCATTTAATAATTCATAATAGAGTGAGGTCAAGTGAGCAGATTTGGAGGTCCCAATAGAAACTCTCTATATGTTATAGAAAAAAGAGAAACATATTTAAAAAATAGAAGAAATAGAAAATTATTAGGGCTTAATTGGGCGGGCTTGGCCCTAACGGGCTCAAACGGGCGGGGTCGGGCTTCATTTGCATGGCCCATACCCTACCCTATTTGAGAAAGGGTCGGCTCGGCCCACCCTAAAGCAAGGGATGAGTCAGGCTTCGGCCCACTTCGGCCCCACGGGCCGGGCGGGCTTAGGGTCGAAGGGCCAAATGATAACCCCTACATATAAGTATGTTCTTCTGACTCTTGCCAAACATCAAAGGCTGTGAAGTTTCCGTTCTTATCAATCTGGAATTGGGACATGGTATGAAGAAGAAATACTGATATTGTTCTAGAATCTTAAATAAATAGAAGTTTAGGCTATTATAACTTATAAGACGTGCACTGGGTTTCACATCCAAAACCAATTGGCAATGAATGGAGTGACCCAAACCCTTATAGACCCATAGGCAAGATCTCATTTTTCCCATATGAGATCTATATATTCTCAACACGCCCCCACACGTGTGGCAATTTTCAAGCCATATACGTGGACAACTTTGGGTGATATGAAGCTTGTGTGGCTGTGAGGCATGCACACGTAGGATAACCTGACTCCAATACCATGATAAAGTAATCTAGAGTTCACATCCAAAACCAATTGACAATGGATGGAGTGGCCCAAACCCTTATAAACCCATAGGCAAAGTCTCATTTTCCCCATGTGGGATCTATATACTCAACAGCTACCACCCCATATGATCTCCACACCATGCACTCTAGCCCAACTTGATCACTATGCAAGCATATGTATACGAGGATGAAGCCTGGATTGCCAATTAAAGATATAGATGAGAGTACATACTTGAAGGCTGTGAAGCAGTAGCAAGCACAACAGTAGCATATCCCCCTATGCCGGCCAGTTATTAAACAGAATAATAGATACCACTGTGTTTGGGAATGAAAGAAAGAAAAAGTTGCCAGTGTAACAACTAAAGGATCGGAGTAGCTATTTGAGGGATGACATGATGAATAGCCATTCATCTAAACATATACGATCGAACTTGAAGTAGTTGAATGGATAAGATGGGTGTTGATTCTTCGATCATTCTTACGTAGAGCATTGCCTTGCTCTCTAAGTACGTAATTAATCAGATAGATTGTTCTAAAAATATATTGTCAGTATTGGAATGTTTATCAAATCTTTGCTGCCTGATATGCCTATGTTGTAATATTTTAATATTTTATTTATTATTGAAATTAAATTTGGGTGAATTTATTTTGTGTTTAAATTCTGAATTTATTTGTGTGTTTAAATTCTGAATTTATTTTGAATTTTATTTTGTAACTCATGGTGTTTTATTTTGATTTATTTTGGGTTTTAATTTTTTGTAACCTATGACATTTGGTTACTACCCTATTAATTGTAGGGAGTGTCCTAAGAGCCTATAAATAGCACCATTTGTTGCATGCTAAAATATATCAAACTCTTACTCTGTTATTCACCCATCAACTTTCTCTAAAAAAAAACTCCAAAGTGTTTTTTGTTCATTTGGCCAAAGAAATGTGTTCTTTTGGTGGAGCTTTGGGTTCCTCCAATTTGTGCAGATTGGTGTGAGACCATACAATTATTGTTGGGCTGTTGTATCCTGGAGGGGACAAGTCAAGAGATTTCTGGTGCACCGGCATTGTTCCGCAGAGGGTTTGAATCTCCTTAAAGAGAGCGAGATACCTGCACCTCAGCCTATTGTCAAAGAGTTTCGCATGTAGAAATTATAATTTTTATTGTAATTTCACCAACAATTTTAAGGAGACTCACTGAAGATGGAGTGTGCACAAGAGAAACCGTTAGACAATATGGGAGATTTCTACTTAGAAAGATGAGTATAACTATTCTTTTTTATCTCTTGACTTATTTCTCATATAATTTTTATGATTATAATGAACTACTCATTGTTATTCAAAGAAATATTGAGAAGTTTTGTAGATTAACTTGGAGAGAGTTCCAAAAATCCATGCGTCACAAACAAAAGAAGATTTTCTTGGAGACCTTGACGACTCGCATCCGCGTTGAGGAGGAAGCAAGAGGTCAAGATGTTCTCATGCAAGATACAAACAATGACACCTCCAAGGTAAATTTAGTATCTTCCAATAATAATATGCCCATTGGTCAATTTCATAAAAATTCTCATATGCAGCCAAAGAAGAAAAATATGAAAAAAGTTGGTAAACCTCACCAACAAAATAAAGGCAAACCAAGGTATGTGAATAAGAACCAATATCCTCCTTCAGAAAATAAGCAACAATATACTTGTTGTTATGTTTGTGGCAAAAGTGGGCATATTGCTCGAAATTGCAATTATCGAAAACGTGAGGCTATTCCTCAAGCTCACGTCATTGAAGAACCATATGTGGCAATGATAACTCATGTAAATATGGTTCAAAGTGTTGAAGGATGGTGGGCAGATTGTGGTGCTAATAGGCACATCTGCTATGATAAAGATTGGTTCAAGAAATACACTCATTTTAAGGAGCCCAAAACAGTTATGCTTGGAGATTCACATACTACTCATGTGCTTGGAACTGGTGAGGTGGAACTCAAATTTACTTCTGATAGGGTGCTAACTTTGAAAGATGTGTTGCATACACCCTCCATGAGAAAAAATTTGATGTCTAGTTATCTTCTTAATAAGGCAGGTTTTAAACAAACTATGGAATCTGACCAATATGTGATCACCAAAAAGGGTGTATTTGTGGGCAAAGGTTATGCTTGTGATGGCAAGTTCAAATTGAATATTGAGAATAATAATAAAGCATCTACTTCAGTTTATATGCTATCTTCTTTGAATTTTTGGCATGCACGTTTATGTGATATAAATAGTAGATATGTGGGAATCATGAGTAGCTTGGGTTTAATTCCTTCAATGCAAAAAGATTTTGAAAAATGTGAGACTTGCAGTAAAGCAAAAATTACTAGAAGGCCTCACAAAAATGTTGAAAGGCATACCGAGCTATTGGAATTAATTCATACAGACTTGTGTGAATTTGAGGGAGTTTTAACTCGTGGAGGTAACAGGTATTTTATCTCTTTTATTGATGATTGTTCCAAATATGCTTATGTCTATTTGTTGAAAAATAAAAGTGATGCTTTTGCCAAATTTAAAGAGTTCCTCATTGAGGTTGAAAATCAATTTGGTAGAAAAATTAAAAGGCTCCGAAGTGATAGAGGGAGAGAATATGATTCTTCTGAATTCAATTCTTTTGTTCAATCTTTAGGAGTGATTCATGAAGTTACTCCACCTTATTCACCTACATCTAATGGTGTGGCAGAAAGAAAAAATAAAACTTTGATTGAGTGAACAAATGCCATGTTGATTGATTCAGGTGCTCCCTCTAATCTTTGGGGTGAAGCAGTTTTAATTGCTTGTTATGTGTTGAATAGAGTGCCACATAAAAATACAAAAAATACACCTTTTGAGGTGTGGAAGGGGCATAAACCAAATTTGGGTTATCTTAGAGTTTGGGGTGGTCTAGCCTTTGTGAGGTTAACTGACCCTAAAAGACCAAAATTGGGTGTTAGAGCTACTACTTGTGTTTTCGTTGGATATGCTTTAAATAGTACGGCCTATAGATTTTTTGATGTTGAAAATCATGTTGTGATTGAATATGGTGATGCAGTTTTTCATGAAGAAAAATTTCCTTTTAAATCGAAAAATAGTGGGGGTCAAGAATCTAGAGAAAATATTTTTACACAACCTAGTTCTTCTTCTTCTAATTTGCATATACAAGAAACTAATGAAAATGAACCTAGAAGAAGTAAGAGAGCTAGAGTTGAAAAAGATTTTGGCCCTGACTATTATGTTTATAATGTTGAGGAAAATCCTATTTCTTTACATGAAGCTTTATCATCACCAGATGCAATTTTCTAGAAAGAGGCTATGAATGATGAAATGGAGTCTCTAATTTCTAATAATACTTGGAAATTAGTAGATTTACCAACAAGTTTTAAAACCATTGGGTGTAAATGGGTCCTTAGAAAAAAGCTCAAACCGGATGGAAGTGTAGACAAATATAAAGCTAGACTTGTTGCTAAAGGCTTTAAGCAAAAACCTGATCTAGACTTTTTTGATACTTTTTCTCCGGTTACAAGGATTACATCAATTAAATTATTGATTGCTATTGCTGCAATTCATGATTTGATTATTCATCAAATGGATGTGAAAACAGCTTTTCTAAATGGTGATTTAGATGAAGAGATCTATATGGACCAACCAGAAGGTTTTATAGAACCTGGTCAAGAGCACAAGGTATGTAAGTTATCTAAATCCTTTTATGGTTTAAAGCAGGCTCCTAAACAGTGGCATGAAAAATTTGATTCCTGCATGATTGAAAATGGTTATAAATCAAATGAATGTGACAAGTGCATATATTATAAATCTTGGAAAAATTCACATGTTATTATTAGTCTCTATGTGGATGATCTACTAATTTTTGGCTCAAAGTTGCATGTAATTGATGAGACAAAAACTATGCTTAAGAGCAATTTTGATATGAAAAATCTTGGTGAGGCTAATGTTATTTTGGGCATGAAAATAACAAAAACATGTGATGGTATTTTTCTTGATCAGTCACATTATGTTGAGAAAATTTTGAAAAAATATGATTATGTTGGCCATAAGCATGTGTCTACTCCTTTTGATTCTAGTGTTCACTTATTTCCTGTTGAGAGTGAAAATGATGTGATTAATCAAAAGGAATATGCTAGCATAATTGGCAGTTTGCGCTATGCAACTGACTGCACTAGACCTGACATTGCATATGCAGTTGGAGTACTTAGCAGGTTCACAAGTAAACCAGGTAAAGAACATTGGCATGTTATTGGGCGTGTTATGAAATATTTGCTTGGTACTAAAAATTATGGATTATTGTATAAAAAATATCATGCTGTACTTGAAGGCTTTTGTGATGCCGATTGAAATACTCTGTCAGGTGATTCTCTCTCTACCACTGGTTATATCTTTACATTAGGTGGTTGTGCTATTTGTTGGAAATCAAAGAAGCAAACTATAATATCTAATTCAACCATGGAAGCTGAACTTATTGCTCTAGCTTCAGCAAGTGAAGAAGCAAATTGGTTGAGAGATTTATTGCATGAAATTCCCTTGTGGGAAAAACCTATACCACCTATATTGATTCATTGTGATAGCACTGCAGCTATTGGTAGAGTAAATAACCGTTATTATAATGATAAATCCAGACCTATAAGAAGAAAACACAGTACTGTGAGATCATATTTGAGTGATGGAATTATTAATGTGAATTATGTTAAGTCATGTGATAATCTTGCAGATCCTTTAACTAAGGGATTGGCAAGGGATAAGGTCTGGAGTACATCGAGGGGGATGGGATTGAAGCCCATATCGTCATGAGCCATATATGAGGACACCCAAGCCGGTGATTAGAGATCCTAAAAACTGGGTTCAATGGGAAAAATGAATCATAAGGTGGCCGTAAGAAAAATGCACTATATTTTCTTACTCATCCCTATGATGTAAGTGCATTAATCTTGTAACGTATATGAAGGTTGAGTTCACTTAAAACTCTTAATAAAATCTGTAGCTCATATGAGTGGGATGTTATAGTTACAAGAGCATCCTTGACGAATTTTACCTATATGAGTGTGAGAGTGGGGCCGCTCTCTATGAGAATTGGCTTATTCTTGAAATATACTCATAAAAACCAGGATAAACACAAGGCCGTAACGTGCTAGCTAATAAAGCTCATATTAACACCTGAATTATTATGTGTGAGCAGTAGTTCTTATTTTCCCTTAAGCAGTTGTAGTTCAAGTCTGAGACCACTATCAACTCTGGAGTAGGGATTGCTGTTTCACTAAGTGAAGGTTCAATGCAGAGCACACCTTCATGACGCATAATGGTTTGTCTTTGGCCTGTAATTTTGGTTTATATTTGTTTTTAAAATATTAAAATGAGTGGGGGAATGTTGTAACATTTTAATATTTTATTTATTATTGAAATTAAATTTGGGTGAATTTATTTTGTGTTTAAATTCTGAATTTATTTGTGTGTTTAAATTCTGAATTTATTTTGAATTTTACTTTGTAACTCATGGTGTCTTATTTTGATTTATTTTGGGTTTTAATTTTTTGTAACCTATGGCATTTGGTTACTACCCTATTAATTGTAGGAAGTGTCCTAAGAGCCTATAAATAGCACCATTTGTTGCATGCTAAAATATATCAAACTCTTACTCTGTTATTCACCCATCAACTTTCTCTCAAAAAAAACCCCAAAGTGTTTTTTGTTCATTTGGCCAAAGAAAGGTGTTCTTTTGGTGGAGCTTTGGGTTCCTCCAATTTGTGCAGATTGGTGTGAGACCGTACAATTATTGTTGGGCTGTTGTATCCTGGAGGGGACAAGTCAAGAGATTTCTGGTGCACTGGCATTGTTCCGCAGAGGGTTTGAATCTCCTTAAAGAGAGCGAGATACCCGCGCCTCAGCCTATTGTCAAAGAGTTTCGCATATAGAAATTATAATTTTTATTGTAATTTCACCAACAGCCTATATATACATATACCATGCATATGCTTGTATTGGTTGAGAGCAAATTGATGCATTTGATTTGGCAGGCATCGATCAATGAACTAAATGAATCAGATTATGTATGATTCGACTTGATTAATTTGCAAGCTAGCAACTGGTTCAATAAACATTAATTTGCTGAGTTCTTCAACTTGGATCATAGATAAGTCATGATATTCAAACCTGTAACCATACACATCAATACATGGCTAAATTCAATGGTATTAATTTGGGATCATAGAAACGTTTCTTTAGACGCTTGAACAAATCAGACACAGAAGATTAGGGAAGGCTCATGCATGAACCAAGAATAGGTCTCATCTTATATTTATAATTCATTTTCTTATTGACAAAAAAACAGTTGCCATTGCTATACTTTTGTGTTTAGTTAGATGTAAGAGTAGCCAGACTAAACTTGTATATGACAGGTAGGGGTCGTCAATGGGCAGGGCTGGGCTGGCCCTGCCCAAAATTAATGGGCTCGGGCAGGGCCAAAACATATTTTTTTTATTTTTCGGGCCGGGCAGGGCCGGGCTTCTCTTAAAAATCAAGGCCCAGGGCCGCCCATGGGCCCAGGGCCTTAGGGGCTTTTTAGGGCCGGGCTTTTTTGGGTGGGCAGGACTGAGCCCATTATATTTATATGTCATATTATTTTGTTAAAAAAAATACAAAAAGCTATGAAAAAATTATGATCAGATGATTGACCAAAATAAAATACAAAATTAAAAAACCATATGATCTAATGCAACAATTAGTTCAATATAACTACATACAAAGATATTAATACAAGAATTGAATGGGCTTTCGGGTGGGCTTATAAGGCCGGGCCGGGCGGGCTTTAATGGGCATATAACGGGCGGGGCCTGGGCTTTGAACCCTCCGCCCTACCCCTGCCTCGTGCCCAATGGGCAGGGCCGAGATGGGATTTGCTGAGGGCCGGGCCGAGCTGGGCTTTTGCCCACTGGGCCGGGCGAGCGCCCATGGGCTTTTAGGCCCGCGGGCCAAATGATGACCCCTAATTGACAGGTTAATTAATATCATTCCAATATACATTGAAAATGATAAGCATATATTGCATTTGATTTTCCTCTAGAACTCAACCTTAATTAACTAGATTGCTTGTTTGATTTGAATCAAATTTGTTTTAGAGTACTTCAGTAGTAACACCAGAGTAGGCTTCACAGGTTCCAGAGACACAACTCTCTCCTTCGGCTGCTCCTTCTCCAAGAGTGCATTCACCATTCCTAGGACCTGTCTGTGGGAGGTTTGGTAGGTATTGCAGCTGTACCTACTGTTAATGCTTTTCAGGCCCTCACAAATGAGTCTGAGACTGATAGCGAGGGAGGGAACACAGAGATACAATCTAGTGATGATGTGCAAAGTGGAGCAGATGTTATCATTAAAGAAGATATTATTTCCAAAACTCCTTCCCCTAAGGAGTTACCCAAAGATATATAAGGCTTAGTCTTCTAAAGAATCTATTGTTCATAAAGCTAAGTTCTGTTGGGATGATTTGGAAAATGAAGAACCTCTTGGTCATCATACATATGCTCAGGCTGAGATAAGTTTCATGTGTTTCTGGTTTGATGAGGGTGAAACAACTCTGGAAGATGAGAATCTTCTTAAGTCTCTCCCAAAATCTCAAAATAAAAAATTGAAGTCCAAAAGAGATTCACGAGACCCTTACCCTACCCGCAATCGGACGCCTGTTGTGCATCTTGATCTTTAATTCAATCGGCTCTGCTTAATCTTGCTTATGTTTTTGTTGTCTTTTCATTTTGTTATTTTTTCTAAGGGGTCTTGGCTTCATGTCCCCCCCTCCACCCTAGGTACTATCTTTTTATTTAATAATTTATTTTAATTGCCAAAAAAAAAAAAAAAACACACCAGAGCAAGCATAATTTATGTCTTTCACTATGTATTTGTTCATCGTATAGATCAATATATTGCTTTCAGGTTGGTAATTTCAATTATTAAAGGAAAGGGCCGACTATTTTCACAGCCAAGTTAGAAAATCAAGCAATATATCCGATGTGGTACATGTCACCAGATAACCGAACAGTACGTATCGCAACACATGAAATTATTGGATGGAATAATTTGGCTGGAAGTAGGGCTGAGCGTTTTGACCTGAAAACCTGAAAAACCGAGCCGGACCGGTCATGACCACCGGGTTCGGGTCGGGCTTTGAGAAAAAAAAAAAGAGGAAAATTTGAGGCCCGGACCGTTTATGAATAAAACGGGCTGGTCCCGAGCCTGGTATTTCTAATGCGTAAAAGCCTAGATTACAGCCCGTATAAGCCATTAGTCCCATTACTGCCATATGTCCCTCAATGATAGGTCATTTATTTGTGTATACCGTGAAATTGACCATAGGTGATCACAACCCCCACTTATCTACATGACTCGTTTAGCAGCTAGCACGACCTCATCTCTCTGGCTCTCTTTTCTTCGAACCCTAAAACAAGAAGTATGTTGAGTCACAAATTACTTATGCAATTGTGCCCCATAATTATGAAAATTGATTTGTCTTCCATGCTATTTTACCCTTTTTAATTCATTTCCTTTTATTTGTAGGAAACCTTGCATTGAGAATAAAATGACTATTTTAGGCTTGAAATGTGGAGATTTGAAGCTAGGGGAAGAAGACACGGAGATTAGAAGAAAATTGCAAATTGACTTTTCCGGCGAGCCGCCACTCATGGAGGGTCTTTTCTCCAGCAAAAGAGGACCATGGTGGTGAGAATCTCCCATCACTTGAAATTCAAATATCTCCCTACACCTTGTCCTTTTATCACCTTGCCAATTTGGGACCTTTTAGGGGACAATGGTGTAAGAGCATCTCTTGCACACTTGGGGACCAAAGATGACACACCTAGCTGATCAAAAAAGAGGCCAAAGACCAATTATTCAGCATTCTTGACTCCATTCAATCATCTTCATCCTATCCAAGATCCATTTTTCTCTCTAGAGAAGAGACCACCATCTCCACCACAAAAACCACCATCTCCACCTCTAAAACCTCCATTTCCACCACTACATCCTCCATTTCCTTCACCACTCAACACCACAACTCATCCTAGAGATCCCAAATTTCACTATTCTCACCAATATCAAGAGCTTGGAGCAAGGAGAAGGAGGTGACTACCACCACATCATGTTCTTGGAGACCCATCTCCACCACCTCTTCCGGCATCATCAATAGTCACCCTTTACTCCCTATCTCTTTATGTATTTGATGTTTAATAGAATGTTGAAGCTTGTGTATCTAGCTATGTGTGAGTAGTGAACTAGTTGGGGCTAGGGTTGAAAGCCCTAGCCAAACTTGCTTGGATTGATGCTTTTGTTTATAAATTGATGCAAATTCATGTTGTCATTCTCACATGCTAAGTCAATAGTTGAATGCATTACTTAGACCTAATCAATTTGAGTTATATGTTTGCCATGACATGAAGTTTTTCTTCGAGATTGATTACCTTTAGGCAAAAAGGGAGCATGAAAGCGCACCATGTGTGCATGTGAGGGTAGTGAGCTAAAATCACCTAGAGATAGGATTGGTTTGCTTGCTTGGTTACCTAAACTCTAAGCTTTATGCATTTAGGGGCAAAGGATTGAGACCTATCCGGTAATTGAATTTGTCTCTAGGTAGTTAGCTCTAGACTTATCCGGTTAGAGTTAATAAAATGAAAGGGGTTTAAGCCTTAGTAGTCCTATCTAGATGCTAAGAGGGTACTTGAACAGTTAGCTTTGCATCATTCATATTCAATTGCTTTAATGCTTGCAAGGGAGGCAAAAGGTGAAACCCGTTGCCCTAACTCCCATCCATTTGATAACAACTTGTTTTGTTTAGCTTAGTTTATATTACTTGCTTTCATTGTTTCAATTTGAATAGAAACCAATCTCAAAATCAAAATCAAATCTCTACACACCATCTTGCACATACTCACCATGAACTTTGGTTCACTTGTGAGCCTTTGTTTGTGATTGTATATTTGCATATTCTTCTAGTTTTTCCTTAGGTTTTCCCTAGCTAGGAAAGGATTTACCAATCCTCGTGGGTTCGACATCCTTACTTAATCCCCTATTCTATAACTTGTACCTCTTGCACTTGAGGGTGGCTTTAATGCTAACAAAGTAAAACCCCCAATTTCATATTTCCAATCCCATTTCAGATTTCCAATCGTAGCCTATTTCTAAAATCAAGCTTCGATCAGTTCGTGTATAGCCTTCTTCAGCCTTTTACGTCTGAGATCTTGTTCGTTCTTGTTCGAAATGGCCACTTTTGGGAATGAGTTGGTGTCGGCGAATCCATCCACTGAGGGCGGTGCGACGACTAACAACGGTGCGACGACTGGTGGCGGTGCGACTACTGATGGCGATGAGATAGCTTCAAGCCAGGTGGAGATAACGAAGAGAAAGAGGGAGGATTCGAGTCGGACTCAAAACAGCAGTTGCCAGTCTAATGTTTGGGAGCATTTTGAGAAGTTTGACGAACCACTTACTAGTTCGGAACAGGATGGGAAGGAGGATGCAGTCGGACATTGCAGTTGTACTTACATGAGTATTTGCCAAGCATAATTAGCTGGAATGAGCTACGCTCATGCTACCGCCAGCGGTATCAACTACCACCAACAGCGTGACCTACGGAAGCACAGCCAAGTAGGCTACCGCCTGAGCCCCGGCTCATCCCCAGATCACCGCTGACGCGCCGCGCCAAGATAGCATCAGAAGCTCCAGAATTTGGGAACTAAAGCATATCAGTCCCACATCGAAAACAAGGAAGAGGTCAACCTCTTCCTCACCTATAAAAGGTTCTCTCCTCTCTCCTCATTAATTACGCATTTACTACTTACCTACTGTTATGTTTTCAACATAAATACATTGACTAACTTAGGCATCGGAGAAGAGAAGACCGCCCAGCGCGGTCTCCCTATGACGCCTCTTTGTATTTTACTTGACAGGTAGCGGGAGTAACAATCATATCGTAAGTAGCGGTCCACCCACCGGACCAGCGTTAACCAAGGTTTAGCTACCGCTGAACTTTAAACATTAACAGCTGAAAAGCGAGATGTAAGTATTAAGATACTGTGTTCAAAGCTAATGCATCTTTTAATGGTTCTTCAACTCTTAGACGTCATATAGAGAATGTGTGCAAAAAATATCCTGGTAGATTAGATTTGGAGGAAGGACAGAAGGTATTGACTAGTGATGGGAGTACCAATTCTGTAGTGATGAGACAATGGAGTCCAGAAGCTTGTATAGAGGCTACTATTGTGATGATATTTATGGACGAATTACCTTTTAATCAAGAAGAAAAGGAGGGATTTAAGTACTTTTGTTCAGTTTCCATTCCTCGGTGGGAAATCCCTAGCAGAAGGGTCATTGTGAAGAAATTCTTAGCGATGTATGATGCCAAAAAAGAGGAGCTTAGGGGTGAGTTGTGCAAACATAGAGTGTGTCTGACCACCGATACCTGGACATCGTTACAGAATGTCAATTACATGGTGGTGACAGCGCATTTTATCGATGAAAGTTAGTACTTGCACAAAAGGATACTGAATTTTTGCTACATTCCCAATCATTTGGCTGTCACCATTGGGAAGATTTTAGAAACATGCTTGGTGCAATGGAAGATAGATAAAGTTTTGACGATTTCGGTTGATAATGCTACTGCTAACAAACATGCAGTGGAGTATGTTCGGAAGAAGATGTTGAATTAGACAAGTCCCTCGGTTTTGGGAGGGAAGCATCTACATGTGAGGTGCTTGGCTCACATTTTGAACATCGTAGTTAGATCCGGCTTGTCTATTATGGAAAAGTCAGTTGCATCAATTAGAAATGCAATGAGGTATATGATGTCTTCTTCTTCTAGGCTTGATGAATTCAAGTTGTGTGTTGAGAAGGAAATTTTGGATTCCAACAAAGTTTGCATTCTTGATGTTCCAACTAGGTGGAACTCCACATTTCTAATGTTGGACATAGCAATTGCTTTGAAAAAGGCCTTTGTTCGGTCAGGTGAAGAGAATGTGCATCAATATAATGGATATTTCGATGAAGATGATGTGATAGATGAAGATTTAGAAGTGGTGGAGGAAGCGAAGTCTAAAACTCGTAGGAAGAGGGTCGGACCACCTAATGATGACGATTGGGAAAGGGCTACCATTTTCTGCCAGTTTTTACTAGTTTTCTACGACGTTACATTGAGGATAAGTGCAACTTTGAAGCCTACTGCCCATTCAACTTTCCATGACATTGTGGCAATAGAGGGTGAGATTGATGGACTGTTTTTGCAACCTGGAATGACTTATGAGAATGAAACAGAATCGTTGATGGGTCGGATGGCAGTGAAGATGAAGAATAAGTTTCAAAAATATTTTGGCAACATCGATGATGTCAATCAGCTTCTTTTGGTTGCCTTAGTTCTTGATCCTAGGTATAAACTTCAAAATTTCACTCATATTTGCAAGACTGAGTTAGGCATGGATGATGGTGAAGCTAAAGTGAGGGAAGCAAAGGTCAAAGATCTGCTAGTAGCCTTGACTGATACATATGCAGCTTCAATGAATTCAGCCTCAAACCAAAAGGAGAAGGTCACCAATGGATTGAGGCATTCTGGTACGAGAGGTGCCAGTGGCAAGATGGCCGAAATGATGGATAATTAGGCAAAAGAACTTGAGAACAGCGATGAAATTGTGGTGGAGTGTGAAGTTGATCGATACATTATTGATCCCTTCAAGAGGCCTAAAGTGGGGGAAACCTTTGAAATTTTAACTTGGTGGAAGCACAGTGGATCGAAATATCCCAACTTGCAAGCTGTGGCAAAAGATGTGCTAGCCATTCAAGTCTCCACAGTAGCTTCCGAGTCATGCTTTAGCACAGGCAAGCGAGTAATCGATCCACACAGGAGTTCCTTAAGTCCTAGGAGTGTTGAAGCCCTTATATGCTTGCAAAATTGGCTTAAGAGTCCGAGAATAATGGGTCTAGAGTATGTTCCAACCATCGAGGAGGTGCTACTCTATGAAGACATTGAGAAAGGTCAGTTTTTAAGTATTCAATTCTTGATGTTCATGATGTGGCTAAAATAGCCTCACAATTTAACCCTGCAAAATGTAGTTGTCAGTATAGGATAAGCAGGGATCATTCAGTCCGGGGATTGTAGGGTACACCTACACAAAAAGGTCAATTAACAAATAAAAGAATAAAATGGGGGGTTTTGAAATTTGGTTTCTAATCTACTTAAAATAAAAACAAAAAAAATAAAACTATCTACAATGATCGACTTCTTCACACTCAAATCAGAATTTTCAAATCATGTCAACATGCAATGAATTGTTTCAATCTATACAACCTAAAACTGTGCCAACACTAAATATCATAAATGAATTTAAAGTACAAGTCTGAAGAGATCGAGTACCACTTTAATTCTTCTTTTTAATCTCCTAAGTTAGGAAAAGTCTATAACTTAAAATATTTCATATAAAACATCACGTTAATACTTAAGAGCATCCGTCAACATTAAATATGAATCATTAAGTGCAATTAGAATTCTGAATTCAAACATGTATGCATCCATAGGAAGTTACAAACGCACAAACATGTAGCATATAATCTCGACCATTGTACATAGCCTTTACCACTTCAATTTATGCCCTAAAACAATTAGGTGAATTAGAATACAAATTTGGGTTTATTAACTTACAGATTAACATCATCATTCAACCAAAATCATATGCTTAAAGATATAAAAGAATGGCACAAAATCACATTGTAAAGATATCATAAATAACTAAAAAACATAAAGAAATGAATCTGAAAATTACTAACATAAACTTGTTCTTAACAAAAATCCAACTCCAATGACAAAGTTCATAATCAAAATCTGAAATTCAATACTAAAGAGTACGAAAACAGAGATAAGGGTCATGGATTACACTTTTTGATCTTCAAGGAAGCTTGGAGAACGTCAAGAGAACACACGGCTAGGCCTTCAAGAACACGAATAGCCTTGGAGAAGTCCTAAAGCTCTTCACGACAAGAGGCTTTTTCTGAATTTTGGAGAGGGTTTTGGAGAGAAGAGAGCTAGGCTAATGAACTAAATTTTGCATGAAGAAGTGATGATTTTGAAGTAGAGAATGGCTGCTATTTATAGTGGAATTCTCCTCTCTTGTGATGCAATCATGGCCAATCATCTAGAGGTGATTTCTCCTCCAAATTTCCTTGATTTGCTCATGACAAAGTCTTGATTTTTCTGATCTCTTAAAATCTCTTTTCCCCTTAATATGTTCCTTCTCTTTCCCCTAAATAGTGACCAGATACATCCCTTATTCTTCTCCTTTAAATTGCACTAACTTCTTCATCCAATTGTGCACATAATGAACTCCTATAATCAAGAAAATCAGAAATTAATTAGTGTCTATAATCAATAGAAAATAAGATAATTAGGATAAATATTGAATATAACACTCCCCTTTTATCTCCACGAAATAAGAAGAATTTATGTGAATAAAACTCCTTGAATTCCTCCTTATTTTTGTGCTTCATCTTATCTTTCATGCTTCATTGATTTCATCACTCAAGAGTTCTCAATGGGATTGACTCTCTTTAAAACAAGAAAATCAGCTTTGGAAAGTTCAAATGAAGAAAGTTTCCCTAAAACAAAATAGGAAATATTTCCTAAAATGAAAGAGGAAAGTTTCTAAAATGACTTATCCTTCATTTACACTTATTTATGCTCTTTTTCACCTCTTTTCTCCATTCTCGACCTTGAAGTACCTAAAAACAGAAACTATGTTATAGTTCGTAATTTTAAGAGAATAACTTAGCCAAATGAGGGAAAATACATATTAAAAATGTCACACTTTGTGCTCTTATCAGTTCATTATCTGCACAACTTGGAGTTGGTAACCTTTTGTATTTCTTTTAACTTGCAGAATATCAAGACAAAACAGTCAAAACCTCAACTCAGGCACCGTCTACTAGTACTGCTACAAAGCCTCCAAAACTGACAAAATCTGCAAAGTCTACTTCTAAAGGTGTGATTTGGTATTCGAGTTCTTTTGTTACTGATTGATTTGGTATTTTGGTTACTGATTTGGTTACTGATTGATTTGGTGTGAGTGTTAATCTGCTGATTCGATGTGTGATTTGCAGTTCAAAAAATCAGAAATTAGCTTCAATGTGGTACTAGTTGCTGCCTACTACCATGTTGGTTTTGAAGTTGGAGTTGCTGGTTCTCTTCCTCACTTGCTGGTTTCTTTGGTTTTGAAGATGGAGTTGCTGTTTCCCTTGCTCATTTGCCGGTTTCTTTTACTTCCCATGCTATTCATATGCTATTTTGAGTATTTTCATTTGGTTTGGTTGGAACTTGGAAGATTTGCCACTTTGCAGTTTGGAGTTGAGCTTGTTATTTGTTAAGTTTGGACTGTTTGGTTGGTTGTTAAGTTTGGACTGTGTGGTTGTTAAGTTTGGTTACTTGGAACAAATGGATTTGTTATGATTTGGACTTTGAAGTTTGGATAGTTTGGTTCTGATGTTGGAAGTTGGAAACATGGAACATTAGAGATGTGATTGTGATTTGTTATTCCATGACATTAAGCCATCACAGTTATTTGATTATTTATGGCTTTTTAGTAACTTCTTTCATTTGGTTTGTTGTTTGATACTTTGATTTAATAGTACACGTTTTGTTAATTAAGAAACGATTCTCCATGATTAGTAGGAAAACTGGAAAAGCCTGAAAGTATGTATTTTCCAGAAATTCAGATTTGGGCCTGAAAAACCCGAAGGACCGGCCCGTTTGTAAACGGTCCGGGCCTTCCCGGTCCCTGGATGGTGAAAACTTAATATGGGCCCGACCCAAACTGTTTGGGCTTGGTCCCAGGCCCAGTGAAATACATAACGGGCTCGGCCGGTGCCCAAGCCTAGCTGGAAGTGTAAAGGGAAAACGCTGGAAGTGATCAGTAAATGGTGTAGACTGTAGAGTAGACAACACTAGTAAAAGGCCCTGCCGAAATATCGAGCAGATTGATATTGTAGTCAAGATGGATTATATATGCACTACTACATAAATTGAATCAGACGACGGTTAAAAACTGTCGTCTGATATGGAGGATGACTATGGTCTATCTCGGTGACGTCTGATGAAGGCTGATTCAGGAAACTGTCGTCTGAAGGGATCGGCATATCTATCGACAGTATGTCGACAGGCTCTCGACAGCATCAACTGTCATATGAACTTTATTCAGACAACAGGCAATTTGAGCACCTGTTGTATGACTGCGATTAAGAAGTCATTTTTCTTTATAACCGTTGTATGACTTTCATTCACACAACTGTTTTTTAAAAGCATCGGTGATCTGTTTTGAATTCAGACGACAATTTTTATTTTGTGGCCATTATGAATATTGTATGCATATGACATGTTTTTGTATGGTTATTGTTGTCCTAATAGAATGATTTAATCCATTATTTATGCTGGAACTGGAATAAAAAATGATCAAATTAACAGTAACTGATCAATATATAGAAGAAAGGGTCCTTGACCCAAAGCACCAAAATAAGTAAAAATTATCTCACTTACCCCAGCAACAGATTTTTGTTCCCACATACACAATCTAATAGAAAATGACCATTTTACCCTCAACTCAATTAAAAAATTACAACCACACTACTCTGAAGTCTCTCTCATCTCGTTCTCTCTCTCTCTCTCTCTCTCTCTCTCTCTCTCTCTCTCTCCCCCCCCCCCCAACTGACCTCCTGCTCCGGCAAAGTCCCAGGCCGTCTGGCGCTCAAGTATATCGGACCGCATCAGATCACGGCCCAGACCCGAGTTAGATCGGGGCTACGTCAGTTTAAATTAGGTGAATGATTCCTCCCTAGTCAACAGGTTACACTCCAACCCGGAGTTCCTGATTGAATCGGAGCCGTCGACGCCGCAGATCTATGCACAGAGGCTCTCCAGCAGCAAGTTCTGTATCTTCGAGTATGACGGCGGCGACGTGTCCAGGATCGGAGAGGCTCTGAGGTTCGAGTGCATCCCCGTGGTGATTACGGATTGCCCGATCCAGGACCTGTTGTTCATGGACGTGCTGAGGTGGTAGGAGATGGCGTTGTTCATGGGGAGGAGAGGCGGGGCCAAGGAGTTGGAGGTCGCCTTGTTCGATTTGATTTTCGCAAATTTGGATCAGTCAGGCTCTTATCAATACCTGAATTTCAATTTTTCTTTTCGATTTGTGTGGTTTTGGTTATAGTTCTTGATTTTAGGATCAGACTGTTATTGGATTCTAAGGCTTATTCATTTCTGGATAGATTGGATTTGACAGAGTTTTGAATTAGGATTCGATTTTGGACATTTGGTTTTTTGTTATTGAATGTTGTATCAGAAGCTTGGTTAAAAAAAAAATATTTCAGAAGCATGATTTTTTGTTATTGGCTTAAAAAGAAAGTTCTATTGGGGCAATAGAGGTATATTAAATGTCTATTGGGGGGCAATAGACGTCTATTGGGGGCAATAGATATTTTCAATTGATATCATCTCCTCGTTTTTTTTTTCTTTAATCAATATTTTATTTGTCTAAATTTAAGGAAATTAGTTTCAATTCCGGCGACCGAAAGTTCTATTGGAGGGCAATAAACGTCTATTGGGGGACAATACATGGCTGATAGACGTCTATTGGGGGGTAATACATGGCTGATAGTCGTCTATTGGTGGGCAATAGTCTATTGGGGGCAATAGATGTCTATTGGGGGCAATAGATGTCTATTGGGGGCAATAGACCAAAAGTTTTATTGGGGGGCAATAGAGGTCTATTGGGGGGCAATACATGGTTGATAGACATCTATTGGGGGGCAATAGAGGTCTATTGCCCCTTTATTGGTGGGCAATAGATGTCTATTAGGGTAATAAATATTTCCGGTGAGGTTTTCTAAAAGGTCCGATGGGCGGCGGCCGGTGACCGGATTCCAGCGAAAGTTGACCGGAATCCGGCGGCCGGTGACGGGCTCCGGCGAAGTCTCCTATGGCTTCTCTCTCTTCTATTTTCTCTCTCTCTCTCTCTCTAAGTAATAAAGGGGTGAGGGGTAAAATGGTATTAAAAAAAAATTAAAAACAAAAAAAAATCTTAATGGGGTATTAGGGAAAACTCCCTTAGAGTGTATTGGGTAAGAAGGAATTAAAAAAACTTAATGGGGTAAGTGGGAAAAAAATCCCTAGAAATGGGGTAAATGGACAAAAACCCTAGAAGAAATTGTTATAATCCACATCATGCACCAAAATGGATTGTGCAAAGGTAATCTTTTATCCACAAAAGAAGTACATCTAATAGTACTCTCCTAGCAATATACATCCAGAAATTTATATAAAAGAGTAGCTTTGCAAGATTTGCTGCTCTCATGGTCTCATTGGAGTCTAGCTTTGGAAGCTTCCTTGCACTAATTCTGTAGGAGCTTTTTGCTCTCTTTCTGTTGGACCTTTTTGCACTTGCTTTCATTTACTTTGCTCTTTGTGCCATGAGAATCTGTAATATCAACACAGAAAAACCAAAGTTAGCTTAATAATCTAATATCCAGTATGCAAGATAGATAAGAAATTGCACATATAGTCAACAGAGCATGCAAGTTGACAACTATAAGGCATTAAACCTCAACCAATAGTAATAGATAGTCCTCTATCTAAGGTAATACAAAACTGAGTAGATATTTTCTGTAATTAACAAGATGAGTAGATATTTTGCAACATCACATGTAAATCTCATATTATAAGGTGCATATAATGTTTCTGAACAACCATTCCATTTCCTACCAGTGAGAAGTAACCATGGAATAATCAATTATAAGAAGGGGAAGGACTGGACAGTTATATTATACATGTTTAGTTGTCTGTACAAGTATCTGCATAACATACCATGTCTATGCAAAATTGCTTGACTCCATCCTTGTCTTTGAATAGGTATAACTGGTGAAAATGGATCATGGTTGAAGTCTAAACCTCTCAAATCTAACAAACATAAAATACCAAAATATAAATAGTAGCTAGCTTCTTGATTATATATATGTTCACCTACCCCAGTTAACATACTTGAGTAATTACTAAGTCATGAATCAACATATATACAACAATTGGACAGCCTATTAACGGTTCAAATTTCATGGATCACTTTAGTCGTAGTTAACTTACACAGCACTTGGGAAAAAACTATTAGCAAGAACTAAAAGAAGAATTACCACACATCGACTCTAGATGACTGTTCTTATTTTGGCTTCTGAATGGGTTTTGCGATGGTAATAAGAATGGATTTCTATTTCATATTGTAATTGAAATATGATACTTTTAATGAGATCGTAATTTGATATGAATTCTAATACAAAATCATAGCATGTTTGTTTGTGGCTGAAGTAAACTCAATTCCTCAAACCATTCTAATACTCTGTTCTATCAACACAAATCAACCTTTCACTCCTTTATAGAATTCAGTATACAATTCGTAAGCAATTGTGAATTGTGGGTTAGAAAATAATCATTTACACAACTACCCAGACGTTGAACCTGTACAAACTATAAAGCTAATATTGCGTAGCATAGGAAATGGTACAGAAAATTTAAATTCTGAAAGCAAAATTAGGCAGATCAAATTCCCAAGATGACCAAATTCCATCAAAATCTTGACAAACAAACAAACTTGGTTATCAATCCATGTAATCAACTAAGAAAAATGAACTATGGATGAAGATTAAACAAAAGAAAAGACTAAAAAGAGTCTTACAAAGTATTGGCAAACTGAATATTAGCTTCAAGCGCCTTAAGCTAATACTTGAAACATTTTCGGTCTTTTTTGCTCCTCAATCACTCTTTCACCTAATAATCTCTCCCATCAAAAACCTTAGTCATCAATCTCCAATACCCAAAACCCAGAATTATTCAACCCAACCACCCTAAACACTTTCCTCTGCCTCGAATTAAAAACTAAAAAAACAGAAGAACTTTTGCTTTGTGTCGGGTAATTTCGATCAGAGCAGATCTTGCTTCTAAAACTCAAAACTATGTCTAGATGCCTACAATCAAACCAATTCCCAAAGAGGTAATCTGACTTCAAATATAAACAATTTGCAATAGCCAAATGAATTCTACGGTACTACCGTAATCAAAGGCCTTATATATTCCAGCTATGTGTCATTCAAGCACCAGAATCCAATTAACAATTTTCAGTAAAAAAATATAAAATGAAAATAAAAAAATAATTCAATTATGAAAATACCTCAAGGCCTTTAAGATGAAATCATCACCCAACTTCTTAGTAACTTTGGGCGGAGGAAGCAACCAGTCCTCGTCGTCTTCCTCAATAACTGTAACCTTCACACTATCATCAACCTTTTCAACCTAATCCCTAATTCATCCAGAAAAAAAAATATCAACAAATTGAAAACCATATGTAAAACCGGAACATCCGATTGTGGGAGAAAGAGAAACGTTAGCTGTAATGAGGAGAGGAAGAAGAAGACGGTGACCATTGTGAAAGTGGGAGAGAGTGCAGTAAACCGCGCCGGAACATGCCTGAGGCACACATATCGGAGCTATAAATGACTAAAATTGAATTACGGAAACCACAATCGCAAATTGAAAAGGTTACGGTTTGAATTTGGGGGGAAAAAAACAAACCTCTTTGACTTTGTTTAGATGGAGTTGGAGATCAAGTGGAGTTGATCCAGGCCAAGATCTCAGATCTACCGACGAAGTAAGACCCGTCCATCATGCCGATATTCGTCGCCATTTTCGGAATTGTTGTGGGAAAGAACCTGAGATTTGAGTGATTTGAGTGAGTTGTATGAAACGGATTTGCGGCCTCTTTGGGTTGAGAGAGAGAGAGAGAGAGAAGATGAGGTTTTGGTTTTGGGTTTGTGTTTGTGTCGGGACAGAGGCACTACAGAGAGTGAGGAGTGGGGGTTTGTGTCGAGTCGATCTATTTTGTTATTTTATTGTTCAAGTGTTAGGGTATTTCAAGTCCATTTGGACATTGCCTTCTCAGTTTGGACAAGGACTCACACAACAAAAATTCATAACAATGTGGTATGAATGCATCAGTTTTAATTTGTGGTGTGTCTCCTATCAGTATGACTTCCCCCTTTTAGGGAGTTAGAGAAAAATGGTGATGGGAAATCTCCCTCCTTTCTGTCAAACTTTTGATCAGACCACAGTTATATTATTTCTCGTCATATGATCAATACATGTTGGGCAAAATTTGGGGTTTCATATGGGCTTTAGCACCACTAACATGGGGGGGAACTTGGCGCTCAATTTTTTTTAGCGTCACACAACAGTTTTTATCTTAAACATCTTCTGAACTAATTCTTAAGTCCTTATCAGACGACTGCTCTTACAAAAACGACGTCTGAAAAAAAAAAATTCAATCACACAACAGATAATTGCATAGCGTCGTCTGAAAGGTGTTGTCTGATTCGATTTTTGTAGTAGTGATGGACCCTGAAGGCCTGGACCTAGCTAGCTCTCCTATTTAAATCCAACCAAAATTGGAGTTTAATCTTTCTGAAGATAAAAGAAGAAAAAGGAATGGCTGCAGGTGTTCGTAACCCTATCCTTTCGACAATGAAGTTGATAACCTATGTCCCACATCGCACAAATGAAATTTTCCGATCAACCAGACAAACCTCCATCCTTCTTCCCCAAATGAAACTCCTCACTCTTCCTCTCTCTCATCCCTGTTCTTCAAACCCCACCCTCCTCCGCTTCAGATTCAAACCCCAATCATCTCTACAGTACCCAAATCTCACTCCCCCTAAACCCCAATCCCAAGCAACCCCAAAACCACGTGTCGTCATCATAGGCGCCGGCCTCGCCGGCCTAGCCGCAGCCACCCACCTCAACTCCCAAAACATCCCCTTCCTCCTTCTCGAAGCTTCCGATGACGTCGGCGGTCGTGTCCGAACCGACGTCGTCGACGGCTTTCTTCTCGACCGCGGATTTCAAATCCTCATTACGGCATACCCCGAAGCTCAGAAGCTTCTCGATTACCAAGCCCTCGATCTTCAAACATTCTACTCCGGCGCTCGAATCTACTATAACGGCCAGTTTCACACCGTAGCCGATCCTCTACGCAATTTCTGGGACTCCATAAAGTCCTTAGCAAACCCAATCGGATCAGTTTCTGATAAATTGCTTATCGGATTGACGAGACTCCGGGTCTTGACCAAATCCGATGAAGAGATATTTGCTTCCAGTGAAGTCTCCACGATGGAGTTGTTGAGGAAAACCGGCTTTTCGGATTCGATTATCGCCCGATTCTTTCAGCCGTTTTTCGGGGGAGTTTTCTTCGACAAGGAGCTCGAGACAACTTCTAGATTGTTCGATTTCATCTTCAAGTGTCTTGCTTTAGGCGACAACACTCTTCCTTCCAAAGGCATTGGCACCATTCCTAAACAATTGGCGGCAAAGTTGCCATCGGATTCGATCCTCTTCAATTCGAAGGTCCTTTCGATTGATTTCGAAGGGGAGGCGCCGATTGTGAGGTTGGAGAGTGGAGAGGAATTGAGTAGTGAGCTAGGAGTGATAGTGGCAGTGGAGCAACCAGAAGCGGATAAGCTTTTGGCGGGAAAGGTGTATGAACCGGTCCAAAGGAAACCGGCTCGGAGTACTGTTTGTTTATATTTCTCAACCGAACGGGCCAATATTCCGGTTCAAGACCCGGTTTTGTTTCTCAACGGTTCAGGTAAGGGGATTGTGAATAATATGTTCTTTGCAACAAATGTGGCTCCGTCTTATGGGCCAACTGGTAAGGCTTTGGTGTCAATATCCCTGGTCGGAGACTTAGAGAGTGTGAGTGATGAGGATTTGACGGTTCAAGTTGTTCGTGAGCTCTCGGATTGGTTTGAGGGAGCAATGGTAGGATCTTGGAAGCATCTAAGAACGTACCGAATCAAATTTGCACAACCAAATCAATCTCCGCCCCTTGATTCAACTAGAGATTCTCGAGTTAAGTCGGGTGTTTACGAATGCGGTGACCATGTGACCACGGCCACATTTGATGGTGCTTTGGTTTCAGGAAGAAGAGCGGTAGAAGCTTTACTCAGAGACAATGCCTTGAATAGAGTACTTTAGGGTTTAAGATTGTAAAAAGACGAGTAAGTTGTATTCTATATTTTTTTTGTAATATACCATTCAAATTGATGGAAATTATTCTATGCACCGACGGTGTAAGTGACCCAACCCTTATAAAATAATCTCAACCCTTGATATTTATTATCAACTTTATTTTTAATAAACAAAAAGTGTATTTAATGCAATCTAACCATTCATTTATGTTGGTGCAAGTGCACGGCGGTGCTCTGAATAATCTCTCTCAAATTGATACAGTAAACATTTAAACCTTAATCCATACCCCAATCAATCTTTTTTTTTTTTTTATGGAAATGAAAGACTAATTCATTGATGTTAAATCATTACATTCAGAAAGTATAAGAGCCTCCACACCCGTGTTGGTAAAGAAATCTATACCAAACTGACACAGATCGATTTGGCCTCCTGAGCCAAGGTCTGCACAACCGAATCAACCTTCCTACTGCCATAGATCACTCTAGCATCCAAGGCATCATGCAATAGAGCTCACAAGTCATCAATCAGGAACCCAGGTCCGAATGGTCAAGGGAAGACCCACGAATAGCATGAACCAAATCCACACATTCTGTTTCCACTATCACTGGGGTAAGATGCTGACCAATAGCCAACTGCACCCCTAGAAGCTAGCAAGGCTAACAACTCCGCACGCCAAGGGGAGTTGGTCACCATAAGTCTGTAACTGTGTGTCGAAAGCCTCCCAAACAGTGGCGTATCTATGTGGAAGGTTATCTGGGCTATAGCATAGACGAGATTTGAGCCTAAAAAGTCTCAAGTACAGGTATATTTACCATCAGCTCATAGTAGCCCAAAGAAAAAAAGAAAAAAATTCTTATCTCCAAGACTGCAACCAGTTCCTTGCCTCCTAGAACGCACAGGCAGCACAACGGCACAGCAGCCAGTTCTTCTCGAGCCCACGAGTCTAGTTCTTCTTCCTGCAGTTCCTTTCATTGCAGTCATCTTCTCCGGCTTTCCTCATCCAATCTTACAGGCTTTATTTTCTGATTTTCTCCAAACAGCGACTCAGCGGGGCATTTCTTTTCTTTTCTGATCAATTCTCTGATTTCTCTCTTGATTGGTTTTTTGGTGTAATGGGTTTGTTGATTATGTATTCTTACCTTTGGATAGTGGCTCTGAGCTGGAATGAAATGTATGATTTAGCATTGGTTTTGGTTAGTTCATTCACTTCAGGTTGGTAGTATTTACCTCCTCTCTTATAGATGGCATTGGCCGCATTGCTTTGTGTTGATTTTGGGATTGTCTCTTTGAATGAAGTCAATGAACCCAATATTTTCTGTTTTCCTTGTGATAATGTTTAACCCAATCTAATCAGTTATTAGGATACAGCATCTTTGATGTTTTCTAATTGAATAGTTTATCAGACTAATACTCTTTGCAGTAGTAGCTGGCAGTTTTCTATATCATCTTTGACGTTGATAACTTGATATTAGTTGTTCTTGACTTGTTGTTAGTATAACTTGGGCTCGTGTTTGATTCTGAAAATTAAACCGAATTAAGAAAAAGATTGATCAGGATTTGATATTGTTGATTGTTTGATACTTTGATTCTTGCCTGTTCTATGTAAAATTGAGTTTTTGGGAATACTCTTGTGTTTTACTATGCATATCGACATGTTCTATTGAGCTTTTGTTTGTTTAATTTGGGGTTGGTGGAATCAAATTTTTGTGCACTTATTATTAGCCTAGACCATTTTCGGATCCTGGATCTGCCACTGCTCCCAAAACAGCTCCTTCATAGTCTCTAAACGCACCTCCAAATCATGCAATACCCGTAGCTAAACTAAAGGCCGCATCCACATTTAATTTCATAAAACCAATAGGAGGCTTTTGCCATTTGATCTATGTTCTTGAACCATTAGTAGAAGGGAAAGGAGTACGAGCAGCCTTAAAGTCCTCCCACCATCTCATCATCAACGGCACAATTTCAGTTGCCATCTTGCTCTCTCGATCCCAAATTCGTGAGTTCCTATTACGCCACGTAGCCCAAATGATCATCAACCAGTGAGAGAAAGCTGCAGGTGATTTCCTCCCATAAAGGAATGTTAACCAAAAAAAAAGGTAATGTATAAATGGATGCCAACCAATCCGCAACGCAGGAAGCAGCGGTGAGTGTCGGAATATTAGCCACTTGGGGCCAATCTCGAAGGCAATGAATGGGGAACCCACTTCTTCATCACAAAACGGGCATTGCGTGTCAATATCAATAACTCTTTCACTAAGCCGGCATCGTGTAGGAAGGATATTGGAGGCCGCCTAGCACACACCTAAATCCTAAACCCCAATCAATCTTCTTTATCACACAACTTAGTATAAAATTATAAATTCATCATATCACAATAGGTTATATTCGTTACACATGGATCAACGAATCTATTGATCCCCAAAAGACATTTTTTGAATTGGTGCATGTCTCTAATTAATTAAGGTGAAATCCAATGTGGTAGAGGGAAGAGTGATAGTGGAGTACCTAGAACGCTCTTGATGTACGCCTATTTGTTTTAGAGATTGTGTTCTCACCAAGATGACAAAGTTGCTCAAAAAGTAGCAAAGTTTATTCACACGTTTACAGAAAAAGAGTCTACTTGGTTCATTAATAATAATATTGCAACCAATATTTCTATGCCCATGCTGGCTCGTGGTTAAGGGTTGGTGTACTGGTGGTTCTTAGCTAGTCGGATTGGTGTGCTAACGGTCTTCAACTAAATTGTGAAAAGGATTCGAGAACTACAGGTGGAGTCTGTTGTATTGTTGCCATTGTAATTGAAGTTTTGTTTAGCTTTGCTTCTTCGATCAACACTAGCTAGTGATCATGTAATATATCAACCAAAAAAGCTTCATTAGCTTACTGATGTACGTGGTTGCTAATTTCGCGCTTTCATGATTTGAATCTGTCTACTTTGGATACTCTAATCCTCCTCTGAGCTGAGAGCGAGTCTTATTAGGTATTTTAGCTCATAATTAGCTGGGTAGCTAGCTAGACCTCTTAATATCTCGATGTGTTTCATTTCGAGCTTTTTTTTTTGTTTTTTTTTTTTATGCAATGAGTGATAGCAGAGGAACAACCTCTCTCTCACTCCATTTTATTAAGCCAAAAAAATGTGAATGACAATGGAGGGGGACCTAACCACAACCTCCAGAATAAACAAGCAAAACAAATAAGTCAACGAAATCTAAACTTTGGAAGACCCAAAACATCACTCTCATAGAACGACACGAGAAATGAAGGAGGCATATCCCACCATACTTGCTCCGACAAAGATGTTCCATGATTAGCTAGAGCATCTGCTACCTTATTCCCTTCTCTAAATATGTGTGAAGATTTAAAGTTGAGTTCTGATCCAGCTCTCCATTCTTCATTTTTAATTTCGAGCTTTTTTTAATTTATCCCTTATTTACTAAATAAATAAACCTTAACCTGTCAATTGAGTTCTGATCACTACAAGAAAAAGCTTCATTCATAGCATATCACTATAGCGTTTTGTTTGGAAATGCTATCAATTGTGAATTCATAAAATTTCAATAGCGTTTAAATTTGGCAAACGCTCTTAAATGAGTATACCTGCTATTAAATGAAACCCATGTACTGAAAATGCGAGCGGGAAACAAAAACAATGCCCGGGGTTTAATTTATGAGTTCAAAGCGTGACCCAACTCCCAATAGTCCACTTTCTAAACAAAACAAAAAAAAAACTCCCGATACTCCACCATTTCAAAGCATGAACAAACATGCTCTCGATCTCTCGACAATAGATCCCAAAGACTTTCTTCTTCTCTTCCCTGGGTAAGCTCTTCCCCATCCAACCAAAATCCTAAATCTTTTTTCGATTTCATCCAATACTCCACCATTTCGAAGTTTTGATCTTTTTGGTGACCTAAATTGGAATCAAATTGATGCATTCAAGCTGAGAGAGAATGCAGAGCAAGGCTCCACGTGTCTTCGGCAAGGTTTTCCAATACCTGATTTCGACTCTGCTGGTCTCAATGTTCGACCTTCGACTCAATCTACGTCGCCTGACGGTTGGTTATGCTTGGTCTCTCGATTTTTTTTTTCTTCAGATTTTGATTAATCCCCAAATAGGAAAAATTGGGTTTTGAATTTTGGGGTTGGATGCAGGTTGTGGCAGGATTTGGAGAACAGGGTTTATTTGATTAAAGAGCTTGATAGGAAACTGGGCAGGTGGGCATTTCTTGGTTTTGTACTTGGGATTCGATTTTTTATTTGACTCTGTTGTGTGCAATGAAGGGAAAAAAATGAATGCTTTTTTCACATTTGGGTTGGTTGTGTAATGTAACTAGTGAGTCTAGTAGAATTTTCGGTACATTTTGCTGCCCAGTACTTTAAAGTTGATGGTGAGTTTTGGATATATAAGTATCATTATTCATGTTTAAACTCTAATATATAATTGCATGGATAAGTGAATTAGTGAGGACGAATGAAGTTGAGCAATGTGAATTGATTTGTATAATTTGCCGTTTTAGGAGGGGACCTGTCATATCAGTGGATGATAGATTGAAAATCATAGCTTGCAGGTAAGATGGTAGTCATTTGTTCTCCGGTTTAATTCAATATTTGTTATTTGACTTTCGTGATAACATAGTTTCGTGATAACATACTTTCGTGACTTTCGTGACAACACTTAGCAGTTAAGATGGAGTTGGCTGGAGCCAAACAAGAGGGTTTTACTCTAAAGTGTTCAACACTGAAAAATGGAACTAGGCCACTGGTGGTGATTGAAATTTTCACAAAAGTTGGTCATAAGAACAATAGAGATGCAATTCGTAAGGCGTGGATGGGAACTGGTAATGTATTAATCTTGATTTTTTTTTTTTGTATTTTGGACTTTATGATTGACCAGGGAGGCCATGATAATCCTGACCCTTCGTTGAATGACTCTATGCACCCAAGGGAATCCTAGAATGAGTACTGCACTATTGGCACAATTGACACTGTAAGTTGTAATATAAGTTATTCTTATGGTCTACTATAACATCTTTGGTTTTGGTTCCGTTTTCTTTGCTGTAATTAAAAAGGGGGAAGTGCACAAAATAATGGGAGATAGTGAGAGATGAGACTTTGGCCATTAGTTACATTATTGTCACACACACACACACACACACTTTAGGCAGATTGCATAGAGACAGTGAACTAAGAATCAATACTGAAATTCCAGAGGTTGCTTTCAGTTCCTATTTCTTAATAGCTCATGTCTATTGAATGTTGTGAGTTCTGACTAAGGTTGCCTATTGTGTATTGCAAACTTCAGCTTGTTATCTGTCTATTCAGTGAACCAGAATTACTTCAAAGTTAGAGAGAAGGGGGTTATTTATGTGTTGTAAGGTTGGAACTCAAGGCCAAGCTCAAGAGTTGGAACGGTCGAGGAGTTGAAAAGTGAATGGTTCTTTCAAGGTAATCAAATTTTTTGTTTCCATATATTTTCTCCTTGTTTAGATGCCACTTTCTCTATGTGACATATATAGAAACTTTGAAGCTTTAACAAAGCATGTTTAACTTTGGCTTATCAATTTAATTATAGTCAGGATTTGCATACATAATTCTGGGTTGTGTTTTCATTCCACAATGTAGCGGGCAATAACTTGAGTATTGTTTAATATGCATTATATGCAACCTGTTCAAATATCTATTATCTAACAATTGCTCTTTCAAAGTTTCTTATTAGTTGTAATTGCTTGCAGAACCCAGTTTGCAGTTTCAATGGCTGTGGACAATCACTGCGTAGAATAGCATTATGTGGTAAGTCACTGTCATTATAGCTTCTTAATTTAAAATTATTGTTCCTCATTTAATTTCTCTTTAGCCAGTTAACAAATGGTACTTGTTTGTACAGAGTGTTCAAGAATTAGCATGTTATCAATCACTGTGCTTAGTTTCATGTCGACAATCAAAAGAAAGCCCAAAATCACTGTTAGTGGGTTAATTCTAGTAGGATTTGTATCATTAATATAGAAGGAAAAAACCTTGTTGGCAAAGATATGAAGTGCTCTTGTAATTTTAGGAATGTCACTTTGTATTTTGGTTACTTTTGAGATTATTAATGAAAATGGATGTATTTTTGATGTGAAGACATTTTATTGTATATCCAAGGTGCTGTGACAATGTATTGTTTAATGCAACAAATATAGAATAGTAGCATCATAGAAATGCTATTGAATGATGAATAATAGAGTTTTTTTATATCTTGTAGTATATGTAGTAATAGCATTTAGCAAATGCTATGGAATGTTTAACATAGCGTTTATAAAGTGCTAACCAAAGCCTATACAATAGCGCTTCCAAAACGTTATGGATGTCAAACTTTCCATAGCATTTGCAGAAATGCTATGATAGACTCTTGATCTATTATAGCTCCGGCAGACATAGCGTTTTAGTAAACACTATGGTATCCTATGATAGCATTTTTTGAGCGCTATAAATAAAAATTTATGGTGTAGTGGATCCAGAAAAGAGACTTCCATACAGCACCCGCACCACGTGGTAGTGCGGCAGCCCAATCAGTGCCCAAACATGGGAGTATTTTGGGTATTTCACATTAAAAACCAGGGGCAATTTCAAAAAATAGGGAAAATGTTGTAGAGAATTGTAATTGTGTGTTTATTATTGATAATAGGAGCCCTTTATATAGGGAGTTACAGAGTACATGAAAGGTAATAGAATCCGAATACATTGAATACCTAGAACCTTTTCCTATTACAACTCTAAACCCTAGTTTGTAGAGGCACACATGGTGTCGACATCTTTTAACACTCCCCCTTGTGCCGCTCAAACTTGGTGATGACGCTTTGATTGTTGCCTCACTAAAAACCTTACCACGTAACAAAAACCTTGTGGGACAAAAATAACCCTGGTCGAAGGGCAAAAAGAGCACAACACGTCCTTCACTCTTCGAGATCGAACATGTAGACATCATACCTCCCCCTGATGTCAATATCTCCCCCTGATTGCTACAATCATGGGAGTTCAGATAACTTTCTTAATCCGATGCTCTTCACATGTTTCTCGAATGTGGATTTTGGTAACGACTTAGTAAATAAGTCCGCTGCATTATCCTCTGATCGGATTTGATTCACTTCAATATTTAGAAGTGCTTGTTGTTGCTGATTGTAAAAGAACTTAGGCGATATATGGTTGGTGTTGTTGCCCTTGATGAAACCTAATTTCATTTGTTCAATACAAGATGCATTATCTTCATAAATGCACGTAGGTTCATCTGTGGTAGACTTCAAACCATAAGTTCCTCGAATGTGTCTAACTACAGACCTTAGCCATATGCATTCTCGCACGGCTTCATGTAGAGCAATAATCTCTGCATGATTTGAGGAAGTAGCAACAAGGGTCTGCTTTGTAGACCTCCAAAATATCGTAGTGCTTCCCATGGTAAAGACATAACCCGTTTGGGAGGGAACTTTGTGAGGGTCAGAGAGATACCTTGCATCAGCAAAACCCATCAAGACATCGTTGTCATTTTGATGGAGAGAAGGAGGAGCACAGAAGGTGGCGTTTTGCCTTGTGGAGTCCGATTCCACACTTCCGTTATTTCTTTTCTCTCTATAGAGATAAAACAAGCCCATATCAATCGTACCTCTCAAGTATCCAAAGATTGTCTTTACACCAATCCAATGGCAGCGTGTTGGCGCAGAACTGTGTCGAGCTAACAAGTTCACTGCGAATGAGATATCCGGTCTTGTGCATTGAGCTAAGTACAATAATGCGCCTATTGCACTTAGATAGGGCACTTCAGCCTCTAACGATTCTTCGTCCTCATCCCTTGGACGAAACGGATCTTTTCCGGACTCAAGACTACAGCCGATCATGGGAGTACTCACAGGCTTTGTTTTATCTTCATTAAAGTGCCTTAGTAATTTTTGAGTATATGCTGACTGATGGATCATGATCTCATCACTACGGTGTTCGAGTTCTAGTCTGAAACAAAACCGTGTTTTCCCAAGATCTTTCATCTCAAATTCTGATTTAAAGTATTTAGCAGTTTCCTTTAACTCATCTAGAGTTCCAATTAGGTTCATGTCATCGACATAAACTGCTACAATTGCAAATCCGGAACTTGTCCTTTTAATAAACACGCATGGGCATATTTCATTGTTGACATATCCCTTCCCAATCAAGTAGTCACTTAGACGGTTATACCACATCCCGTCCGGATTGTTTCAATCCATATAGTGAGCGTTTCAATCTTATTGAAAACTTGCTCCGTGGTTTAGAGCCACTTGATTTGGGTAATTGAAGTCCATCTGGAACCTTCATATATATCTCTAAATCTAGATCCCTATAGAGATATGTTGTAACCACATCCATAAGCTGCATGTCAAGTTTTTCGGAAACTACCAAACTGACAAGGTAGCGGAACGTTATAACGTCCATTACGGGAGAATATGTCTCCTCGTAGTCGATTCCAAGGCGTTGTGAGAAACCTTGTGCCACGAGGCGGGCTTTGTATCTAACAACCTCATTTTTCTCATTACGCTTTCTAACAAAGACCCATTTATGGCCAACAGGCTTTATACTTAAGGGTGCCAGCGTTATAGGCCCAAATACCTGTCTCTTTGTTAGTGAATCCAATTTAACCTAGATCACATCTTTCCATTTAGGCCAGTCTGCTCTTCGTTGACATTCTTCAACGGAGCGAGGTTCAATATCATCGTGTTCTATAATTCCTTGAGCAATAGAATATGCAAACATATCATCAAAGATAATAGAATCTCGACTCAACGTCTCATGTATACTAGTGTAATTCATGGAGATATCTCTATTCTGTTGAATTGGTTCTAACATTGGAGCGTCCCCCAATGATGTCTCTTAGGGCTGGGTGTCTGGACCCGAGAACCCGACCCGAACCGAGCAAAAAAGCCCTATTCGGTTCGGTTTTGTGTTGGAAAATGTCGGTTCGGTGCAAAGCCCGACCCGAATTACAGTTTATCGGGTCGGTGTCGGGCTTGATATTTTTCGGGACCGAAAGACCGACCCGAACCGATTTCTCCTCCATCTCAGCCTCTCGAGATTCTCCTCCCAAGCCAGCTCCTCCTCCTCCTTCTCCATACTCAAATGTCCAGAATTTCAGAAGAACCCAGAACCTATATGAAACAAACTATTAAAATTTGAGCATAGGACATAGGAACACAGTGAAAGTCGTTGCTTTGAGTAATCTTACCTTGGGAACCAGTGAAGCCGAGAAACTCCTTCACCTGCAAAACTCTTTTCTTGATGGCCTCCTGAGCTTGACACTCGGAGCGGAGTAGATCGAAGTCGCCGAAGAAGAAGAAGAAGAAGATATGGTAAATAGAGAACTGCATAATGGGGATTGGGGAGGAAGAAAAGAGAAAGAAAAAAAAAGAAGAAGATATGGTAAAGAAAGAAGTGGAGAACTGCATAATAGATTAATGGGGATTGGGGAGGAGGAAAAAAAGGGGGACAAAAAAAAACGAAGAAGAAGAAGAAGAAGAATACGGCTAGAAAAGAGAGAGAGAAGAAAGTGAAAGAGGGTTCTGCACTTCTAGGTTTTGTTTTGTTTCATTTCTCCCACTTAGGATCAAATAAATATAAACTTTAGACAAATTATGTTGAGAGTGTCTCGTGCTCCAGTGGTTGGGAGCAAGGCATTCATGTAGGAGGTCGGGGGTTCAAACCCCGCCTCTCACCCAATTTTGTGTGTATTTTGCATAAAGTTGGGAAATTGGATTTGGGCCCGAAAAGCCCGAAGACTGAACCGGCCCGTTTAGGGTCGGTTTCTGTTGGTTTCCATTTTTGAAAAAGCCCGAATTGGCCCGGACCGATTGTTTCGGGCTCGGTCTCGGTCTCGGTCTCACCAAATTTTGGGCCCTGCCCGACCCGAGCCCAGGCCTAATGTCTCTTGGACATAACCATAATCCGGAATATCTTCATGAGATGGGTTATTTATGTCGATGATTAATGGATCTTTTTGTGCCACACTAGCTTTCTTTCTTGGGCGAGAATCCATCGAACCTTTGGGCCTCCCACGTTTCCTTGCTGGGAGACCGACCTGAGCCACATTGCCATCACCATTAGTGGTGGCGCCATGTCCATGATTTTTAGGGACATCAATCCTTGCAGGCACGTTTGCAGCAGGTATATGTGATCTTGTCACTTTAGCGATATCAGAAAACGCATCAGGCATAGAGTCTGCTACCATCTGAAGATCGAGAATTCTCTGCACCTCAATTATGACTGTACGGTTCGGGGATCAAGATGAGACAAAGTGGGGACAGACCACGACAATTCCTGTCGTTCCTGTTGAACATTATTGTTCTTATCTCCCCCTAACGATGGGAAGACTGTCTCATCAAAGTGACAATCCTCAAATCTAGCGGTAAATTGATCGTCTGTCAAGGGTTTTAAGTAGCGGATAATGGTTGGAGAGTCATAACCAACATAAATGCCTAATCGTCTTTGAGGACCCATTTTGGTGCGCTGTGGCAGCGTAATTGGCACATAAACTGCACACCCAAATATGCGTAAGTGTGAGACATCAGGCTCATATCCAGTAACCATCTGGGACGCAGAAAAGGGTTGAGTACAGTAGGCCTCAGATGAATGAGCACAGCTGCATGCAATATTGCATAGCCCTAAGCAGAAACAGGGAGATTGGACGCATAACCAATGCTTGAGCGACCATTTGAAGTCTTTTAATGGTAGCTTCTGCGAGACCATTTTAGGTGTGAACATGAGGAACAGGGTGTTCAACCTCAATCCCAATGGACATGCAATAGTCATCAAACGTTTTTTATGTAAACTCTCCAGCATTGTCAAGACGAATTGACTTAATGAGATGATCGGGGTGGTGAGCCCTTAATTTAATGATTTGTGCTAGGAGTTTAGCAAATGCAGCATTTCTTATGGACAAAAGCATGACATGTGACCAGCGTTTCGATACATCAACCAACACCATAAAATATCTAAATGGTCCGCAAGTTGGTTGAATAGGTCCATAAATATCACCTTGGATTCTTTGCAAGAATGGAATATTTTCCTTAGTGTCCTTTGCATAGAAAGGTCTCGATCCTAATTTTGCTAAAGAGCAGGATTTGCAAAACGAAAGATGGGCTTTAGAAGCAACCAGGGAAGAATCTGGTTGAGCCACGAAGCCACAATTGACTTTAGAAGTATAAAAAGGAACCAAGGGGGCATTGGGGGCATCAATACCACTCTTGGGCCGCAGGGGGTAGGCGGCGCCAGCCCTACCTTGGACAAAATTTCGGTTCTGACTTCTTTTCGTTTTGAAAAATGGATGTCCGTGTGAAGTCTTTAATATACAGATCATCATATCATGACCTGGATGTCCCAAACGGTCATGCCAAAGCCTATATGTGTCAGAATCCCATAAGTCATCTCTCATGACATGGTTGGATTCAATAATTCGAATAATGGTTGCATATAACCCACTAGAGCGACACATAAGTTTCTCTAATACTCGTTTATGTCCATAGTCATTAGAGGTGATGCAAAGGAACTCTTGTCCATTCTCACAATGTGTTTCCACTTGATAACCATTGGCTCTTATATCTTTAAAACTCAATAGGGTTCTTCCAGCCCTAAGAGCATATAGAGCTTCAGTGACATTAATACTTGTGCCATTTGGCAACATAAATTGAGCTGGTCCTTGACCACGAATCAATTATGATGGTCCAGCCATCGTAGTCACTGAAGATCGACTAGGCGTCATCCATAGAAATAATTGCCTATGTCGCAATATAGTATGTGTGGTGCCATTATCAACAAGGCATTCCAACTCTCCAGGAAACATACTGAAAAAATAATAAAGTTCAGAATTAAAACATGTCCATGACATTGAATAATAATACGATACTTTATTAATAAAAATAGTCAATGATTATAGGGCTGGATTCGGTACTAAACCGAGGCCGTTTCTCGTCAACCGCCTGCCGAACCGACCTTCGTCGGTAGTCACTTTTTCAAACCGTTACCGACCGATATAATCGGTATACTGACTAGTCGGTAACCGAGATTTCGATTTGCTATTGGTCGGCAACCGCAATGAAACCCAGAGAAGAAATTTATGATGAAAAAAAAGATGATCGATCAGTTTGCAGACACCCAATTGCTGTGGGAGTGATAGATTGATTGGTGTTTTGTACATAATAGAAATTTGCATGACCCAATTTGTCTTCTGTGGAGGAACAACTCAGATTTTGACTTCTTGGATTTTGATTATTGGGGAATTTGGAGTTTCAACAGTTCACTTGATATAGAGAATAAAGAAGAAAGAAGAAAGAAGACGGAGAGAGAAGAACAAGAAATGGAAGAGAGAAGAAAGAAGACGAAGAGGGAAGAAGAAGAAAGAGGAGGACAGTATTCTCACTATTCTGGCATTCTGCAAGCTATGCTTGATGAAAGAGGGAGGAAGAAAGAATATTGAGTTTCTCGAATTGGGGAGAAACAATGAATGTAGACACATTTTGTTTTAATTCGATAGTAGGAACCAAGTAGCAATAAATATAAAATTTGAACATATTATATTAAGAGCACAAGCTGCTCTAATGGTCGGGAGCAGGGGTGGTGTGTAAGAGGTTTAAGGTTCGAACCTTACCCTCTCACGAGTTTTTATCCATTTTGACATATAAACTCAGTATATATACGTATACGGTCGGTACGGTATACCGACGGTATGCGGATATTCATACCGTAGCCGAGCCGAAGAGTCAGCTTGGTACGGCTCAGCTGAGCCGAATTGTCGGTAGGCCGATATTTCGGCCCATAACGGTTCGGGCCGGTTCGAAACTAGGCTGGTTCGGCCCATTCGGCCCAATTTGCCAGCCCTAAATGATTACATCAAAGGTCCCAAAAGTCTAATCCAAAAATAAAGAAAATCAAACTTAGACAAATTGTAGTCACTCAGTCCGTTTGGTAACTCCAATCAAATATAACCAGGAAAGTAGAGAGAGATGTTGGTGGAGCGAGGCTCTCTTAAGTACCAATAATCTCAATTACTTTCCTAGACATCATATTTTATTGGGTGCGCCACATAAGAAAGAGTTAATACAATTGTCATTTATTGACTAAGGCATATTGCCATTACAAAAATTCTTGGAAAATAAAAGGACTAATCTAATCAAAGTCTGCTGCATCCTTGTGCATTTCATCTTCAGCTTTGAAGTCCTCTATGGTGAGATTAACATCTCCACCATTTTCTTCTTCTTCTTCTGCAAGGTATACTTCTTGCTCCCTTAGGTCCCTGTATGCCCTGTATCTTGCAGCTAGTTGCTCGCTTGCCTTGCATTGCTTGAACCAATGCTCACTTGATCCACATCGATGGCACATATCATTATGGTTGCCTCCCTTCAATTGAGGTGCACGTTGTGGTCGTTCCCTAGGGGGTTGGTGCCACCACCACGAGCTATGGCGCCACCACCACGAGCTATGGCGCCACCACCACGGCCTGGGATACCAGGACCCCCTCTCCCACATGTGGCATTACCACCACGTATATCCGCACCAAACTTGCAGTTTCCTTCCTGTTAGGGCGGTTATATGGACTCATACGTCCTTCATGTCCCTTATTCTTAGGGTTCCGCTCATTGCGCCCTCCTTTGGGTGCATTATAATTCGCCTCATAAACGCTCTTAGTTCCAATGGGCCTTGAATTATAATTCCTCACGAGTATGTTATCATGTTTCTCAGCTACAGATATGATATTGATAAGCTGATGAAACCTCGTGATCCGTCCAGCATTGACTTCAGTACGATATTGCTTTGATACCACAATAGCTGAAACGGGGAAGGTGTAGAGAGTTTTCTCAATTAGCTCTTGCTCTATGACAGGTTGTCCACAAAATCTCAACATGGATTGTAGGAGAAGAGCTGCTGAATTATATTCAGCAACAGACTTGAAGTCAGCAAAGCGCAGATTGTTCCATTTAACCTTCAAGTCAGGGAGAAGGGAATCTTGGACATTGTCAAAGCGCTCTTCTAGCGCTACCCATAGCTCTCTTGCATCCTTGATCGACATATACTCCAATCTGAGTGCTTTGTCCATATGACGTCGCATCAAGATAACTGCTTGAGCATGCTTTGTAGGTGTTCGTACGAACACAAGATCCGGGTTAGGTGCCTGGATTATGGTTAATATTCTCTTTGAAGTGAGATGATTCTCAACATCGGTTACACAGCTATGGTAATCCGAGCCTGTTGAGTCAAGCATGAGAAAGTCGAGTCTAGGTTCATTCAACATCCTGAAAATAAGAAGAGAAGATATATTAGTTTCGGAGCTAAACTTCCATGAAAACTAAAATAATAAGATTTCTGAGCTATGCTACCAAGAAATCAATTTCCAAGAATCTTTTGGATTAGACCAAACAATAATTTTTTAATATGGTCACAATTTAATGCTAACGGACGCTCTTAGTCCGAGCATTATGAACACTCTTAGTTCATACGAACTCTTTTAGTTCGTTTATTATGAACACTCTTAGTTCATACGAACGCTCTTAGTTCGTTAAGCGTGAATCTCCACAATTCCGCTTATTAAATACTTAAAATCATGTTCATATATATTCCAAAATTCTGTAAAAATAAAAGGAATTTAAAATACAAGAAAGCAACAACTTTAATTGCAAAAACTTGCGTGATGGTTCTGGGCTTGAGAACACGCACGTGTTGGGGCAGCAACAACAATTGGCAGCAGCAGCAACGGCGGGCAGCAGCGGCAGTAGCGAGCAACAGTAGAGGTTTTGTGCGGCAGCAAGCGGGCAGCAGCAGTTTTGGCAGCAGCAAGTCCAGTAGCAGGCAGCAGCAGGCACGCAGGGCAGGGCTGCAAGGCAGGGGATGCTGGCGGGCTGGTGCAGGGGCGCAGTAGGCTGGAAGGTGCGGTAGGAAGCAACGCGGGCTACTGTGCAGGTTGCAGGTGGGTGCGCAGGCAGCAGGTGTGTGGCAGGGAGGCTGCGGGGACTTGCGGCAGCAGGCTGGGGCAGCAGGGGCTGTGGTAGGAGGCTGCGACTAGGGTTGGAAAACTGCGGTAGGAAGGCTGCAGGCTTGCGGCATCTTTGGTGATTAGGGTTTTAGGTTTTTTTTTTTTTTTTTTTTTTTTTTCAGCTAGGGTTAGGGCTCATACTGATAACGTGTTGTAGAGAATTGTAATTGTGTGTTTGTTATTGATAATAGGAACCTTTTATATAGGGAGTTACATAGTACATGAAAGGTGATAGAATCCGAATACATTGAATACCTAGAACATTCTCCTATTACAACTCTAAACCCTAGTTTGTAGAGGCACACATGGTGTCGACATCTTTTAACAAAAAAATTTTTTCTTCTAATTGGAGGGCCGCACCGCCACGTGGTGCGGCAGCCCCTATGCAAGAATTTCTCCTGATCCAGCTCCCCATTCTTCATTTTTTCACGCTTCTTATAGCTCTTACATTTTTTCTGTGGTAATTATATCACTGAGGTGAAAATTCTAGTTAATTACTTATCAATTCATGATAAGCATCGATTTGACTCCAAGACTCACATCATGGAATAGGGTACACATATTTGCAGAAAATAGGGCATGGACACAAAACACTGTACTCTCACATCAATACATCATCGTCTAAAGTCTAAACACACGGGTTATTGGATATCGTTCTCCTTACTTTCACACACATACAATCATACCAAATAAGAACCAAGAGTCCTTAATCATTACTTGGTGACCATCCAACACTAATGGCCAGCACCACAAAAACCACTAGCAAGAGAAACCAAAAACGAGAAACAAGAACATCTATTCAAATGTTTCAAATCCCAGATAATAATCCGTCGGTATATATAGTTTCAAATCCCACTGTGTGTTTACCAATCTCAATCATATGATCATACAAGACTCACGACCATGGATTATGTTTGTGGCATAGGGTACACAAATTTGCACACAATATATAGGGCATTTGTTTCTCCTTACCACCAGTTCAAATAAAAGGAAAGTCTTTTCAAATTAATCATTATTGTGGTGACTATTTAACACAAATGGCCAACACCCAAAAAACCACCATCCATGACAGCTACCAAAAAAGACCAAAACCTCGATTTATGGTATCTAAGAGCATCTCTAGAGGTGATGTCAAAATACTTGGGTCAAATTTAAATTTGAAGGCTGACGTGTCAATTGTAGGGCTGTCAATTCCGACACGACCCGATAACACGACTCGAAACCCGCACGAAATAAAGCCGGTTGAACCCGCACGATTAAAAAGCGGGTCAGCCACGGGTCAACCCGCCATGACCCATTTAATAAATGGGTCGGCCACGGGTCAACCCGCCAACACGAAGTGAACCCGTATAACCCGATTATGTTATATTTTATCCTGAAATTTTAGACGTTGGGAGTATTTGATCATAGGATTAGACAATTTGAAATATTTTTCTTTATAATTATTGGATTTAATTATTTATGAATTATATATAATTATTTATATTCTTTGTCTTGTGGAGTTTTTAGCAAATTTAATCAATTTATGCATTTTTTTAGTTAAATTGGTCGCATTGTTAACCCTTAAATAAGTCATTTTGTCAAACACAACACAACCTATTTATTAAATGGGTTAAGCGGGTTGGAAACGGGTAACCCGTTTAATAAATGGGTTGGGTTTGGGTTTAAATTTTTGACACGATTATTAAATGGGTTGGGTTTGGGTTTGTATCTTGCAACACGATAAATACCTTGACCCGACACGAACCCAACCCGACACGACCCATTGACAGCCCTAGTCAATTGTCAATTCTGACAAATTTTTGCTCCAATAGATATGTTATATTAAATATTATTTTATTATTTTTTAAAATATTTTATAATAGAATGAAACTATTTCTCTCTTTCTTGAGTTTCTTACTTTCTTCTTTATCTCTTCTGATCTTCGCTCTTCTTCTTCTTTGTTTTTCTTTTTTTTCTTTCTTTGATGGGCAACAAAAGCTAGAATACCAAAATTTCCATTACTTCAATATCCAAAAGATACAAACTTCAATTAGCTTTAGGCAACCTTTGGAGGTTTTCTGGTCTAGTCATGATTATAGAAAAGTATTTGGGCAAGGTCCTGATGTGGGAGACCAATACATATCTATCATTTTTACAACGTAAATGAAGAGTCTAGATTGGCTTCCATAAGGGAAGTCGCCTGAATATGAACTTGAGAGGTCACATTTGGTAGTGAAACTGAACAGCTATGCAGCGGATCTGAGTTCTAGATTTTTGGCTCAGTTTTTCGATATTTGAGTTATGGGTTTCCTGATAGAATTAGTGCATTTTCCAGGGCATTGATATTCCACTGCAATTGATGGCTGAGATTCTAGTGATCATTCAATCCCTGAGTGTTGCTTGAGAAGATGCAGTACCAGAAAACGAAAGAGAAAGAAAGCTTTGTTGGGGAAGAAGAGAGAGAGAAGGAAGAAAGAGAAATAATGATAAAGAAAGAAAGACAGATTGAATTGATCATGTCAAATTTGACAGTAAATTTGAGAATTGTCAACCACGTGGGATCCATGTGGATTTAACCAATGCGCCGGAAAGGATTTAATCAGCCATTTCTTACCGTTTTATTGTCCATCTGTCATTTGACATCTTCATTAGAGATGGTCTAAATATATATTTGTTTGCAAATTCAGATAGAACAAAGTTTAAATATGAGATTAACTCGATATGTAGCCCTCATACATAATAATATAATTATATCTTTTGTGACTAATAATTTATTTTTATAACAGGCTACTAGTTTAACAAGTTACTACTTGCCACAAGTCTCTCTCCACGAGAGAACCCTAAAGCCGGCGGCGTCCCGATCTGAGCAATCCTTCTCGTCCGGCAGCGCTCAGACGAATGGGTTGGCCTCTGGCCTCGCCGTCGTCGTGGGATCTGCTGCCGGACGGGTAGTTAAGACTATTGCTCTTGTTCCATCAGAGGGAGTTTTGCTCGAGGCTGCTTGGTGGTTCTGGCTGGGATGGTGAGCGGAGGTTGTCGTGCTAACAAGTCCGGCGATCGAACCCTGATGGCGGCGTCATCGGTCTGAACTTGGTGGTGGTGGGAGATGAGTTTCCTGGATCGGAGTTTGGTTTTTCTCTGTGGTGGCGTGGGTTGAGGCGGCGTGGTCTGTGCAGTTTGGGTCGTCGGCGGTGGGCGCTAGTGGCGGCGCAGGTTGGGGCGGCGCAGTTTGAGGCAGGTGCAGGTCGTGGCGGCGTGCGGCGGACGGAGTAGGGTTGGGCTGATTCGTACGACAGGGATGTGGAAGTGGGTGGACTAGACCGGATCTGGCTAAATGGGCCTTGGGTGGACTTTGCTTTGGTGGGCTTTGAGTTTCTGGGCTGGGGTTTCTACCCTAGTTCAATAGCTTCTAATTTGGGCTAGGGTTTAGGCTCTTGGCCCAAACCTATGTTTTTAGGTTTTGTCTAATTACAATAAGTTTCTTATATTAAGAACCTAACGAGTGTAGTTTGGCTTGTCTATTCGCTATGTTTCCATAGCTTTTAGGCTTGCTTTTAAAGTGAGCGATTAGTTCGAATATAGTTGGTCTATCTTATGTACTACTGTGGCTCCTGCACGAAACTTTGATCTGGCCATTGTTATGTGTCAGCGGGTGAGTATGTAATGACCTTCTTGGCATGTGCTATTATCAATAGAATTACCATTATTCAAAAAAAAAAAAAAATTATTTTTATAACTATTAAATTTACTAAATCACTCTGATTTGATCCACTCTAATTTGATAAGTACCACCAAATCATCAAAGTTTTCAATAATCGTGGTAAACCAATTATAGAAAAATTTCAAATAATGATACGATTGATATCATTGTACTCTGATAGAAGAAGCGTACCGTTGGAAACTCCTGTCTAGGTAACTTCACCTGAAGGGAAACTCCACCTAAATGTCAAATTCGGCAAATAAAACGTGACAGACATAACTCTTTTAGGTGTACAGTGTGCATCGTAAACTCTCACCAGTTCCCGCCGTAGACCACCGCAAAAACCGGGACGGCACCGCCGTACCAGCCCTCCCTCCACCACGTGTCACCCTCTCGCTGGTGTCACCAAATTTTCAACCCCCCGTCTCCATCAGCGTTTCAAAACATGTGGAAGCCAATCAAGCCATCGGCTCAAATCACCTCCGCGTATTAGAAAAAATCATCATTAGTCAAAAACGAAAAATCATTATTAATTTTCCTACCCCAATCAGAAACCGCCTCTTCGTAATTTTTAAATCTTAATTATGATTTTGGGTTAGCAAATATAATTATATTTAGCATATTCTCTCTTCCGCGTATAGAAACTCGCCAAAATTGTCATAGTCTGGAGAAGTCTTCTTTCCTCTTCCTCGGTTTAAAACCAAACAAACACACAACGCAACCCTCTCAACAACGAAGCTTCCTTCAAACCGCAATTCTCTCCAATCCCCATCTTCTAAATCTCCCCCTCCCTCCTCTCAAACCCCCCAAAACCTCTCTCTTTCTCTATTTTTTTTTGCTAGCTCTCAATCTAATTACAAACTCTTTAATTTCATCAAATCTGGTCGGCGCCGGTTCGGTCTCTGGAACTATGTCAGAGACCGAACAGCAGCAGCAGCAAGTAGTGCTCCGAATCCCCGACAATGCCCTCTTCGGGAAATACGAGCTCGGCAAGCTTCTCGGCTGCGGCGCGTTCGCGAAGGTGTACCACGCGCGAAATGTGTTCACCGGGCAGAGCGTGGCCGTGAAGGTGATCAACAAGAAGAAGCTGAACGGAACCAGCCTCGTGTCGAACGTGAAGCGCGAGATTTCGATCATGCGGCGGCTCCGCCACCCCAATATCGTCAAGCTATATGAGGTCATGGCTTCCAAGAGCAAGATCTACTTCATCTTGGAGTTCGTCAAGGGAGGCGAGCTTTTTGCTAAAGTTTCAAAAGGGCGGTTCTCGGAGAATCTCAGCCGCAAATACTTCCAGCAGCTGATCTCCGCCGTCGGGTACTGCCACTCTAGAGGAGTCTACCACCGCGATCTGAAGCCGGAGAATTTACTGGTAGACGAGAACGGGAATTTGAAAGTTTCGGACTTTGGACTCAGCGCGGTCACGGGCCAGATCCAACCCGACGGGCTCCTCCACACGCTTTGTGGGACCCCGGCTTACGTTGCGCCGGAGATTCTGACCAAGAAAGGCTACGACGGAGCCAAGGTGGACATTTGGTCCTGCGGTATTATTCTTTATGTATTGAACGCCGGGTATTTGCCGTTTAACGACCCGAATCTGATGGCTATGTACAAGAAGATTTACAAAGGCGAGTTCCGGTGCCCGAAGTGGATGTCGCCAGACCTGAAGCGGTTCTTGGGTCGGATTTTGGATACCAACCCGATGACCCGGATCACCGTCGATGAGATCCTGAACGACCCGTGGTTCAGAGGCGGCGGCGAGTACAAGGAGATCAGTTTCTACGACGAAGATTGCGATAAAGGCGAGGAGGAGCAGAAGGCCATTACGAGCTTGAACGCTTTCGATATCATTTCGTTCTCGGCGGGTCTGGATCTTTCCGGGTTGTTCGAATCGAGTAACCCGGTCCAGGATTCGGAGCGGATCGTGTCGTCGGAGTCGGTGGAGACAATGGTGGGGAGAGTCGAGGAGTTCGCTAAACAAGAGAAATTAAGAGTGAGGAAGAAGAAGAATTGGGGAATGGAGATGGAAGGGCAGAATGGTAATTTGGTGGTTGGAGTCGAGGTGTTCCGGTTGACGGAGAGTCTGGTGGTTGTGGAGGCCAAGAGAACGGGCGGGGATTCTGGGCCTTTCGACGACACGTGGAAGAAGCTCAGGTCCCGCCTGATTTTGGGCCGCGAAGAAGCAGTCGAAGACCAATCTTTAATTGCTTCTTCTTCTACATCTTCTTCGGCTTCTTCTTCAGCTGTACAGTTGATCGAGTGATTTTGGGAAGATGGTTCTGGGTACATGACGATTAATAAGAAGAATGTGGTACTTTTGTGATGGGGATTTGGTTGTGCTTGGAATAAATTAGCAGAAGATAGTCTAGAGACTACAATGTACAGAGCTTTTGTGTAAGTGAGGGCTTAATTAACAGAGAATGAAGGGTTGGGACTAGAGCTCTCAACTCTGACTCTTGTTTTTTTGCATTGCCTAACTATTTGTATTCGTTGTTTTTGATCTTTAATAACTGATCGTATTTCACTTGATTATTGGGTTTGTTCATCTCTGTTCAATTGTTCTTGATCTTTGATATTTCTTCACAACGATGTATTGAGGGTTGGTCTGCGATCTTGTTTGTTCAAATATTTGATTGCCTACACGTTATCGAGATAATTTGTCAAACATATTACTCTCATCTTATAACAGAAAGAGAACTTCATGCCAGTTTTATTTATGTTTCAATTGTTGTTGATTACTTTCTTTGAATATCGAACACATTACTCTTACTGTCAAACTCGAGTGTTTTACATTTTTTTGTGTAGAAAAAGCAATGAATGAGCCATAGTTGATGAGACATTGCCGGTCTTCACACGGAGATCGACATCGACAACTATAAACTCTTTTTAGCTTGCTTGTCAGTAGAACTCTAGAGACCCAAAGATCTCCCAAACGACAAGTCAAATGTGAAACAAAGGGTTTGTTGCTGTTTAGGGTTGGCAGGGATTGAATGATGAATTATGGACCGGTTGTGAGTTGTCTACCTAATTTTTATTGAATGGTCTAAGTTGCGTTAAACATGTTCATAATATAATAAATACATATGATTGGGATTGATTGTTAATCGACCTTTATTTAGGAGCAAAATGATTAAAATACACATGCATTTGTACTCCCAAAAATTACAGTAGGTCATGTTGAGATGATCAATGATTTGAAGATTGAAACAATTATTTTGGTCCAGGCTGGTAGGAATGTTGGATCGGCAAATCGCAGAACATGGGTGTTTTTGCCGTAATGTTTTCAAATGTAGAGTATCATGACTTCATTATTCATCCGAACCAGAATATTTAATGATTTGAATCATTCAAACTCCTATTACTGGCAATGATACAAAGAAGCGCCAAAACAACATTATAGGCATCAATAATGAAAGATTAGTTCAAGTAAAAACCTGAGACACTCTTGAGTTCGGTTGTAGCTGTAAAAAAGGCTTAACAATTAACTTTATACTTCAGATTTTCTTTTAGCCAAACTACTACGTTGTCAAAATGTAAGCTTTTTGTTAAAGTAGTTTGTTTTTGTCCATTTATCTGTTTAAACAATAACCATGGAATAGTCAATTTGTTAACCTTGAAAACTTAGATAGCAAGTTGGTTAAAATTTGAAAACTTCGATAACCAACCGGCCATTATGTCCAAATAATAATAATAATAATAATAATAGTTTAATGAGCTACGCATTTTCACTAATACTGATCAAATGAATATATCCAATTATATTTGTTTGTCATTTATTTTTCGCGATTGTGTCTGATTTACCTTGCATCTAGAGTGTTGAAATAAGGTTCCTCTCTTAAAGTTAGAAGCCGCTCTCCCTCTCTCACACCTAGGGTTAGGGTTAGAGTTGGGGATTTCTTTGCTTTTCTTCAACGCAACCATGAGTTTTGTTGATGCCATGGCGCTAGGCTAGCCTCATCTCTTGCCATCGCCGAGGGAAAGAGACAGGTCAATCTCCGACCTACACAAGGATAAGATTTGAGGCAATTGGAGGTTTTCATGGTGGGGAATCTTCTTACTACCCATGACTACAAGATCATATCATTTTTGGGGATGTTCCACAATGCATGGCGGATCAATGGCTCTCTGTAGGTGGAGGAAACGGAGGGTCAGCGGGTTTTGTTCACTTTGTCGGACCCTACAGATCAGGTTCAGATCTAGCGAGGCGCACCGTGAGGATACAATCATGCCCCGGTGGCTCTGGCTTGCTATGATGGTGTGATGCTGATCGAAAGGGTCCCTATTCTCATGGTGTCCTATCGGATCACTCTTTAGGGGATTCCTCGTACTTTTCGATCTAAAAAAGTGATGACTATGATCGGGTACAATCTCGGAGATTTCCAGGAGATTGACAAGACCAGAAAAAAGGCCGGGAAACTCAGAATCTGGGTCGAGATTTCCTTGAATCAGCATCTGCCAATTAACTGCTCGTATGAGGTGGAGTTTCAATGCAAATTCCGGTATGACAAGCTTTTTGGGCGCTGCTCCATCTGTGGCTTGGTGACTCACATCAGTTTGCCGTGTTCTGGCTCGACGTTGGAGGAGGACGATGAATAGGCAACTCGGACTGTGCTGGGATCACAGATTGCAACACATGTAGATCAAAATGCAGGGCTGCAATTGAATGCAGGTTCGACAGCCTCGAGCTCCGGCGTTACTGATGAAGTTAACGCTGCCATGAGAGCTAGGGTTTTGGTCAATGGCAAAAGCCTAGTATTTAGACTCCCATCCCTAATAAGATGTTGGAGCCGCCTCTGAGTTCCTTTTTGAAGCCTTGCCTGCAAGTGGTGATCCGTGAGCTGTAAGAAATGGCAATGACATCGAAACGAATCACTTACAAACATCGGAACCGGTCAGAAGATGGGTGACTATTTAGCCAAAGAAATTGAAATTGAGTTTGGCAGTGTGTATGCGGAATTTATACCTTGAACCTGAGTGCCTTGGTTTGGTTCCAATGATGCAGGAGGAGGCCAGCTTTGGTAGTGGAAAGAGGAAGAGAGGTAGACATGTTGGCAGTAAATATAAACTACTGTATAGGGAGAAGAAGAAGGCTTTATCACCCTCTGAGGCTGGTGACAAGAAGAAGATCTCCAAGAAGGACACTTTGAAGGTGCCTGCTATTGGTACAAGCTCCAACTCGAAAGGGAAGGAGCTAGCTATTTGTTAATTTTATGGGCTAAATACTGGTTACTACCCTGTAGTTTAGGTCCAAAATCAATTTAGTCTCTGGACTTCTAATTTCATAAAAAACACCCATATACTTTCAATTTTGATCTAATAGGTCTAATTCGTTAATATTCTGTTATGGGTTCAAGTTATAGTTGGATTATTTGTTGAAAAACTATTTATTTGATAGATTTCTAATAGTGGGACTCACTCCTAGATTGACTATGCATGTCACCTCAACACCACATCATAAAACATAGGTCATATATGAGCCACGTCAACAAGTTAAATGACTCAATTGACAGAAGACTAACAAATTGAGCCTATTAGATCAAAATTGAAAGTGCAGGGGTGTTCTTGATGAAATTAAAGGTTCATGGACTGAATTGATTTTAAACCCGAACTGTAGGGTAGTAATCAGTATTTAGCCCTAATTTTATTTATTTAGGGTTATGAGCCTATGTGAGTATGAACGAGCTTCCATGTTTCTTCTATGGCGTTTCTAGTACCTTGCTTGTACCACAATTGCGTAATTGGCAAGTGAGGGCTAGTTGAATGATTTTCTTTCCTTGGGAGGGGAGGTTGGTTCCATTCTTGTATAGGCTCGCTTAATTGTGAGCGTCCCAGAGATCCTTAATAGTTTGCTTTGGTTTACATAAATAGTTTAGATTTTTATGCAGGATTTCTTATGTAAGCTTTGTAGACTCTGGTTTTTGGCTGTTGATCTAATGTATTCAACTTCTATTTCAATAAAATCTAGAGTGTTGAAATAAATAAAAAAATATATTGAATGCGAAATGTAGAGTACTGATTATGTATTATCTTGCAAATGGTGTCTGTGTAGTTTTAATAGGATATGCTGCATTATTAATGGTATATATATATATATATATATATATATATATATATATATATTTTTTTTTTTTCTTCAGAAGAAACATAAACACTTTATTGAATCGGGCTTCGGTACAATCAAAGATTAACAAATACACCAAGAAATTAGGTGGAGATATACAAGCAGAAAAAACTTTAGAATGAAGCACCCAACCAGCTAAATGACGCAGTGAGCAACTTCATTCCTTTCCTTATAAATGTGTTTAAAATAACAACCTAGTGAATTAGCAAGGAAAAGCTTTAGATCCAAATACAGCAGCCGAAGACTGGGATGAGAGTTTGAAGGTAGATCAATAGAAGCAGCTAATTGAGAGTAATCTATCTCAAATCTCACTACTAGAAAAATGGCCATAGGCCACGCCCCTACTGCGCACAGTTTAATAAGAGTGTCCTTTATTGATATAGATGGCACTGTTTTGTATTTTCGGTTTTATTTGTTTGATTGCCATGGATAAGTCATAAGTATAGCAAAATAAACGGCAAAGTGGGTATATCAAATTTATATAAATATCCACAAGGAGAAAACACTCCAATCGATTCAAAGTGAATAAATTTATAAAATTCTGGAGTAGGATTCCTGGAGTGGGTGACGCCATTAGGGGTGAGAGAATCAGAGAGAAGATTGGAGTTTGTGTGAAGATAAGAGAAAGTTTGAAAATTGGGGTTATAGAAAGGGAAAGATTACATAGTTATGCCATATAATTGAGAGCTTAGAGCATAGTTGAGACTAAACTAATTGGTCAATGCTGGGGAGATTCAGAAGAGAGAGAGAGAGAGAGAGAGAGAGAGAGAGAGAGAGTAGATTGAGCAGCGACATAAGAGAAGAACAGTAGGGAGAAGGAAAAAAATAGGAAAGATGCTTAGATAAAAAAAATGAATTAAGACATGAAAGAAAAAAATATCCTTCAAAATATGCCAGCTTGCAGCCTCCGTAATAGAGCTAACATCTCCAAGTAATCTTCGGTCGGGATGAGAACCTTCAGTAGTGTTATGAAGTTTTTTAAATTTGAGGTACGAAAGTTCATAATTGCTGAAACATCAAATATTGTACGAACGATTTTCCCTTAAACTTAACAAACTTAGTTTTAATCCAATTTGAGTGGAGACCCAAATCTGAAATTTATGACAATGGCTGTGCAAGAAGCCTAGTCATTCAAAAGGATGTTCAGTCCATTAGATAAATTAAATGGGCTAACCAAATTCCTCATGAAAAGGGCTGTGAAGAAGCCCAGTCATTTAAAAATCATATCCAGTCCATGAAAAAGTTTAAATGAGCCAATTTGGTTGCTCTGACTGTAAGGCCCAGCAGTCTTAAATATAAATTATTTTTCATCACATGTATGAATAAAAAATTTCGGGGCAGAGGCATTTCCATTTTATTGTCAGGGTTTAGAGTTTAAGACTTGGTTATGCAAGAACTGAACTGGAGCAGTGATCCAATTCGCAGTTTACAGTTGGGTCTGGTTTTAAAGGCTTCGTGCTTTGGGTGGTCGCCGTTGAGGTTCAAAGGAGTCCGGTAAGTACCAAACGAATCTGTTCTCAGTTGAAATTTCTTTTAAGATAAGCTCATAGCGATATGAGATATTGGGTACATTTGGTATGGAACGAAATGCCATTAGCTTCATCTAAACTGTGAATTCGGCATCGAAAGGACTTTGTTTGATTGCAAAGGACTGTGTTTTAATGAAAAAGAATATGTTTTGTGAGAATTTCAGCTCAAACTGATATATAAAGATGCTTCATTTTTTAATTCCTTCTGTGCCCATGAGTTGTATGAGGTATTGATGATGATTTCTTATTGTGATATTGAGAATATTTGGTATGGGTAGATTGTTAGGAACTTCATCCCAACTGTGGGTTTGGTATTGGAAGGACCCAATGTAACGCCCAATCTATAGAAACAAACAGCGCATTTGTTTGATTGCAAAGGAGTGCTACTTTGATTAAACCTTGAAGATCAGATGCTCATATATCTACTTTGTGAGAATTTATGCTCAACTTTCTCTGTGGTGAGGCTTAAGTTTTATGATTTCTGCTGCGCCCAGTAGTTGTATTGGGCTCAGTAGAATGGAGGTTTTCAGTATGAGGGGAAATGTGCATATAGTTTGATATGTGAGTTTCTTTTTCTTTTTCTTTTTTGTTATTTCATTCCAAACAAATGTAGTTATGGTTTTTTAAATGAAAATGCTAATGCTAGTGAAAATGCGTATGCAATGTATTCTTTCTTATCTGGTATATGTTACAGGTGGGATTCAATCATCAGCTTGAATTTCAATATCTTCAGCCAGGGCTCTGAAGTGTATGCCAGACGAAGATTTTCCTTGTGAGTTGTGACTATTATCTTCTGAATCTTTAAGTTATTGGTAGGGGAATTTCTATTTTCTACAATTCAGGGTTTTCAACTAGTCTCTAGCGATTAGAGAATGTCTGCAGATGAAAAATTAAGGTTTAAGTTCAATAAGAAATTCAAAATAGCAGTTGGAAATTCCAAGTTTTCAAATAGTGGAAGAAAGAAGGCTGAAAATAATGTCAATGAGAGTCAGAATGGTAAGAGAACTATAAATCAAGTGTAAGAGATAAGAAGTTTCATTCTGCTGAAGAACGGAGGCAGGGAGTTTTTGATAGAAGGAAGAGAATCTATGTTGATCGAGATGCAGCTTGGGAGGCTAATAGTAATGGGGAGGCACCTTATAGGAAGGTTTTATCTAAAAAAGGACAGAATCAATTGAAGTATTGTTATATTAATGAGAAGAACTACAGTAGATCTCCTTCATGTCCTCGTTACAAGCGGGGTTCTAATGAGAGTGCTTCTGAGACTAAACGGTTTTCTCCCAAGGAGAGAAGTGCAAAAGTTTAATAACTTCGGCAATGAAAAGAATAATAGTAGGTTTCCTTCTCGTCCCTGTTCTAAGTGGGGTTCTGATGGATTAGCGAATGCTTCTGAAACTAAACGTTTTTCTCCCAAGGTTAGAAGTGCAAAAGTTTACAATGAAACAAAATTTAAGGAGGCTGATAATTTTGGTAATATTAAGAGTAGCAGTAGATCTACTTCGCGTCCTCGCTCTACATGGGGTTCTGATAAGCAATGTTCTGAAACTAAACGTTTTTCTTCCAAGGTTAGAAGTGCAAAAGTTTACAATGAAACAAAATTTAAGGAGGCTGATAATTTTGGTAATATTAAGAGTAGCAGTAGATCTACTTTGCGTCCTCGCTCTACATGGGGTTCTGATAAGCAATGTTCTGAAACTAAACGTTTTTCTCCTAAGGTTAGAAGTGAGAAACGTTCCAATAAAACCAAAGTTAAGGATGATGATAAGATGGAATCCATTACAACTGATGATGGTCGGAGTGCTTCACTGAAGAAACATAACCAAATAAAACCAGACTTGCAAAAATCCCCAAATATATCTCTTCCAAATACTGTGAAGAAAAAAGCACGGAACAAGAATATCTCGGATGAAGGATCAGAGGTGCTAGATGGTCAGCCAAAGAACAAGAAGCAAATGCGACTAGATCCATACGACATTTCAAATAAACGTCTTGATGATAATATTGCTACAAATGGTCAGTTTTTATCAATAGCTTTTGTGTGTATATCTTTTCTGAAATATTTGTGTCGTGTGTTCTTAATATCAATTTCTTTTTGCATAATTCTCTCTATACATATTATTGTAACCATTGGTAAGCAATACCTTTTCTAAACTATATAAAGTAGTTTTCATTGTTTGTAGTTTTCTTTTCATGCAGAAAACTTAAAGGAAAGGAAAACGATGTTGAGGAAAACGCTGAGATATCAAAGAACGTACAATTTCGTGCAATCCAACCATGTCCGTCAATCCTCTCCTATGTCGAAGATAATGTAATTTGTGTGACAGATCTTTTGATGTTTGGATATATGATATTGATTATATACAGGTTTTCAAAACCAATCTTTGTGCCTCATATTCTCTCTGTTCATTCTTGAAATATAATATGTTTATTTATTTATTATTTGTAGTTGTTGGGTCATAGACGCTTGATTGAACTGAAGAGGCCAGGCTACAACACTGAGCTTTCTGCACCATTGGATAATACTCCTTTCTCTATCAGCTCCGAAAGAGTTTTGAGGAAAATGTATGTAATGCAAGTCTAGATAAACATCCTCATGTTTGTAATATTGGATATATTTTTTTCCATGTTTTCTGAAACAAGCTTAAATTTATTTATTGGGAGTGTAAGACTCTTTACTGACTCATGTGAAACCATTGTTATTGATAACTAATGTTTGTAGATATTTAGGAGTAAATTGACATTTTTTGCTGCTGCAAAAGTTTCATCATCATTTCCTCCTCTTGATCTTCCAGAGATTGCATTTGCAGGTTCCTTTGTTTTTTTTCACCGAAACCTTACTATTGCCTTTTTTTCTTTAACTATAGTTACTTTTATTTCTGATGTGATTTATGAGTGTGTAATCTTGAGTATGCTACTTCCCGTTTTTGATTGGTAGATTAAATATTTCACTTTTTGAAGAAGTCGTAATGCTTTTGTTATAGAAAAGTTAAAATCAGTGGTCTCATCATAATTTGGTTTTCCTATAAGCATGCTATTACCAGTCTTTTATAGTCAGGTTAGTTAGGCTTCTACCTAGCCGTAGGAATAAACGTCTTTCTCTCCCTATCAGGGAGAATTGATTTGTATGCTCGAGTTTGGAACTTTTGATGGACTTGATATTCCTCATTAGTCAGCAATATTCAGGTCGCTTTCAGACTATTGGAATCAGAAAGTTTACTGTTTAATTTTGTAGACATACTTCAATGAAATAATAAGTGATACAATTGCCTTCTGTTGCCTTTTTAGGAAGGTCAAATGTTGGGAAATCGTCACTACTTACTGCACTCACCAGAAATTGGGATGTTGCACGAACATCAGATAAGCCTCGTCTTACTCAGGTAATAAAATTTGGGCTAAATACTAGTTAGTACCCTGTAGTTTAGGTCCAAAATCAATTCAGTCCCTGGACTTCTAATTTCATCAAAAACACCCCTGCACTTTCAATTTTGATATAATAGGTCTAATTCGTTAATATTTTGTTATGGGTTCAAGTTATAGTTGGATTATTTGTTGAAAAACTATTTATTTTTATTAGTGGGACTCACTCCTAAATTGACTATGCAGACCACCTCGACACCACATCATAAAACATAGGCTATATATGAGCCACATCAATTGTCGGAAAACTAACAAATTGGACCTATTAGATCAAAATTGAAAATGCAGGGGTGTTTTTGATGAAATTAGAAATTCAGGGACTGAATTGATTTTGGACCTAAACCACAGAGTAGTAATTTGTATTTAGCCCTAAAAACTTTGTTGATGTGATTTCAGCAGCTTTTCTGTGTTTTTTGTTTTTTTTTGGTAGCTTACCAGTTTTGGCATGCCGCATGTCCGCAGACTCTATTTAACTAGCTCTACATCTTTTGTAAGGCAAGTTTCCTCGAATTAACCGAAGAAAAAGTCAATTTTGAAACTTTCCTTAATTGTTCGAAATGAAAGTAAAAAGTAAAAATTTCAATCTTTTATTGTCCAAATGACCAGTAAGCCGATAAATCTAGGTACGGGGCGTAACAGAAAGAGGTTTCCATTCCCTATAAAAGGAGACTTCTTCCCACTTACTCAACATCTCATTACATACTTTGTAATCCACTAGGGCCCCAAGTCTCAAAACTCATATAGTTAAATATTAAAGTGGACGTAGTCTCTTGATAAGGCAGAGGCGAACAACTATACATCGGGTCTCTCGCGTTAATTGCAGGATTCATGGTGATATCTTCTAAATTCAAGAATGTTGAGTTGATAGCTTATCATATTTTATTCCTACAAATGATTGAGCTACATTCAAGCGAAACTCGAGGTCAAGTTCTTTTCAAGTGGAGGAGATTGATGTAGGACGAAATTATAGTCAATTTCAATAGAGAATATCAAAAAGAAAGAAGCGTCGTCATATCAAGAAGAACAATTTGAAGATTGAAAATTTGTATTTAAATAGGCTTCTTAATGATGGAATTACTCGTAAATGGCTCTTTTGGATATATAAGGTTTCTCAAGCGAAAATCTCGGTTGAGACCTATATACAGAATGACATGATTTGGAAAGTTAGGTATTTTTCTAGATTCTAGGATTTTAATACTAGTTTGAGTTAAATTAGGTTTCCTTGTTTTCGTCTATAAGAAATTGTTATTTACCTTTTCTATTCTTATTAGATTTAGGAATTGTGCTTTATGTAAGCACCTTATTTGAATAAGTTTAAAAAGCTTTGAGATATTGAATAAATAAACTCCTAAATTAGAAAAGTTTCTCTTTTGTTTCTTATAGTTGTGACTTGTGTCCATATTTGCTAGTGGATTTTAGTTTGTTTTATTTGATTTTGACGCTTCACAAAATCATGTTTCTACCGTGACATGCTTCCGACATCTCATTCAATCAATCTTGTTTTACCATTAATATATCCTAATGATGTGCATACCTAGAGTTAAGTCGATTACTGACACAAGCATGAATAATAAATCTCAGGCATATTCAAATCATGCAAAATACAATCGCAAGCATCTAAAAGTTCATCCTGGAGGTAAAAGGAAACACAACAGTTTTATTCCTGTAGAGATTCTTACTGGGTCAGGGTACAAGAATATTATTACAACTCAAAGTAAAATTCAAGAAACTTAAACACGAAACCAGAAGGAAATGCGGTTGCATTTAGCACATGCAATAAGACTTTTAATCCCATAGGGTGGTCCTATGGGACGAGTGTAGTCTCGTGAGGGTTTCCAGCGATGCTACCCACAAACATCCATCAGTTCCTGGAGAAATCAAACTCTTGGTGACAGAGATGACTTATGCATCTCTGTGGTCTCCTCTAACTGCTGGGCCACATCTGGCAGGTTAGGTTCTTGAGCGATCTCCTCTGATGATGAGAACAGCTGCGAGATCTGTGCTTCTGCCGATGGGAATGGCAGCGGTACCTTTTGTTCTATGGACGGGTCAGTCAATGGGTCGGGAAGCTTCTGCACCAGCGTGGCAGGAGTATCAGATCTGGCCTGAGTTAAGGTCGTTGCCTCGTAACGGAAATTGTACGAGTTGATCCCCGTGTACAGACCGTCATCCTTCTTGTACACGACGGTCTTTCCATTGTAGAGCACATCCCTCTGATAGTAGGAATAAGGAACGTCACAAGAACCCTTGGTGGCTACGAGGCTCACGGATATAGAAGTTCTTGGCAGCACGACAACCGAGTAGGTGGTCTCCAATGTATTTTCGGTTGTGATAGTTTCTCCCCACTCATAGGATCCGGAATACTCAGCAGTAGCAGTGACCTCGGTGCCTCCGATGAATGGAATTTTGAACGAGGCCGTTACACTCACTCCCGCCATCCATGAATGACTAGTACTCCATGTGCTGCTCTTACTCTCAACATAGGCGAACTTGAATTCTACAGTGTTTTCTGCATCGGTATTGTTGCTGGCGTTTGCTGTGGCCATCGTCACCGGGGTCTCGCCATAGATTATGGCATTGGCGAGGTCGAAATCGGCATTGTAGATGCTTCTGGAGAGCACGAGTTCTTCCATCACCAGGTGTGACTCGGGGGCAATGCTAGAGTAGGCAGCGTTGAGACAGTCTGTTGTGCTATTAAGGGCGATCAGTGAGCAAAAATTGTTGTTGGTGGAGCTGTTGAGAGCGATGGTATTATTGTTGACCTTCACAGGCCAAAAGTTGCTGTGGGTGGTGAGGTCGTTGGCGCTTTCTACATCAGACCAAATCCAATTAGTAGTACCTGCGTTCCTCCAAAATGTTTTAGTGTGGTTTGACATGATCTGTGCCCTTCCATGACCATCGGTGGATACCTCGAACCAGGTTTCAGGGCGACCCTTGGCAGCGTAATCGAATGCCAGATACCGTTGGTTGTTCAGCTCTATTGTTCCGAGATATTTTCCATTATGGCCTTTGAAGGCCACATGCCTCGGCAGTATCACTAACGATTCAAGGTCAATGATTTCCAGGATATCCTGCTGGGCTGGATTATTATAGCCCACCCAAAAGTAATAAGTGTTATCGAACACCGGATATTTCTGTAGTTGGACATGGAACAACCGAACGCGGTCTGGATTGCCATCTACAGGTCTGGGCTGGAATAACGTACATGACCATTTTGATTGGTCTTCTTCTGGTTCGTCAGCGTCTGGAGAAATGTACCCACCGCCCTGGGCCCTCACTCGCAAGAACTTCTTATTGTGAGAGCATCTTAAATGCACCATTCCTATTCCAGTATTTGCGGCCACCACTTCGAACTTCGCTAGCGGGCTGAAAACATTCCCTCCATTGAATTTGAGGAAGCCCCTAGTCTGAGAATTAGAATCATCGTTGTAGTTCATGTAGACGTTGGCATTACCCCAGCCTGTTTTGATCGCAATGGTGGGAGGTAATAGAACCGACATTTCTGTTATTTTCTCTCTGGCTTAGCTAATCAGCACTTTTCCTCTCTCTCTGATCTCTTCTTTTCTCTCTCAGATTAGTGATACTGATCGATCGAGATTCTTTTGTTTTTGCTTTCCATAGCTTCCAACCTGCTATGGTATTTATAGTCAAAAGCAGCTTATTAGGTACCACAACCGAGCTAGGTCGATAGGTACAAAAGAACAATTGATTAATTATTGAAGTAGGGCATGCATTATTGCATCCATGCAAACGTCGATTTCAAGCTGAAAATAAACGTTTACATTTCTATGAATAAAATTGGAAATGTCTCTTTCAAACACATAAAACGTGAAACATATTTCGGCCAGATGCTTTAACTCAAACTGGTCACCACCTTGAAGTCCAATCCTGGAGCAACTGTTTATATTTATCAGCAAGTCAAGCCTTTCATTTTGATAGTTTGGGTATTGGTTGTATTAAAAGGTTTCTGTTGTAAATCTTATTTTGTTTTGCTGAAAAAAAAAATAAAATAAAAAGAGGTTTACATTTCTATGTTTGTTTTTGTTCTTCTTATTCTTCCCCAATTTTCTATTATGAGTTTGTTGGTCACAGGTGATCACCTCTAATTAGATTTGAATTCAAAAGTTGAGATTAAATGAAAGTATTTTAATCTCAACAATTTGAATTTAAATGTAATGATACGTGAGCATAAAATTCTTTGTCGCATGATGACTAGTTGAACACTATATATTCAGTTTTCTTTTTTGTTTACTCAAGGGCGGCGGTGGGATGGTGGTGGTGCGACTGGACCGGGTTTGCCATGGTGGCGGGCTTGGCTGTTACTAGTGCTTTAGGGTTTGGCTTTTTTTTCATGTTTTATTTTGTTGGTAATAAGACACTACAGGTTGTGGCAGAGACAACCTTCTCTTCGGCCTTTTAGTGGGACATTCCTTTCTGGTTTTGGGTCAGCGAAAATATCTGGCTGTGCACAGACGAGCATTATTGGCCTTCTAGTGAGTCGTTCCTGTTTGGTTTTGGGTCTGAGGCGATGGCGGTTTGGAGCAGTTGTGGGTTGACGGTGTTGACAATAGGGTGGTGACAATGTTGGGTTTACTTTAGTCCCAGGTCTGAATGTCCAGCAATCTTTTTGGTCGAGTTTAGGTCACAACGAGTGTTGGCTTGGTCGATCAGAGCTGGTCAGGTGGACTCTAGGTGACGAGTTAGTGTCGACACAAGTGAGTTGTCTAGTTTCAGTGTTCTTATTGGTTGGATGAGAGATGAGATTTCAAGGATTCACTGCTCTGGTGCTTGTTGTCTTTGCCATTTAGTTGTAGTGTTAGTCATTATAGAGTTCCAGTGTGAAGTCTAGTGGCCATTTCTGTGTAAGAGATGTTGCCTAAAACTCGTTGTAAGCAGTTCATTATTAATTAAGTTCTTCTTGATAAAAAATAATAAAAAAATAAAAAAAACTAGCCTAGCTAGGAAAACATGAGGACAAACAAAAGAATGAAAGAATCTCCTCTATTTATGGGATTGCCCTGTGAATTTATTGTTGCTAACTCTAAAACTAGTTAACTTCACTGCTCGTTGGAACAATGAAGACACGGAATTTCACCGTGGAATTGATTACTGGACAAGTCAAGCATCCGGAGCCTTTTGCTGGAGGGTAGAGAAAATGGTATCTCTCCCTAATAAATAAGGTTGTTGCTCAAATCAAGAATTTCAAGACAATTCAAGAACAAGAAGAGTTTGGTTTGCTTTAGCGGAAAGTGAATTGTGGAAGAGATTAAAGTGAGTGTGGTGTGTGAGATATCCAAGTGATCGCAAAAATACCTCCTTTTTGGAGGGTAACTACAAATGGGTGACGCAACCACCCCGATTGCTGTTATGCCTACCCAATGGCAACAATTGACGGAAATTCAATTTGAAGAAGGAGAAGAAAGAGTTCGGGCAAAGGACATGAGATAGTTACATTCAATTTGTGTTTTTTTTTTTTTGTATGCAAAAAGACTATATTAAGATAATCGGAAGCCCCAGGGGCATTCACTGTTTACAAAGTCAAAGAGCAGAGCTCTAGAAGCTTCAGTTGAAATGGGTTGCCTCCCATGCAGCGCTTAATATTTGTAGTCCTTCAGCCTGCACTCTTCTTCTTGTTCACACGTGCTCATTGCTTGGGTTAATGTTAGTAATATATACAAGGTTCAGACTACAAACATTATGTCATTCCTAAACTTTCTAAGTTACTTTTACATTTACATACTTAGGTACTCGAACAGAGGACCTCGTTTGTGCAATGGGACTATAGAACAGCTACCCTCAACAAAGTTATGTTTAATCCAATATTCCTTAAGCATGTCACACAACATTTTTTAAGTTTGTTATAAACTTAATTAATATCTCAATTGATTCCAAGTTGTAAGTCGAGCCCAATGGAAACCACTACTATTGGTGAGATATGATATAGGGATAGTCGCCTAGACATAAGTCTCTTTCCTTTTTGTTTGAGCCCAAAAGTAATTTTGGCAAGATCTTTTAATGGATTTAGTGTAGCAGACCGATATCTGCGGTCCAAAAATAAGTCTACTTGGGATTGGGTTATAGCTTCACCCATTCCGAAACCCGTAAGGAAAACGAGCCCTTATTGGAGTCAGGTAGCGGAGATTGAATAGGAAACTACAATCAATAATCCTTCTATGGCAAGGAACGGTCGAAACCCTAAGTATAAATACCAGGTTTCAAGGACAACTCTCAAATCAATCAATCCCTCGGATTATGCCTTCCCGGAGCAAACCTTCAACCTTGTTGAAACCCGGTGACCGTGCTTCCAATCCTAGTATCTCCAAGAGCCGACTGTTAGTGCTACTGCCACCGATACTACCAGCGAAGCAAGGGTAACGCCCTCGCAACCCCCTCGAAGCTAAAGTCACGCTTTAGCAAACCCTGTGCTTTCTCCAAACTTCCCAGTGATTGCTCTGCTCAACCTACAACGTTGAGTATCGATTCGGTGACGCGAAGAGATCACAACCAAAGCCCTTATCCGTAAGGCAAGAAGTCCTTTCTCGTAAGGCAGAGAAAAGAGCCTTGTGACGAGGTTGGTGCTCTCCTCGTCCACAACGCTTGATCAAGAAGTCAGGTCAAGGGACGCTCCGACAACTGCACCCCACGGTGCTGGCACGGTCCCGCATTCAAAAGAGACAGTTTGTACCACACATGATTTTCGCGTCAAACATTTTGGCACACCCAGTGGGACTCTAGATTTTCGCGAACGAAACCATTGGGAAGTCAAGCGAAAACCCTTACCAAAAGGTTTACGCTAACTGCTCAAAGCATAAGACCTCCAGTTACAGACCGCACCTTCGCGCGGACTGTCGTGGTCTTTCTGAAGAACAAGTGACTCAAAGGTTCTCTCGTTATCCACAATCAACCAATATGTCAACTGGACTGGGAGAGAATCACCCGACCGCTACTGAGGGTCAAAGGGTCATTACTAACCAAGCAAGTGAGCCTGTCAACACTACCGTGGTTTCTGATGCCGCGGAAAGTGTGGAAAGAGAAGCTTTCGTTCAGAAGCCTATTCCAGAAGCAGCGACCTTCGAGGAAAAACTCGCGATCATTATGGAGAATATCGAGAACCATCTCGTGAAGGTAGCTGCTGACTTTGAAAGGGAAACCGCGAAAACGGATCAGCTTATACCCGAACTAGACCAGCGCATTGCCCAACATGCTGAGGATACTAAGCAACAAATCGCACGATCGGAGAATGCGGTAAGGGCCCATGCCAGAGGTATCACTGATGAGCAGAGTCAACATCAAAAGGAAGTTATGAAAGCCATCGTGAGCCAAACTAAGCAAACTACGTCAGATTTGGCGAGTCTTCGCAAGGATGGTTCTAATCTGGCAACAGAGGTCGCCATGTAGAGAGCCGAGTTGAACCAGGCTAAAAAAGTATTGAACAAAGCACTAGGTGATCCTAATGCCATCCTCGGCTCCCTTGGTCAGCCCTCTGGTTCTGGTAAATATATACCACCAAACGCTCGTGAAAAGGCTAGTAGCAGTACGGCCACACTTCTTGTAACGGCTACTGCCGCATCAACAAAAACCAAGGAAAGAGCTTTGGTGATTGGCGGTGGCAAGGACATGCCATCAGCCACGCAAAAGGATAAGACCCAGAAGACCGTTGATGGTACTCCAGCTGATCCCGTAGGGTTTACTCAGTACGACAGCGACGGGGCGGAGAATGTCTACCATGAACTCCCAGATAATTACTATGGCATTGACCAGGCAGGCAACCCCATCAAGATAACAACATTGGTCAAAGATGCGCCCGTACTAGCAGTAACTCTTCAACAGTCTGCTAATCCCCAGACTATTCGCATAAGGGAAAGAACAGCGACTGTCAACCACACCATACCCTTGCAGTTTGCTCGCCAGACTGTGGCGAACCCTCCTCCTCCTGGTCTAGAGTATGTGAGACGTGAAGAGGTAGAGGAGATGATCAGGTTGGCCAACCCTAGGGCCCAAATGGATGGGGTCTATGAGGGACCTTTCCCGCCACATATAATGCTCGCACCCTTTCCAAGAGGTTATAAGAATATCATATTTTCTATTTTTTCAGGAGAGGACACTGAGAACGCGGTAACGCATTTGGCCAGGTTCAGGGTGCAATGTGGTCAATACCAGAATGATGACATCCTTAAGTGCAGGATCTTTGGCACTTCCCTTTCTGGAGCCGCATTCAGATGGTTTTCCAAACTCCGACCAGGAACAGTGGCAGATTGGCCAGCGATGGAAAAGCTCTTCCGAGAAACTTTTGGACCCATTGAGCCAGAGGTCGATTTGGCCTCTCTTACTCAGATGTCCCAACAACCCACCGAGCCTACCGTTGCCTATCTTCAATGCTTTCAGATCCAGAAAGCCAAACTGAGTGTGATCCTCCCTGAAAAAGAATTGGTCAAGCTAGCGATCAAGGGTTTGGAACCACGCCAACGAAAGAAGCAACATGGCAGCATGATCCAGTCAATGGGAGAGCTGATCACAGAGGTGGGTAGCTTCGAGCATTTCCTCAGAGAGACTGACGCTAGAAAAAATGCGTCCAAAGGAACATACGTGCCCGGGAAACACCGCACAGTGGCCGCTCTTGGATACCTACAACCAACCTATGATCCTTACTATCACCATCAAGGGGAAGAGGTTTTCCAAAGTGAAGATAAAGCTGAAGCAGAGGAGAACGATGTCTCCGCACTAGAGTTGACAGGTAGGAAGAATTCAACCCTCAAGCAGTTAAAGATATCTAAGGAGCTTGTCAAGCTCAAGTCTATGGCTTTTACCAAGCCTAAGTTTGCGACATATACATATGATGCCAATAAGGCACATGAAATTCTAGATGAGATGATTGCCGCGAAGATGGTGAAAACAAACTTTTTCCCTTTCCCTCGACCGGATCAGCTGAAAGGAAAAAAGTACTGCAAATTCCACAACTTGTGGAACCATAACACAGCTAATTGCGTGAAGCTAAAGGATCAAATTTAGGTATGGCTTAATAACGGCAGTTTGCAGGTAGAAGCTTCGGTGTCCGCGGCAGCACTAGTAGACTTGAACCCTTTCCCGGATACCGGAGTTGGTATGGTGGATGTGAACTGGCCCAAGAAGTCCGAGAGGAAACCAACCCTGGATTTGACTACAATGGGGAAAGAAGAGGGGGAAGAAGGAGAGGAAACCCCTGTAAAGAAGAAAACTAAGCCCATCAATGAAGCCTCACCGGTAGTCCTTTGCTCGCGGTGTAAAGAAGAATGCAGCATCCAAGTGTCGCACGAAGAAGTCGAGCAGAATTTTCGTTTTGGTTCCCTCCCGCCAATCAAATGGTCACCATCACGAAATTACCAGCCTTCTAGCCCAAAGGTGACAGATGAGGTAAGGTCACTTCCTTCCCCAAAGGATTCCAACTTGTTCAAGAAATTGAAAGCGGCCGCGAACGATCAGAAACAAGACAGACGGGTTGAGCATGAGCACAAAGACGTCGTGACCAAACCTTATATTCCTCCTGCTTCGACGTCCACCATCAAAGAAGGAAAATGGTATACTAGAGAGAAGGGGAAAGCAGTGGAGATCAGCCCTTCCAGAAAAAGGAAATTGCAGCGCAGGTTCGGAGAAGCCAAGCGTGCCTTGGAGGCTCTGGATCAGGGCCTGATCAAGCCGTCGCAACTGGTTAAATCTCCTGCGCAATATCAGAGGGAGATGGAGGCGTTAGCTGCTAAGCCACTGGTAGCTCCCCTCAGTTTTCAAAAACAGGCGCGCTCAGAGTCAGGAGCCTCTAAGCCTAGTGTTTTCTGCAGGATCACGACCAAGAGGACACCTCCGCTAGCTAGAAAGGACAACTCGCCAACCAGGCGGCCACATGTTAGGCGCAGGTTGTTTCAAGAGGAACCAGAAGCCAAACCCTCAGTTTTTGAAAGATTTGAGAGCAAGGGCATCACTGCAGAAGCTTTACAGTGGAGACCTAAGAAAGTCCAAAGTCTGGTGGTCGCGCCCCCAAAGGAGATACTTGTAGAGGAACAGAAATCAGACTCGCCATTGTTGATGGTCGAGCTGCGAGAACAGAAACAGTGTGAAGTAAAGGGCCTTGCAGAAGAGTCATTGGTAAATCGGCTGGCAAAGCAGTTCAACACTAACATCCCGGTTGGAGAGCCGAAGCTCAACCTGGAGGACGACATAGACGAAACTGAGGCGGTTGATACTTCCTGCAATATGGTTTACGTACTTCCTGCGAGATATGCTTTGCCAGTTGCCGAGCAGGAGTGTGTGGAGAATGAAGAAGGTAGCGATCAGCCTCTGCAAATCACGTCGGCTGCAACAACACCTTTGGCAGAGGCAGTGGTTCAAGAGACTGAAGACGCCGAGGGTAAGCGTTTCTTTATGAGCTTCACAAGACCAACGCCCTCGATGGTTCAACACATGCGACCTTTATATGTAACAGTGGAGATGGCTGGCACTACAGTTAGCAAGGTCACGGTCGACACAGGGGCCGCCGTCAACGTTATCACCACAAGAACCATGCACTTACTTGGGATCAAGAAAGAGAAAATCCAGTCTACGTCCCTCACGCTGAAGAACTTCACAGGGACAGTCACAAAGACTTTGAGCTTATTGTTTCTACGTATCAAGGTAGGACCAGCAGAGGGAGTCTATGCTTTCTTCGTGACAGATTGTTACGCAGCCTATAGCGCCATCCTGGGGTGCGATTGGATTCACCGAAGCTATTGTGTTCCTTCAACTCTCCACCAGGAGCTGGTAATGTGGAATATGGTAACAGATCAAGCAGAGGTGATTAAAGCAGATCCTCGCCCATTCCAAGTTTTCGCAAACTATGTAGATGCCAGGTACTACTTGGAGCCAATTACTCCATTGCAGGTTAGTGGCATCGATGACAAAGGCCATCCCACAGGGGTGACGGCCTCTGAATTGGCACAGTGGAGGCTTGCGCTCGCAAAAGAGGGCTTGGAAAGGCCTGGCCACGCTGTGCCCAAACCCTTAAACGATTAATGGATTACGACCTTCCAGAGGAACGGATAGAGGCCTTCCACTCTTTGTACGAAAGACTATCCTCGTACCTGGTGGAAAAAGAGGCCTATGATCGTGTCGCGACCTTGGAAATTGTCAACGAGGAGCTCTTTGACCAAGAAACAGAAGATGCAGAAGAAATTCAGCTGGCCCCAGCAGCGCTAGATGACACCCCTCCGAAGGTCAGAGATCCTACAGAGAAAGTCAATCTCGGAACAGCAACTGAACCTATGAAAGTGGCTATCAGCACTTACTTAGAGCCTAGAGAGAAACAGAGGCTCATTGAGTTATTATTAGAGTTCAAAGACTGCTTCGCGGAGAAATATGAAGACATGCCCGGCCTATCACCGGACTTGGTTTGCCATCAACTACCAACACTCCCTGACAAGAGGCCTGTGAAGCAAGAGCCGCGAAGAATGAACTCCGAAACTCAGGTTTTGGTCAAAGAAGAAGTTGAAAAGATGCATAGATCAGGCATCATTCGGGTGGCCAAATACAATAAGTGGTTGTCCAATATCGTGCCAGTCCGTAAGAAGAATGGTAAGATGAGGGTCTACGTGGATTACAGAGACCTTAATGTCGCTACGCCTAAAGACGTCTACCCCATGTCGGTCGCGGATATGTTGGTAGATGCAGTGGCAGGGCATGAATTGTTATCCTTCATGGACGGAACTGCGGGATATCACCAGATTCCAGTTGCGGAGGAAGACAGACACAAAACCGCGTTCCGTTGTCGAGGGTTCGCTGGCGTTTTTGAATATGTAGTTATGTCTTTTGGTCTGAAGAATGCTGGGGCAACGTATCAGAGAGCCATGAATCTAATCTTCCACGACATCCTAGGGAAGATTTTAGAGGTTTACATTGGTGACGTGGTCGTCAAGTCCAAGCAGCGCGGGGATCACATCACAGATCTCAGGAGAGTCTTCGAGCGAATGCGGCTGCACAAGCTCAAAATGAACCCTGCCAAATGCGTCTTCGGAGTTCAAGGAGGAGATTTTCTGGGATTCATTGTCCATCAAAGGGGTATCGAGGTCCCTGAGGATAAGGCAAGCGCAGTCATCAACGTCTCTTCCCCACGCACAAAGAAAGAATTGCAACGATTACTGGGTAAGATCAACTTCCTGAGACGTTTCATCTCTAACTCTGCAGGTAAAATCCAGCCTTTTTCCCCACTACTGAGACTACAAGGACAGAACGAGTTTGTGTGGGAATCTCAACACCAAGAGGCTTTTGACAAAATTAAGGCCTACCTGGCAAGCCCACCAGTACTCGTTCCACCAAGAGCTGGGTCTCCATTAAAGCTATATATATCGGAAGCCGAGGCATCCATTGGCAGCCTACTCGCCCAAGATGATGAGGAAGGTATCGAGCACGCCATTTTCTACCTCAGTAGGACGCTGACGGATTGTGAAACCAGGTATACCGCCATGGAAAAATTGTGTCTTACGTTGTACTTCTCCGCATGCAATTTGCGACACTACATGTTATCCTTCACCACTTGCATTATCGCTCAAACCGACTTGGTCAAGTACATGCTGTCACGACCTATTCTGCGAGGTCGTATTGGCAAATAGGTGTTGGCCTTATCCGAATTCTCGCTGCAATATGTTCCACAGAAAGCAGTGAAGGGACAAGACATCGCAGACTTTCTAGCACATCACCCTATGTTGGATGTCCCCACAGTGAAAGAGTTAGAGATAGCAATCACGACAACAACTCGGCCAGATTTGGCGCGCATTCCAGAATATGCTATTTGGCATCAGGCCACAATCTCCCTTCACCCCTGGATATTATTTTTTGATGGTTCAAGAACAGAAACACTAGCAGGGGCAGGATTATTCTGGAAAACCCAGCGGGCGATCGTTTTTCTTATTCCTTCCAATTGGAGTTTAAGTGCACCAATAATCAAGCAGAATATGAGGCCCTCATTATCGGCCTAGAAGTGTTACTAGAGCTCGGAGTAAGAGATGTCCAAGTACGCGGTGATTCTTTGCTTGTCATAAATCAACTTCAAGAGAAGTACAGGTGTGTGAGTTGCTTGCTTGTACCATATTTGAACAGCGCAGTTGAACTTCTGGATTAATTCACTGACGTGGATTTGGAATATATTCCTCGCGAACGCAACTTTGTGGCCAACGAACTTGCTCAACTGGCTACAGACATTACTTTGAAATATGGGGTCCGCGAGCGAATCCTGAAAGTTGAAAGATGCATGCTACCTTCTTGGCTTGCGCGACCCGATCCGCCAGACGATCCAGTCATCGCAGTCCTCGAACCTATTGATATAGATTGGCGCATCGCCTTGATTGCTTACCTCAAGCAACCAGACGCCACTGCAGACAGGAAGACTCGTTTTCTTGCCTTAAAATTACTTCCTCAGAAGTGATGAGCTGCGCCGACGCGGCGAAGATGGCATAGACTTCCGATGTGTGTTTGGCCGCGATGCGAAACGTTTAATGAGAGAAGCACATGCTGGCATATGTGGAGCCCATCAAGTGGGTCCAAAGATGCGTTGGCTCATCCGGCGACATGGGTATTACTGGCCCAGCATTCTGAAAGACTGTATCACGTTCGCGAAAGGTTGCCAGGATTGCCAGGCTCATGGACCAGTTTAGCATATTCCCAATATTCCCATGCAGCCTATTATTAAACCTTGGCCTGCGCGAGGCTGGGCATTGGAGTTGATTGGCATGATTCATCCCCATGCATCGCTCCAACAGAAGTTCATCATCGTCACTACAGATTTCTTCACTAAATGGGTCGAAGCTGAACCTTTGAAGGAAGCCTCTGGAGCGACCATTCGCCGATTCATCTTCCAAAATATTATATGCAGGTTCGGCGTCCCCGAGGTATTAGTATCGGACAGGGGGGCAGCATTTATGGGTGGCAATGTGGAGCAGCTCGTCAACGACTTCGGCATCCAGTTTCTCCACAGCACACCGTATTACGCTCAGTCTAATGGTCAAGCAGAGGCCAGTAACAAGATTATCATCACCTTACTGAAGAAGATGCTTGTTGAAAACCCTCGCCAATGGCACGAGACATTGTATGAAATGTTGTGGGCTTATCGCACTTCAAAGCGCACTCCAACTGCCACAACACCCTATGCACTCATGTTTGGTCATGACGCAGTTTTACCTTTGGAGATCAATGTTCACTCCCTACGTGTCCAGGATCAACATCATTTGATTGGTGATGACTACGTCCAGGCCATGTGGCAGGAGCACAAAGACCTTAGCGGCCAGCGCTTAGAGGCTTTGGACAACTTAGTCATGGAGAAGCAACGCATAGCTCGCGCCTATGATAAGAGAACTCGCGGCCACAGTTACAGAGAGGGCGAGCTCGTTTGGAAGGCAGTCCTTCCATTTGGTGAAAAGTTGACAGGTCGTGGTAAATGGACCCCACGCTGGGATGGGCCCTTTGTGATTCATAGGATTCTGGAACGTGGGGCTTTTCACCTCAGAGATTTGGATGGAGACCTCCACCGCAACCCTATCAACGACCAGTTCTTAAAGAAATACTACCCCAGCGTTTGGGAATTTGAAGACTGATTCCGTGGCAAAGACATGGGGGGCACACATAGTGTCCCTTGGCTCGCTTCACCCCTGGTACTTGGGCCTTTTCATTGTGGCCTCGTTCACCTATCTTCGCTCCACCTACGAACACTAGGGGGGCAATACTCTATATTTACAGGCCTTTATAGTGGCTCTTTTATTTTTGCATTTTTTGCATCTTTTATTTTTGCACCTAGCCATGGCTGGCAAATTTTTCGTACAACATTTTCGTACAATATCCTCGACATTATGTGTTAGGAATGTGTGTGAGGGCCTATACAAGAGGCCTTATTATTATATCATTGTTGTTTTCAGCAAATAAGAAAATTTCGAATCTTTCATTCATAAGTGGCTTTGCGGCCAAAAGCAAGACAATGTGTTCAAGAAAATTACATTAACAATATACAAAGCCAGAAAGTGGCTGAAATAACTAATAAGGATTCATGTCTTCTATGAGTTTCCGGATCTTGCGGCAAGAAGGGTTGATGAGACTCTTACTCTTCCTCTCTTCACCCTCCTCTGATCTGAGTCGCAGCTGCTATGATTTGTACTGGAAGGAGAGGGAAGGAAATAATCCATCGCAACCCTTCTAGTTGGTTATCCTCCGGGATGGAGACGGAATCAGCGCTGTAGTGCGGCCCAGCTACCTCACCTACCTCCAAAGGAAAACAGAAGGCGGTTCATCACACCTCGGAGGTAGGCCGCGGAAGAAGGCCGGTCGGCCTCAAAGTGGCCTTCCTCCCTTCTTCGCTTTGCTTCGCGCGGAGAAATCTGAAGAGAGGGACTCCCCAGATTGAGATGCCCCGTGTCAGGAGCCCTTCGTGTTCTTCAACCTATCCAAAACCTAGGATGTTCCATCCAAGCTTTCATAGACCAAAGACACGAAGTTGCCTGAGATTAGGCCATAAGGCCTACACAGGCAGTGAGATTAAGCCATAAAGCCTAAGATCTAGAGGCTAAGGGTGAGATAGTATGGAGAAGATTTGAGAGATAGAAGGAAGAGGAGAAAGGCTTGCAAGGTCATTTCTGGGTAAGCCATGTTTGTGTAAGTCTTCATCTTTCCAAGGTATTGATATTTATAGAGGCCTGCCTCAGTGGCCTCAACCCTTGGATATGGGCAGTTGAAGACGTTTCAACGCCATCAATGGGAAGATCAATACAATTCAATGCTGAGATCTCGAAACTAAACGGAATTGAATACGCGTGGATGAGAGAGCGGTCTCCAAGGAGGTAACCACTACAAGAAATATGAGCTTTTGCAACGAGTTTATATGCAAAGAGCCAAAATTCCTTGTATTTGGTGTGAGTATGCAAAGAATATTACAGTTCCTTGTATTTATTTAAGAGAATATACAAAGAATAGCAAACTTCCTTGCATTTGGGCTTCAGATATTTTAGAACCTAAAAATTCCTTGCAAAGGTTTCACAATCCTTGCATTAATCTGGGCAGGGGAGTATGCCGCTAAAATGAAAAAACTTAATACAAGGAATTGTACAATTCTTTGTTCTGTTTACATTAATACCGTAGAGATTTGAGAAAATTCCTTGTATGTAATAAAAAACAAGGAACCCAATTCCTTACTTCCTTTGCCAATATCAAATAGAAAAATAAACATATGGAAGCTTCTCTCACATACCCGAAAGACCAATTCTGAAAGCTCTCGATAATCTCTAAGAATTTGACGACGAACTCTTACGAGTACCGCCGATGCTCCTTGTTCCTATCAATTTTCCTATTCATCTTTGGCATTAGAAGAAGACATTTCTTCATGTCTCTCGTCCTTGATGTCATTAGCATAGTGAAAGTTGTATTCAGGTTCTTGTTCTCTCTCTGCTTGAAGATTTAATCTTTGATAGTTATGTTCTTGCGAATTGATGTATGGGCTTTCTATTTTTGTGCTTTGGGTTCTCTCTTAACAAGTCAATTTGGGATTTTTATGATTCTCTGTTGATCGGTGGTGATGAGAATGTTTTCAATTTGCTTTGTATAAAGGCAAAAAGAAAGGATTTTAGTTTGGCTAAACATTAGCCTGACTATGTCAATTTAGCTTTCAATTGCAAATGTACAAAATTGATCATTTGATAGTGTAAAGAATGAAAATTGCTAAAGACCTTGATATAGTTCATACCTTTTTGCAAAATCAGAGCTCTATAACAAAGAACTTTGCGAAAACCAAGTGAGAAAATGAGGGAAAGTAAGAAAAATTAGGTCAGCTTTGTTTGGTTGGAGAGGAGGGTTAAGGTAAAGTGTTGGGCTTTCATGGTCTGCTGGCTTTACCAGAACAAGGAGTTGCAGAACGAAAATGGTTTAAATTTTTTTTTTTGATAAGACGGAATTGTTTTCATTTATAAGAAGTGTTCTTCGGGATTTCCTCAAACTTAGATGTTAAAGATGCGAGTATTAGGACTGTTTATGATATACTCAGAAATGGGGAGCAATGAGAATGATTCTGAAGCTATTCACAGTTTCGTTTTCTTAGTACTGTTTTGTGTGGTCGAGGCCTGCTGGTTCTGTGTATCTTGAATTATGGTTAAATATGTTTGGCTGTTCCATGCTTGCCATCTCATTTAGGAGCAAAGTTAGCTGTAAAAGCACATAGAGACCTGAAAATGGCAGAGGTTGGTCTGAGATCAGAGTGATCAAGGGAAACACTGGATAAGAGAAGGGTTTGGAGTTTTACGGGAACAAGATTTTCAGAAATTATGTCAGATGAGATCCAAGATAGGAAAAAATAAAAAGCTCAAAGCTACAAACTCTGACATTGATCTTCTCCCTCGCTTTTTTTTGTGTTTGTAGAGATAGTAGTTTTGTTAGAGCTTACCATTCCATTGGTTGATATTTTGAGTTTCCATGGCCTTTATTAGCCAAAACCCATCGGTTTAGGCACCATTTTCTCATCTTAATCTTATTCTTGTTATGTCCATTGGATCATGAGTTTATGATATACTTAGTCATGGTCATAGTCAATGATAGGGTGGACTGACTCAGCTATGACGTAGTCTCTATTGTTGCACCCCCTTCCTTTAGTTCACTTTTGCTCTAGTTGTTTCTTGTCCACCTTTTTACTTTTTGGGGGTTATGTTGTTGCTGGAAAGAGGAATATTACAGATTTATATTCAAGATACAAAAAAAATTTCTGTTGCTCCCAGTTTTTTGTTTTCCTCTGCCATTTTATCTTTTAAAGATATGCATGCAGTAGTGGTGGCATTTTCTAAGTGCTTGTAATTGGCAATTCATGTCCTATGAGAAACAATTTTTCCTTGAGGAATGTAAAAGAAAAAGAAAAAGAAGTGTATTATATTGATAAAGGAAGGGGATATAGACTAAATGGATTGTCTTTTTCCTAATGGTTTGGGTACAAATGTTGTAAGGAATTTTTTTTTTCCTTTTTCAACTGATGTGGTTATGGCTTTGTCTTGGTTTCAGATATTGATTTCTCTCTAAAGGTGGTTGTGTTGTTGATCTATATGCAGGTTGATACTTGTGTTGCTAGTGGGGGAAAATTGCTAATTCCTTCATTTGCTTTGGGTAGAGCTCAGGTATTTTAATAAAGATAATTTTGATTGCTTTGACTTCAATTACATGTATCTCAGCCAATTTCAACATGTCTTAGTTTATGATAAGCATTATTACTCTACTTTTTTTTTTTTTTTAATAGTGGCACATATACTTATTGTATCAAAATTTAATGGTTTGATCTTGCAAATATTATTGCAGTACAAGGAAACCATTAAGGTCATTAGAATCCTCCTGAAATGATTTGCGTGAAGTCGTTAAATTGAGCTTGTGTATTCCTCAAAGAAACTAAGGAAAAAGTTTGATTTCACTACCTCCTTTTTTCAAGTATCGATCTCAATATGTCATGATATGAATTATTTATCTATCAACATGTATACATGTTCAAAAATTTCAGCATGTCTTTAGTTCATTATGATCTTGGTATATATTTTTAAGTACTTGTTTGCTTTCCTTCATTTACTTCTAAAGATTAGTGGCCCATTATATACATATACACACATGCACGATATATGTCTAGGTCAATTAGTCTAGGTAATGTCTCAGTTGAAGTTCAATGAAATATACATGTTATTTTTTATAATGTATTCTATGTTTGATTAGTGCACTGCTTGTACTTATTGTTCTTTAAGCTAAGGAAGATGTTAATTTGTAATTGAAATATTGCAGATGGCTCAAGGGAGAGGGAAGCGGATAAGGATGGTTCAAAAAGTGCCTCCACCTCAACAGCCGGCCAACTACAACAACTATGGCAGATAATGTGTCAGCTACACCTACTGTGCGTGAGAATGTGCCAGCAACACCAACTATGACAAATAATGTGTTAGCCACCCCTACTGTGCGTAAAAATGTGCTAGCAACTACTGTTCATGTGCTCATGTCAGTCATGTGTGTGCAAGAGCTAACATGCCACCAAGAGCTAATTTGCCACCACAAACTAATGTGCCACTACCAGCTAACATGCCTCCATCAAATCATCGACTGCCTACCCAATAAGGTAAATCGTATTTGTCTTTTTTTCCTGTTTTTTTTCCCAAAGCAAATTGGATTAGACATATAGGATAGGTAAATATATATAATTGGTTTTTGTTTGTAGAAATCCCTTTTGTGGGCATTGGCATGAAAAGGAAGTGTGGTAAAGCTCTTCAGGATCTTATAAAGGCTAATGGTGGACCTATGCGTGTTGACTTTCATCCAACCATCCATGTCCCTTCTAATAATGACACAATTTCTAAAATGTTTACTTCTGAGATAGGAATTACTGTTCAGGGTGGGGCACCAGTATGTAAATATGGCTGGTCTGATGTTGATGAAGATGATAAGAGGTTGCTAAGAGAGGATTTGCAGGTGAGTTTATCCTAAATGAGGTGGATTTGTTCTTTGTTTTAAATAAATAATTGTTTACTAACAATTCTGATGATAAGTATACCTGTACCTAAGGTAAATGTAAATGTCATGTACCTAACAATTCTTAATCAGGTGTTCTTTACAGTGGACTTAACTGATCTAGCTGTTGTTGCTTATGTGGGTTCCAAAATGTCTACTACTTACTCCCAATTCAAGACTCGACTAAAGGAGTGGAAAGCATTTGGCTCACCTGAGCAAGGAAGAGCAAACTTGCCTAATGCAGATTTATGGAATGAGAGATCTGTCTCACATTGGCACTAGCTTTGTGACAACATATATACCAACCAGTCTTGCATTGTATGGATTCATTAATTTCTTTGGTTTTATTATTCATTTATTCTAATTGAACTTTTACAGATTTGATTGATAATTATTTGCATAATGAAGGAGATTGCGGAAAAGAATTCTGCTAACAGGTATATGCAAGTATGCAACAACATACTCATAGTGCTGGTGCACGGCCATACGTTCAACATGCTTTGGTGGCCTCTAAGGTAAACATGAATTAGTTTCAAGTTCAAAAGCCACTCTTAAATGGGCAGTCAACTGATTATTAATATATATATATATATATATGTGTGTGTGTGTGTGTGTGTGTGTGTGTTTAATGGAGGGTGGGAAGGAGTTGTCACTCATACAGAATTGGGGAGAGAAACACAAGGATAATAATCAAGAATGGATCAATGAGGCTGCCAAGAACAAATATGTAAGTCACTTAACTTAATTTAGGTTGTGTATACTGCATAAAGATTGTGTTGGTGATGATCTCAGCCCTCCACTCCTTGTGGCCTTTAAATTAAGCTTATTAATCTCTTACTAGATCGTTGTATTTAATCATGGATAATGAATGTAAATCATTTGGCCAATCTCTTTATCATCTATCTTGATATCTGTCATTCTTTTTTATCTTATTAGTTGCATAATAATGATATGGCATCTTTCTGAAATATAGACATACTCAATGTATCTTTCTTATTAGTTGTTTGGTTGGGATGCTTCCCAGCTTTTAATGAATATCTTTGACCAAAAAAAAAAAATGTGTAACTTGACTTTTATATCCAGAACTTGAGTTTGTTTTGGTGATAGTATCCTATTCAACGGGTATTTGTTAAGCCTGATTTCTGCACAAGTTGAAAATATGATAATATAATGTCAACCTCATTTGCAAATGGATGTATCGAATATGGAGATATGTGTAATTAATGAACGAAAACAGAGACTAGAACAAAGCTAGTGTACTTGCGTACATAAAATTTTCTCATACCAAGAAGATCAAAGTGGTTATTGCCAAATCTTTCTTAAATAATCTGGGCATCTTTCTCAAATTTAGGCCCTTAGTTATGTTATTTGCTTTTATTTATCTATATATTAATTCTACTTGTGTAGGAGAAGACGGAGGCTGAGAGGAATGCCCTTATAGAGAAGTTATACCAAGAGGCACCTGAGGGTACTGCACATGATTCTATCAAACTGACTTTGGAAGCTGGGTACCCAATAATGGCTAAGGAGCTTGGGAGGAAGGGTAGGATGATCCATGACATTGGTAACATCCCTCACATACGTTCTAACATACGCAGAGTATCTGCATGTGGTTGCAACAATTCTGAGGTAGCTGAATTGCGTGATCTTATCGACCAACTTACCTTTAACATGCTCAGTATGAAGGAACAAAATGGACTACTGAAGGCTCAAGTGGAATGTTGATTGAGGCAATCTCCTGGGCAGATGAGTGAGGATCACTTCCCCCATCCTAGCACCAACTTCTAAGACTTTGCTTGAGTAGTTTGGGTGAGCATTTGCTAGACTTTTGGTCTGATGTCCCTTTTTGTGCAGTTATAGCTTTTTACCTTGATTATGGTACTGTCTAGCAATACTCAAGCAAATCCAATGTGTCCCTTTTGAGTAATGCAAGCTGACACATATAGGACTTTAGTGGATTTACTTGAGTTTTGACCTTGTGCTTCACTCAGCTCAAAGTCTCAACACATATAGGACATCTAATTAGCTTAGTGCAGCTAATGTAGGCTGCGTAGCTTCTAAATTTTGGTGTACAAATGAACAAGTTGCTTATATATGAAACAGTTATTTAATGTGAAATATGAAGAATTTCTTTTATATTCAGTTTATTTTTTTTTTATTTGCTGGAAAATCAATTTATATTTAATCAGAAAAAAAAAATTATTCAAGGAATGGAAGTTCTCAAATTCCTTGCAATAGCTCACGCAAAAGCAAATGCAAAGACCAACATGCAAAGAAATTTCCTTGCATTTGATATTTGCACACTCATACTTTTACAAAAATGTAAGAAAATTTCCTTGTATATGAGTCCTTGCATTTGGGAAAATAGTAAAAATTCCTTGTATCTAGTTTAATGTAAGGACTGATATGCAAGGAATTATCCTTACATATAGTCAGTAATGTGGACCCCAAATTGTAAAATGCAAGGACAAATTCCTTGCAAATGATTGTCCAAATGTAAGGAATTTTCAAGTTGTTGTATTTGCTCTTTTGCAAGGGCCTCTTTGCAAGGACTCAAATGTAAGGAATATTCCTTGCATTTGGGTTAATGCAACGAATTTTCAGTTTTTTACAAGGAAAAAATTCCTTGCAAAAGGTCATTTTTCTTGTAGTGAACCGTTCCTTTTCAAGATTATCTTTTGAAACTGTTTTCGTGCAGTTAAAGCGTTGAATAAAACAATTGCTTACGAGATAAAAGAAATTTGGTCCAATAAAGTGGGCTAAATAATTAATTGGTAGTAATATTGTTCATACAACTTAATGGGCCTAATATCAGAGGCCTAAAAATCCCCGGCCTGCATGAGCTAAGCGGAGGAAGAGTTCATCCAGGCGAAAGCTAGCATCAGAGGCAGCTTGTGTGGCCTGCAGGGCTGCTGCACGAGCTTGGGCCAGGTTATGGGTCAGCTGCTGCACGAGCTTGGGCCAGGTCATGGGTCAACGTCTCGAAAGCATCAAGGGGCTGTTCCAATTGAGGTTCCGCTTGGGCAAGCCTAGCCGTCACATCAGTTAATTAGGCTTGAAGATCCTGGATCTAGGTCCGCAGGTGGTTTCTTTCAAAAGTTAGATCCCTGATGAGACCAGCCCGATCACCCAAGAAATCATGCGCTGCATCCGTCTATTGAGAAAGAGTCTGGTAGTGGGTTTCAGTCTGCCTGGCCTGCGCGGTCGCGACCGCCCTTTCATTGAGCCCTTGGGGAAGATCCTGCAGCAGCTGGTCAACCTCTTGAAATTGGTCTTCAGTGATAGCCCCATCGCGGAGAAGTACCCTCAGATACTCCAAAAACTCTCGCGGGCGCGCCAGGAATCAGAATATTAGGACCCAGGAGACAACGAAGACCTTCTCGGGCATCATCTACGACGCCAGGAGGGGTCACTTCGAGCACGCAAGCTAGCCGTTCTAAAGTGGACGGAGGCGGTTGTTCAGCGATAGGAGGGGCCTCGAGAGGCTCCGCGACAGGTACTTCCTCTAGCAATGGTTCAGGGTTTTCTCCTACCTCCCCGACTTCAATGGCTTGAGGGGCATGGGGGGCAGGCTCCTGACCAACTACATCAAGGACAAGTTCAGCAGGATACTCGGCCACTATCTCTCCGGCTATGACAGCCGCTTCCTCGTTTGGAATGGCATTTAGGTCCTAGAAGGAGAAGAGACATTATCAGAATAACCAAGCCAGGAGTTAATGATAAAACATTTTGTTAAGAGAAGTACCTCTTCAGTAGGTGGCTCGCGAAGAGTTGCTGTTGGAACAGGTACCTGGGCGATCTCACCGGACGCTGGAATTGAATCAGGCCCTGCCTGTTCCAGAAGGAGGTTTGTAGTTGGCTGCCCATGGGAGATATCTGGGAGCGGCACCCTTTCTTCAACCTCAGGCGAGCTGTCATCTATAACCTGTATGGGGACCAGAACCAACTGCATGTTGTTTGTAGCATCAATTGGAGAGGGAGGATTATTTGGCTCTTGGATTTGTGAACCAGGCACACCTTTGCCAGTAGCGGAAGATCCTTCCCCAATTTATCTTGATGACCTGCGATGAACCTATAGAGGAAGAGCGTTATAGAATCATACATAGCAAAACATGGCTAAATGCAAACATAACATCATGGCTCATTTTAGATGAGTATTACCAGTCGGTCAGCGACGGGTTCATATTCTGCCCATGGATCAGTCTGGGGATCAGCGCGACTGCGCTTGTGGGCTAAAGCGGCAGCAATCTGTCAGGATTAAAAGTAGCTTCAAAATAAGCTTCGAAGAAAGTGACAGGATTATGAGATTCTAAGACAAGAGTATTACTGTTTGTGGGTCATCATCGTCAGAGGAAGAGTTTTCGACTTCAGGCTCTGTCGCTATCGCTTTCTTCTTCGCGGCCTGACTAGTGGTCGGAGAAGCGTCAACTACAAGACCGCCAGAGGGTGGCACACCTCCCTGATGCAACAAAGCATGAGTAAAAGGGGAAAAGCAGACAGAAAATAATAAAAATATATGTAAGACAATTACCTCTTGAGGAGGCTCGCGGATAACGATCCCAGCCTGGACTGGGTGAGGGGCTCGCGCGGGTCGCGGAGTCGGTTCAGGTAGTGGAGGTCGCGCCTCAGCTTCAGGAAAGCGAGCAAGTAGCTCGGTATCAGCATCATAAGGATATCTCAGCTCTTCAAAAATGGTCGCGAAGAGCTCATCATCCCTCTGTCCCCAGCAGTTGACGGAAACTTCTGACCACCATTGATCATAATCTTCAGCAGTCCCATCCACAGGGTAGATGTTATTAGCCCAATCAGGAAGATAAACCAGTACGAGCATGCTCTATGCTGGCGGAGGCCCAGTCAAGGGGCCAATTCTGCGCCAAGAAGTGTTGTAGTTCCAAGCATCATAAAGGGGGAACGACACTAGTTGGATAAGACCAAACTGGCAAGCAAAGTGGTTGGGAGCGCAAAGCTCATAACTGAGGTCATCGGATGCAAGCCTAATGTCGGAGCAAGAGATCGCGCGGTGAAAAGCCAAGTGCGCGCGATCACTATAGTTAGGAGCTCCAGGAAGGCACCCATTTTCAAGAGGAGCAGGGAATCTCCTATTGAGTACTAAATCGCAGTAGGGCATCTCATGTAGGAGGTACAAATATGAGAAACACTCAGAATAGGGTGGTGATATGTACCTCTCCTCGCGACAAAACCACTGACCAAGAAGAGCGTCAGCCGGTGGTAGCAATGAAATATCGTCGCAGCGGAAGAATGGGAAGTAGGTTTGAATCCAGAAATCAAGGATCCAAAAAAGGCCAGAGATACTAGTCTCGAAAGGATGCATGGTGGCCTGATATAGAGTACGGTAGAAGGTGCCCAACACCGGTTGTCCTAACCCCACGCTGCGGCCGTTATAGAGGGCTGTGGCCAGGAAAGTCCAAGGACCAGTGGGCTTATTGGCGGAGATACAGAAGATGAACTTGCAGAGCCAATACTCCAGAAAAACAATGCCACCAGTCGCGTTATGTTCTTTGTGGTAATAGGCCAACCACCGCGGATAAGAGCTGCTATGGACGCCGCGACCAGTTTGGGCCATGGTGGATGAGAAATTGTCAGAATCGAATTCGCCGTGTAGATAGGGCTCACCATCAATGGGCAATCTAGTAATGGTAAGAATATCCAATAATGTAATACTCATTTGGCCAAAACGGAAGTCAAAGGTGTTGGTGGCAGTATTCCAAAAGCAAAGGAAGGCAGCGAGTGGCGAGCGATTGCCGCCGCGAGGAAGGCGAAAACATAAATCAATGGTTTGGGTAATACCTGCTGCATTCCAGCTAGCCAGATCTCGTACTCGCGCTTCGCGGTACCAAGAAAGCTCCGCCGCGCTGATCGAAGATGGCCAGTACCCTATTTTTGCTCGATATTTTTGCGCACCCCAACTGCTAAAATCTCCAGGGGTCCTTCGGAGGACCGGAATGGGTCGACAGATGGGTAGGCCGTAGAGGGCCAGAGCGTCGTCTGGAATGAAATCTGGCGGTGCCGGGCCCAGTCTGACATAGTGATTTGGGAGCCTAAGAAGCAGTGGTCTCAGGATATTGGTGTGAAGATGACAACGGGCGCCAATTCGGGTTCCCCAAGTACGAGCGGCTTTCTCGTTGAGTTCTTCCTCCTGATCGATAATTATTTTCTTTGGAGGAGCCATTTCTGGGTTTCTGTAAGGAGGATTGTGTGGGGATAGAAGGGTTCTGGGTTTTAGGAGACTGAAGAGTTTCTGATGTGACAAGTTTGGAGTGGCTGCGGGATTTAAATAAAAGATTTTGTGAGGGAAACGATGCGACGAAAAGACGTTTTGTCAAGCGAATAGATGCAACCCTCATTAATGATATCGTTTCGACCATCAGACGTGTCGTTTTAGTCCTCTTCAATCAGTTACATTCTTGTAGGCCCGATTTCGGGGCCTGAGGGGCAATGTTTGAGCCCAAAAGTAATTTTGGCGAGATCATTTAATGGATTTGGCGTAGCAGGCCGATACCTGCGGCCCAAAAATAAGTCTACTTGGGATTGGGTTACAGTTTCACCCATTCCGAAACTCGTAAGGAAAACGAGCCCTTACTGGAGTCAGGTAGCGGAGATTGAATAGGAAACTGTAATCAATAATCCTTCTATGGCAAGGAACGGTCGAAACCCTAGGTATAAATACCAGGTTTCAAGGACAAATCAAGGACAACTCTCAAATCAATCAATCCCTCGGATTATCAAGCCTCCCCGGAGCAAACCTTCAACCTCGTTGAAACCCGGCGACCGTGCTTGCAGTCCTAGTCTCTCCAAGAGCCGACTGTTAGTGCTACTGCCACCGATACTACCAGCGAAGCAAGGGTAACGTCCTCGCAACCCCCGCGAAGCTAAAGTCACGCTTTAGCAAACCTTGTGCTTTCTCCAAACTTCCCAGTGATTTCTCTGCTCAACCTACAACGTTGAGTATCAATTCGGTGACGCGAAGAGATCACAACCAAAGCCCTTATCTGTAAGGCAAGAAGTCCTTTCTCGTAAGGCAAAGAAAAGAGCCTTGTGACGAGGTTGGTGCTCTCCTCGTCCACAACTCTTGATCAAGAAGTCAGGTCAAGGGAACCCCCCCCCCCCCCCCCCCCCCGACTGCACCTCACGGTGCTGGCACGCTCTCGCATTCAAAAGAGACAGTTTGTACCACACAGGATTTTCGCGTCAAACACTTTGTTTCAAAAGGATGGATGACTAGATTAAGAGGTAAGTGAGAAGGATGACTCATTTAGGTGATACTACGGAGGTTACTCCCTCATTGAGGTTTAGGCCCCTATCGGCTACTCCCACATAGTGGTTTAGGCTCATTTTATAGTATCTCTAAGATCCAATTGAACCCATCACCCAGGGTTCCAATCTAAGACACCATCTGTATGTTCCCCTTACTCAGCTGGAAAATTAACTTATGTGTTAGACCATTCTCCAAGTGCTAACACTACTACAAAAATTGAATCAGACGACACCTTTCAGACGACAGTATGCAATTTTCTGTCGTGTGATTTAATTTTTTTTTTTTCAGACGTCGTTTTTGTAAGAGCCGTTGTGTGATAGAGACTTAGAAATTAGTTCGGAAGACGTTTAAGATAAAAACTGTTGTGTGACGCTCAAAAAATTGAGCGGCAAGTTTCCCATCGTGTTAGTGGTGCCATACCTCATATGAAACCCAAAGTTTTCTCCAACATGTATTAGTCAGACGATGAAAAATAATATAATTGTGGTCTGATAAAATAGTTTGACAAAAAGGAGGAAGATTTTCCACCACCATTTTTCTCCAACCCCCCAAATGGAGAAGTCAAGTTAACACGAGACAAATCCCAAATTTAAAACTTATGCATTCAGACCACATTATTTTTAATTTTTGTTGTGTGAGTCCTTGTAGGGCTTGTCCAAATTGATATGGCCGAACTTGAAACCCTACACTTAAAGCGAAAAAAAATAACAAAAACCAAAATCCTCACTCCTCACTCTCCACAACGCCTCACTCCTTACTCTCGAACAAAAACTTGCAGCCAAAATCAATCTTCGCTCGTGCCTCACCTTAAAACCAAAACCAGTCTCTCTTCCTCAAACCTCCAGAAGCCAACAACCCTAATTTTCTTGATACCCTTTTGGAGAAACTGAAGCACTCTCTTTCCCTCGCACTCGTTCACTTCTACCCACTCGCGGGTCAAGAAAGAACATGACCCTCATCTCTACTTAGTCTATGTGGATTGCAGCAATATCCCCGGAGTTTGACGACTTGACGGCTTGATGCCCTAAATCCAAAACGAGTCGTCCTCTGATGTCCCTTCCAGATCCCCATCACACTCTGCTGAATTCGAAATCCCTAGTTTTCTAGGGTTTCAATTTTCAATCTCAAGAGGAAAATGTTGAAGCGGAAGGCGTCACATAAGAAGATGTTCTCCCCCATCATCTCTGGTACGAGCCCCTCAAGGCCATCACCGACCATAATCCAAGCGGTTGTCATCAGGTCTGGGAGCCCAATCTCTAGTCCAAGGTTATGATTTATATATACTACTGATCCTCTCCGTTGATTCGGTCTGGGTCCTTCAATTGATATTCACTCTGTTTGTTTTAGGTTGACCCAAATTTCAAAAAAGGAGGAGGAGACCACAGTAATTCTCTGAATCACTCCAAAATTCCCAATTCCCATACAATTCCTAGATTCCCGAATCAACCAATCCAATCCAAATAAGACGATCAGTGATCTTCCTTCTCCTATTTGCTCCCTTGATCGGGTGTTTCGTCAAGGCTGGTTCAGTCGAGGAGACCTCTCTCGCCAACCTAGATTCCGCCGGCAGCGCTCTTCAGCTGTTCAGCTCTCTTCTGCCTCTTGCACTGTAACCACCCCTCCTTCATTATCTTCACTTTTGTTTCTTCTTCTTGTTCTGAATTTTCTGAAACTTGGTTGGTGCAGTAGGAATGAAGGAGCGGTCTTGGTCACATTGGATGGCAAGGTAGTTTCTGTCAACCCCAAGACGATGGAGATTGAGTGGGCCTTGTCCTCTGGCTCCCAAATTCACTCTTCCTATCAGAGCGTCTCTTATTTCAACAACTGCAGGAGTGATGATGATCACTCTTTCATTGATATTGGTGAAGACTGGACCCTCAATCGTCACAACAACACCAACAAGAAGAAGGTATGCCACGCCAACTAAATCTTTTCATACTGTATTATTAGAAAGTTTCCGAAGCCAATGTGGTGGAGAATAGTGGTCAAGTTAGTTTTATGTGCATTGAAAGTATTTAGATGGTTAATATTGTGTTTATTGATGTGCATTTTTTATTTTAATATGATTAATGGTAATGCTAGAAACTGTCGTCGAGTATTAGAGAATATGTTGCAAGTACTCCGCTAGTTTCCAAGGATGGAGGAGCCAAGATCCTCAACTTGCATTTCAATCTTGAAAAGCTTTCGACTTTTGATTTAGATTGTTATTGATTAAGTGGTGGAATAAGAAATTTGTTTGAGGTTTTCTGTATGTTAATGTGTAGGCACTGATGGCAATGACTGCTCCCAATTTCAACTTTTGTCACTCCCTAATTCCAGAAAGAGTGGTATTGTTCTATTCTTTACCGATTTACAATTTAATTATTTCCATGAACAATTGAGCAGTGCATTAGTTGTTTGTAACTCATTAGTGGTGGAATTTCTTCTGCAATTGTGGTGGGATTTCTCTTCTGCAATTGATTATGGTGTTTTCTGTTTTTCTCTTGGTGAATGATAAATCATCAGTGGGATATTGATTTGATTAAAATGAGGTCTATTTCTTCAAGTAGAAACAAAAGGTCTGATTTGAGTAGAAACAAAAGGTCTGATTTGATTAAAATAAGGTCTGCTTCACTTCAATCAACACTTTTGTTTGTTGACGGAAAGCAAAAGTAGAAGAAAAGAAATTTACTTGGTTGTACATTGGTAACTTTTACCATAGCCTGTCATCTTGCAAAGCAAGCCTTTGATGAAGCTATCTCCGAGCTGGATACTTTGAGTGAGGAGTCATACAAGGACAACACCTTAATCATGCAACTTTTGAGGGACAACCTCACATTGTGGACCTCTGACATTCCAGGGGATGGAGCTAATTATAAGTTATTATAAGAGAAAGAATTTACTACCTTCTGCATTTGTGTTGGTAGAGTTTCTCTCAAGTTGGATTTTATCTTATTTTCTTTTATCTTGAGGATGGTGGCTTTCTGGATTATTGTCATTTCATGCGGATGCATTAGTAAGGACTTGTTGTATCTTGTTTCAAGTCTTGGATGTTTATTTGTGACTTCAAATTTGGGAGTGTCTTTTGACAATTTATTAGATGGAGTAATGGTTGTCTGATGTGTTCCTATCTATTAAAGTCATATTTCGTTGAGTAATCCTGTTACTTATAGCTTCTAAATTTCACTTCATATGTGGTGTTGTTAAATGTCCTAATAATGGTAGTTGTCTTCAATTAAATGACACCAGCCTATTTGGATTTTTGCAAATTTCGATGGCCCAAGTAGTAGTAGTCATTTGTATGCATTATTGTTTATTTTCATACTCTTTGGGTTTCCAGCCTGTATCACCTATGCAAGAGAGAGCATGGCCTTGCTAGCTCATGCGTGTAGAAAGCTATATAGTAATATGTTGATGTAGAAAGCTATGTAATAATATGTTGATAGTGATCAGATAACATTAGGTGATTTCTTGATACTTTTTCTGGGAAAGCCAAAAAGATATTTGCAGAGTTCAGAAACAGTAGAAGAGTTAACTAATATAAGTCTTTTGTTTTCTCATACATGTAACGTGGTTATGTAAAACACATAATTTTGATAGTGGTTTCAAACTAGAAGATGATTGTTGATACTTTATCCGAGGAAACTCAAAAGATACTTCTAGAAATTGAAAAGATTACCAAAAGATTGTCCATAAGGTTTTTATGTAGCACATAAAAGAATTATAGTTGCAGAATTAAAAAGTAAAGAGTAATTATAGACAAAAATAGAACTTAGAATCAAAATTGTTTGTTTTTTATGTAGCAAGGATGTGAATTGGTTATTAGGTTTGTCTCTTTTCTTTCCCAGCTTGATCCAGTAAGACATATATGTTAAAGATACATAGTGCTTTGATTCCTAATAGCCTCATATGATAGAAATTTGGCCAATTATGTGGACGAATTTGATATTAATGGGTTGACATGATCTTTTTTTATTAGCCATAGGTTTATTTAAAGAATTTCTTTGTAATCCTGAATTCTGGAACATAAATGAGGTGGAATCGCTGTATATGGGATTAATGCATATTATGTATGTGGCATTAAGGGGTTGAGATATTGTTTGGGTTCACTGCAAATAGTCTGATATTATTGTCAAGATGTGTTTGGAACTGTGTAGTTCGATCATGCTTTTGTTCTTATATCTTAGGTTGTGTTGAACTTTGTTCTAAATTACCCTTTCCATTGACTCTATCTCCCGCTCCTGCTCTCCTTGTCTCCAAATTTTCTTAACGAGTTGATATCTGCATAATTCATTCATTTATTATTCTGTTGTAGTTGAAGAAGGGCAGAAGGCAGACAGCTCTGCAAAAACTGGAGGTGAAGATGTAGAAATACATGCATATAAGAGACCAGCACTTTTATGTTTATGGTCAAGTGGAAATTGATGAAGTCCGTAATGAGCTCGCAAGTTATGTGTTGAAGAACATCCTCAAGCTGTAATGTATGCAGTTGCTCATGCCCTAGAAGCTGTAAAGTGAAATAGGCTAGAAATGTGTTTTTGTGCTCCAAAGTGACAATTTAAAGTGCATTTCTTCACTTATTTGCTAGTGGAGTAGTATAGATGTGCTCCATATTTTGGTGTTGGCATGGAGTAGTATAGTGCTCCTTTTTGGCAATATTGTCTAATACATTCCAGTACAATTATGTGGATTATAACAATATTAGATATATATTGGTAATTACTGTTTATATGGTAATTTTTTATTTCATTTTCTGCTGTACGTACACAATGTTCACAATAACCATACAATACAAACTGTTGTGTGGGAGTAATACAGATCACGGATGCAATCAATGTTTTAGTTGTGTGAATAACAGTCACACAACAGTTATTAAAAAAAAAAAAAAAGACTTCTGAATCACAATCACACAACAGTTATAACAAAAAAAATGACTTCTAAATCACAATCACACAACGGGTTCTTAAGTTGCCCGTCGTCTGAGTGACGTTCACACGACAGTTAATGATGTCGACAAGCTATCGACAGCCTGTCGACATGCTATCAACATGGATGCCGAGTTCTTCAGACGACAGTTCTCTAAATCATGTTTCATCAAACGGCAGCGAGATATACGACAGTTTAGCCGTCGTCTTATTCAATTTTTGTACTAGTCCCTCAACCTCAAGAGACCTTAGCAAGGTACTAATGAAGGGTTAAGGCCAATATTAACAAAAGGGCCCTTGTCTACTCATACGATTTTACACACTTACAACAATTAAGTATTTAATTAAGTATTTAACTAAATTCATAACAACCTAAGTATAATCTAAGTGAAACACATACAATTTACAACCTGCTTAATCTAAGTGAAACACATACAATTTACAACATGCTTAACAAAAAACTCATTCTCCAATTTTACAACATACGTACAATTTACAACATGCTTAAAAACTTCTACAAATTGCACAACAATTATAAAAGACATACTTAATTTCGTAACATTCATAAAACTTAAACTAAATCACAATTATAGCTTGGCCTAACATAAATCGCAATTTGTCACCATTCCACAAGTGTAGTACAAAAATTTAGCATGCATTCTATATAAACAACAAAATCGATGACACTTTAAGCACTAGAGATTTTAACAATCCCCTGCAACGGCGCCAAAAATTGATACGGCTAAAATAGCCTCACAATTTAACCCTGCAAAATGTAGTTGTCATTATAGGATAAGCAGGGATCGTTCAGTCCGGGGATTGTAGGGTACACCTACACAAAAAGGTCAATTAACAAATAAAAGAATAAAAAGGGGGTTTTGAAATTTGGTTCTTAATCTACTTAAAATAAAAACAAAACAAATAAAACTATCTACAATGATCGACTTCCCTAACCTAGACCAATACCACTCGGAAATTACTAAGTGTAAAAACAGAAAATCCATTTCAACATGCTACAAAAATGTGCCCATCTTAAATGCCTAGATAAGAGACCAAATGGAAAGCCTTAGCTGATCAATCCATTTATCTAATTCGTTCTAATGTAGGCTTGGATCAGAAAAGTCCTTACCAAGCCCAATACTGCTAATTTTCAAAAACACTTAGCATAATTCTCTTAACTAGTAGTATTATGTAACCCTTGAATCAACTCACACATGCAAATTAATCATTACACATAAATTTAACACGTAATTTCCAGAATCATTTAACCATTGAAACATGATTTTTACCACTTTTTAGAACTAATTACTACTTGTTTAACTTAGCACCTTAACAAATAACAATTACTCTTGGCAAGAACTCTCACCGTTATTCTGGCATGCAAACTTATTAACCTAACTCTGAAAATTACCTAAATATGTAAAAAGGCCCAAGATTGTAACATGCATCATAAAAGAATTCTCAAAATCATCTCAATAATAAACTGAAAATCTCAAAAATATTAATAAAAAATATTCTGAAATTTTCATGTCTCCAATTACACAACTCACAAATCCAAACACACAAAACCGAAACAAAAATTGTAAGTAGAGTCATAGTTACACTTTGAAGCTTTCCTCAGCGGCTTGGCAGCAAGATGATGAACTCGTCTATGCTATGGTGGTGGAGCGTCCTTGACTCAGCGCCTAAGAACTTCGTAGATTGATGGATGGATGGTGGCCACGGTCTTGTAGGTGTTGGAAGTTTGAGGAGTGAATTTGGCAGAGTCTCAAAATAGTTTTTGGCCAGGAAGTGATACCAATTCTGTTCTGGACGTTGCCTATTTATAGGGGAGCGTTGGTTGGCTTTTGTCGATCATACCCTTCATCATTTGGACGGATGGGATTGCATCATAATTCCTTTAATTTTTCAATTAAAACGTCTCCTTTATGGCCTTAATTCCTCTCATAATGGGGTCTTTTAACAAGCTTAAACGTCTTTCTCTTTTATTTATTTTCCAGCTGAAACGTCTTTCTCCTTTATTTATTTTCCAGTTGAAACATCTTTCTCCTTTATTCCCCAACTGAAAAACGTCTTTCTTCTTTATTCCCCAACTAAAAACGTCTTTCTCCTTTATTTCCCTTCTTCATTGCTTGGTCAAACGTCCTAAATGCTTTATTTTCTGATTCCATCATTGTTGTTTCCAAGAGTTCCACCAGGCAAGGTTTCCTACAATAACGAGGAAAATATCAGAATTTTCTAGAGAAAATAAAGGGAATTAAAATGTAAAGACCGCAAAAACGTCGACGGTGAGGAATTCTGATCCAGCTATGATTTTTCATGAATTGCATTTTCTGCCTATTTCACGTCAAACACTCTACAAGACTCTCAAAATGACTCAATGACTCAAAACACGAAACTAAGGGAGAAACAAGACTAAAATGGGGCATATACTCAATAATATTGTCGCACTTTTTGCTCCTATCACTTTCTCCCGGCATTAATTATTTATCACATTATTGCTTGAAGACTAGGTTTTGGATCATTATAGGCTAGCTCTTTGAGGGAACCTGTAAGCAAGCCTCGTTTGGTTCCAAATTTGAGAATTTGAGAAAGGAGTTTCATTTCTTTTCTATTTTCTATTTGATAAAAGAGAAGGAAAAACATGCCTGGGAGAAAGTGAATACCACACTCCACACACACACAAGTAATTCATTTGTACTTTTTCTTATCACGCATCAATTACTCATTTTCCTACATTAATCACTCTTTTTTGTCAATATTTCCACACAAGAATGAAAACCTTATGAAATTTTAATTTATTCTCATAGGAAATTAATACCAAAATATTAATTTTATTTTTATGAACCAAATGAGCCATAACAGTTGCATAAGCACTGACATGTCTTCGTTGGCATTTCAGCTTCAGTTACTCCAACAGCTTCTCCATATTTTGATTTTTCTCTACTTTAGAGAAAAATAAGCCTCTTTTGCTCCAATAGATTCCCTATAACTATCCCTATTTTAGAGAAAGTGAGGAAATAGAAAATCAAATTCCCTATATTTACAGCAATCTCTAAAATTTTAAGGAAGAATATGGAGATTTTAGATATTGTTATAAAATAGGGAATTTGTTGGAGTTGAAGAAGAAAAAGATGCTAAATTTTTTACTTTTGCTTCTCTATTATACAGAAATTATAGGGAAACTGTTGGAGTTGCTATCATCAATATCAAAAACCACTGCAAGTGGCTTAGTGGTTCTAGCCTAGTTAGGTGTGCTCCCCAACCTATGTTCGAACCCCGAAGCTGTCAAACATGCGCCGAAGGGGTTTATCTTGGACCTAGAAAGCCTTTGGGTTCTCCTTGATAAAGTCAAAAAAAAAAAAAATCAATATCAAAATTAACATTTAAACTATTGGTCCTTTTATTTAATATCTAAAACTTATTTATTTTATACATTCTCTTTCGTTTTTTGGTTAGACGAAACGGATTGAATTTCGAATAGATTGTATTTTTCTTCTTTCTCTATGAATTAACGCGGGACATATGATATAGTATGGCCTTTTCTTTTTTTTGGTGGAAAGGGGGCAAAAAAACCCAGCAACAAAGGAAAAGAAGAAAGCTAGCTAGCCCATAGGGCAAATACAAATAGCACGTGGCCAAGAAGTACCACTCAGATCATCTAACATGGAAGAGACAGCAGCAGGCGGCACTTCAGCAAAAAGATGATATCCAAGGTCCAAAGAAAGACTAAATTTTGCAAGGCAATCCGCGAGCATATTCTTCTCTCTATAAATGTGTATAATCCTTGATTCATCAAAAGAATCTAAGAGGAGTTTGCAACTGCAAATAAAAGCTCCAAGAGGATGGAAGTCGCAGCTGGTACTATGGAACAGGTTAATCAGAGTTTCAGAGTCGCACTCAACGATAAGATTTTTAATGCCTATCCCTGAAGCAATTTGTAAACCAAGGTAGACACCCCACATTTCAGCTTCGAGAATTTGACCAATGCCAATATTAGCTGCAAAACCATGCACCCAATCTCCATTACTGCATCTAATTACACCTCCACAACCAATTCTTCCATTTTGACCAAATCTGGTGCCGTCAACATTTAACTTGAACCAACCCTGATCAGGTTTGCTCCACGCAAGGTGTTCAACCCGCCTAGGCAGTTTTGTGGGAGCATTTTGGTTGGCTTTATGCCAAATATAGTATGGCCTTTTCATATCTCATGCAAGGCTCTATTTTTTTTTTTTTTTTTTGTTAAACCAAGGTATTCCCCACCCGTAGGTAAGGACTAATCCCTCTCGAGCCGGGTCTATTTCCCTCTCCATTGATCTATAGGAGGTGAAGTATTGTTTGAACGGAAAGAAATAGACTGCAATATGCACAAGGTAAATGCATGTGAAACAACTCATTTATTATTTTATGGAGCTAGGTATAGCTATAGACTAGATTGCTGCAGCTTGAAAAGAAGGCGACAACCCTACAATTAATTATGCACAATCATAGAGAATGAGTAGGGAGTATGGCTGCCCAGAAATAAATATATTGTTGGAAACTATCGACAATATTTTGATACTATCGAGTCTATAAACAATGAATGGGACAATGGGTAAGAAGGAAAAGTGGGACTCTGCTTTCTTGGCATGTTTTCTATATGTTGGTAATAGGTCAAGTATAGTTTGAATGGGAAGAAATAGGCTGCAATATGCACAAGGTAAATGCATGTGAAACAACTCATTTATTGTGGTACGGACACTATATAACAAATGTGAGCAAAAGCCACACATGTATTGTCAGTGAAAATTGGAGTCGAGTCATACCCACTCCCCTAGAAAAGGACAATGCTTACCTGGGCAGCCCTTCCTAACCAAGAGTGGCGTGTCTCACTCTCGGTCCAACACGTGCCTTTTTTGTGTGTGTGTGTGTCTTCTGTTCTCTCTCCTCCTCTCCCTCTCCACTCCCTATCATCCAGCGCAACCTTTCTCGAATCTCTCTCACCTTTTCTTAACCCCTCGCTGCCTGGTCTGAAACCCGAATCCACCTCTCTCCCTCCTCTCTTACTCAAAGAACTCGAACTTGCATTCCCTCTGAAATTTGGACCTCTCCTCCCCGAAATCTCATCTTCCTTCATAGCATTATCCCCAAATTTGTTATCAAACCTTCTATATATCCTTCGATTTCTAGTAAATGTAGACGGATTGGAGCTTGGAAATCGTCTCCGATTCGACTTGCCAAAGCGGTCATTAGAGCTCGAACTCCCACGATTGATTCTCGCCGGAAAAGAGAGTTCCAACGAAAACGGGGGTAATGTCAAATTATGTACTAAAAAATTCCCTCCATATTGATTAGGGAGAAATTTTATGTTGTTATTTTTTCATATTTATACTGTAAAATCGTTTGCGTATTATTTGAACTCAATTAAATTTGTGAAAAAGATATGATTTTGCGGATTATGAAAAAAAAAAAAATAATCACATTCTATACATGACCACGTCGGGCAAATGGCTGATACTACTGGAAGGATTCCTCTTTGGATAATAGGTACTGTAACCGGTATCCGACCACCGCCGTCCGATTCATCTCCCCGACCACCACCTCCGCGAGTCGGGTCAGTCCTCATAGAATTAAAGAGGAGGAGGAATGAGGTTTGGGGATGGTCAAGTTGGTTGGGGTGAGGAGCTGATAAGGAGTGGAGAAGAGGAAGAAGGAGAAGGAGAAGGAGAACTAAAGACTGAAGACACAAATGATGCAAAAAAAAAAAGACACGTGTTGGACTGAGAGTGAGACACGCCACTCTTAGTTAGGAAGGGCTGCCCATAGCTGGGCAGCGAAGTATTTGTTTGAGCCCAAAAGTATTTTTGGCAAGATCCCTCTAGGAGATTTAGCATAGCGGGCCGATACCTACGACCCAAAAATAAGACTATTTGGGTTTGGGTTACAGCTTCACCCAATCTGGGATCCATAAGGAAAACGAGCCCTTATTGAAATCAAGTAGCGGAGATTGAATAGGAAACTTCAATCAATAATCCTTCTATGGCAAGGAACAGTTGAAACCCTAAGGTATAAATACCAGGTTTCAAGGACGAATCAAGAACAACTCTTTAATCAACTAATCATACAGATTACCAAAGCCTCTCCGGAGCAAACCTACCTGCAACATAGTTGCAAACCAGCGAAGTAAGGGTAACGCTCTCGCAACCCAGCGAAGCTAAAGTCACGCTTTAGTAAAACCCGTGCTTTCTCCAAACTTCCCAGTGACTGCTCTGCTCAACCTACAACGTTGAGTATCGATTCAGTCTCGCGAAGAGATCACAACCAAAGCCCTTATCCGTAAGGCAAAAAGTCCTTTTCCGAAATGTATAGAGAAGAACCTGGTGACGAGGTTGGTGCTCTCCTCGTCCACATCATTTGAGAAGAAGTCAGGTCAAGGGACTCCCCAACGACTGCACCCCACGGTGCTGGCATGCCTGCGCACACGCTCAAAAGAGACAGTTTGCACCCGAGCTGGTTTTGGAGCCAAACAGTATTGTCCCCTAGAAAATGTTCATGTTGATATCTCCCACGTACAAGCACAAAGCGTGGGGATGTATTATTTTATACTTGTTGAAGTTTTCTTTTCTAGAAACACGAGAGGAGCCCCAGTGTACATACATAGCATTGCAACACAGACTGAGAGTTGCCTTTCATTGTTTGAATGGTCCAACAAGTGTAGCCTACAGAACACTGCAGGCCAAGCTTCAGGCCAAAAAGGCATCTTGACTTGCCATCATGCGCCGCGCAAAGAGAACCTCTCATGGAGATCCGAAAGCATCAAAATAGAGCTTATCAGTCCTACATCGAAAACAAAGTAGAGGTCAGTTCTCACCTCACCTATAAAAGGTCTATTTCTCTCTCTTCGTTCATTACACATTTAATATCCACTTACCTTTACTCTGTCAACATAAATATATTGACTGACTTTAACATCAGAGGAGCAGAGACCGCCAACCATGGTATTCCTCTTGACACTGGTGTATTTCATTTGACAGGTTTCATCATTGCTTACCTCACTAAATCATCCGAGATTCCGGACCCCTAGTTCGCGTTAACATGATCCAACAGCCTTCGGTATCCTAAGCATTAACACCCAGATTTTATTGACATTTTTTTTTCTTTTACATTGAAATGATGGGAAATAGAACTTGGTCCTTTACTGACCTTCTTTTATGATCATTCTAGTCTCAGTGGGTGCTCCATTCTCTTCAATGGAATGCTCTTCTCAGTCTCCCTTCCCCTTCTCTTTGGCCTAGATCTAGATCTCCCTGATCTTGATCGCCGGATTGGAGAGCAGGGGCAGCATCCCTCTTCAAAGATTAAGATTGGGCATAGTTTTAGTTTATGTACTTAATTTTCTTTTTATTGGCTTTTTGTATTTCTATTCATAAAAAATTCTTTCACTTTAGACTTTGTTGATCATTGAAAGATATGTGCAGGAAAAAAAAATGTCGTTACTTAAAATCACTACATATAAACACACTATTTTAGTGTTTTTGATCTCTAGTATTTGGCTTGTGTTGTATTGCTTATGTTCATACATTTAACTTAAGCAAAGCCAACATATATAACGCGCGCACAGTAGTTTAACTGACGCAAAGCCACCTATCATAAGAGAGATCGTGTCAAGATGTCAATTAGAGAATGTTGCTTCTATCACCACCAAATATTGGGATTGAATACCGCGCCAACAACAAATACTCAATGATGGTGCGCAAATGATCACTAATACCGGAGAAATGTTTTCAGCCCTTTCGTAAAGTTCGAATTAGTACAGTCAAATAACAAGGTCAGACAATGTATATTATAAACTCTTACAACGAAAAAAAAATTCATATAGAGGGCGACCCCAGTCACTCCACCATCGGATTATCAGGCAATCTTGGAATTGTTCCGGTGGTCGACCAACTGAAGGAAGACCAATCGAAATGGTCATGTACATTGTTCAAGCTACTCATCATAGAAAACTGTCTGGTGTATGATATTACATTTGTACACGTCCAATCATAACTTTATGCATATGTATATCAGAGCAAGTTCACCCGTTAGGTTACTGGGTTATAATACTGATCATTGCTTTTTTATGTTTGTCTTCACTCATTGGGTCTGGAGGCAAGACACTGTTCATTCAATATTCTATTAATTTATTTATTGTAAATGAGAAATATATGATGTAAATAAATAGTAATAATAGACATTTTGGAAAATCTATGTGAGCCCGTGATAGCATGGAAGTCTGCAACTCCAACTGCTAAGGAGATAGACATATCTTCACAACTACACCTCTCCAAGAAACAGACCACCGAGAAGAGCTCAGGCTCTAAATCTCGGCTCCGGTGAGGTTCGACGCCCGAGAAACTAGAGGCAGGTGGTGGTGAAGCAGAGGCGTGTTTTTTTTTGTTTTTACTTGATAGTTGTACTGATTTGCCTTGCTCATGTTCATCGATCTTATTTTTCATTCCATTATTCCAAGAGATTGTAGAAGAAAGTTTGTAGAAATTGATTATGCAAAATAGGAAGTTAGGCAATTTTCAATGGTGGGCTATGACTGTCAAGTTGGCATTTTTTCTATTGGGTAAAACCCGCGGGTAATATACCCACCCAGCAATCAAAATGGGTATTACCCATAATACCCATTACCCGGTTTATATTTTGCGGGTATTTTCATACCCACCCATCGGGTAAATGGGTACCCAACTACCCATCTACTTTCTTTAATTTTTTTTTCCCTAACAAAAGAAAAAAAACCCAGTAGAATCATAGATCTCTTGCTCTGGGAATAGTATTGTATATCTCGAAGCCAACTCCTTCAATTGTTCATCTCAAGCCCAATTTCTAACCTTCTTCACGCAAAAATCTCGAAGAGGACGGAGCATGCTTCACCGTCGGAGACGAGAACAACCACGACAAGCCTCCTATCGCCGGCTTTGGTGACATTGACGGCGTCGAATCAGTAGACAACGAAGATTAGGAGCTCAATTCGAAATCAAAGGAGGAAGGAAGAAAGTTGTCCATCAATGACAAAAATTGAGAGCCCAATTTGAAATTAAAGGAGGAAGGAAGAGAACTGTTGTACTAGCAATCCAATTTAAGAAGATGAAGATCTGAGATGAAACTGTAATCTGAAAAGATGAAGATTTGGGACTATCGCCAGAAAAAGTTTCTTTGTTTTTTTTTTTTTTTTTTTTTTAACTTAATTGTGATTGAAAATTGGAAAAAAAAAAAAAAAAACAATTTTTTTTGTAGAAAGTTTGGATATTAAAAAAAGTTTAATAAGTTATATGAGTATGTGTACCCGCGGATATACTTATATCCGAGCGGCGGAGCGGGTATCTAACACCCATTACCCGTTTACCTATGGGTAATTTACTACTATCCATACTTGAATATTTTTACCCAAATGGAACCAGTACCCGTGAGTACCCATATCCGTGGGTTTTTATGCCATCCCTTGCTATGAGCTGGATTTAGCTGTTTTAATTTTCATCTCCAATTGGTGGGCTAAGATAAACAAAAAAAGATTTTGAGGGGCTATAGGGCCAGAGTCTGGACTACCTTTATTGGGCTCGAAAACCCCAAAAACTGGCCCAAAAGTAGTCGGTTCAGGCTTTAGCCGGACTCTGTATTAATATGCGAAAAAATGCCTCTCAGTCCGGTCTCGGGCCCAGTTCTTTCAGAGTAAAATCAGCCCGTGCCCAGGCCTACCCAAATCAAAAATTCATGAATAGAGCTGAGCAGAAGCCTAGCCATTTAAAAGGATGTTCAGTCCATTAAATAAATTAAATGGGCCAATCAAATTCCTCATGAAAAGGACTGTGAAAGAAGCCATTATAAACGATCTCCAGTTTCAATGGGCCAGTTTTGGTTGTTCTGAGTAAGCCCAATCAGTCTTGAATATAAATTATTTTTCATCACATATATGAACGATTTTTAGGGGTAGAGACATTTCCATTTTCCATTTTTATTGTGAGGGTTTAGGGTTTAAGACTTGGTTTTGCAACAACTGAACTGGACTAGCGGTCCAATTCGCGGTTTACAGTTGGGTTCTGGTTTTAAAGGCTTCGTGCTTACGGTGGTCGCCGTTGAGGTTCAGAGGAGGAGTCCGGTAAGTACCAAACGAATTTGTTCTTAGTTGATATTCCTTTTAAGATAACCTCATAGCGATATGAGATATTGGGTACATTTGGTATGGAATGAAATGCCATTAGCTTCATCTAAAGTGTGAATTCGGCATTGAAAGGACTTTGCTTCATTGAAAAGGACTGTGTTTCAATGAAAAAGAATTTGTTTTGTTAGAATTTCAACTCAAACTGTATGTCAAGATGCTTAGTCTTTTAATTTCTGCTCTGCCCATGAGTTGTATGAGGTATTGATGATTCCTAGATGTTATATTGAGAATATTTGGTACGGATAAATTTTTAGGAACTTCATCCAAACTGTGGGTTTGGTGTTGGAAGGACCCAATGTAATGGCCAATCTGTAGAAACAAACAGCGCTTTTGTTTGATTGCAAAAGACTGCTGTTTTGATTAAATCTTGAAGATCAGATACTTATATCTACTTTGTGAGAATTAATGCTCAAAATTATCCGATCCTTACGTTTTTCATCTCCGCTGGCCCAGTAGTTGTATTGGGCTCAGTAGAATGGAGGTTTTCAGTATAATGGGAAATGTGAATATAGTTTGATATGTCAGTTTCTTTTCTTTTTGTTTGTTGTTTCATTCCAAACAAATGTACTGATGGTTTTTTTAAATGATAACGCTAATGCTAGTGAAAATGCAAATGCACTGTATTCCCTGATTTCTTTCTTATCCGGTATATTTTATAGGTGGGATTCAGGCTTGAATTTCAGTATCCTAGTGAAAATGCAAATGCACTGTATTCCCTGATTTCTTTCTTATCCGGTATATTTTATAGGTGGGATTCAGGCTTGAATTTCAGTATCTTCAGCCCTGGCTCTGAAGTGTATGCCGGACGAAGATTTTCCTTGTGAGTTGTGACTATTATCTTCTGAATCTTTAAGTTATTGGTAGGGGAATTGCTATTTTCTATATTTCAGGGTTTTAAACTAGTCTTTAGTGATTAGAGAATGTCTGCAGAGGAAAAATTAAGGTTTAAGTTCAATAAGAAACTCAAAATAGCAGTTGGAAATTCTAAGTTTTCAAATAGTGGGAGAAAGAAGGCTGAAGATAATGTCAATGAGAGTGAGAATCGTAAGAGAGAGAACTATAAATCGAGTGTAAGAGATAAGAAGTTTCATGATGCTGAAGAAGGGAGTCGGGGAGTTTTTGATAGAAGGAAGAGAATCTATGTTGATCGAGATGCAGCTTGGGAGGCTAACAGTAATGAGGAGGCACCTTATAGGAAGGTTTTATCTAAAAAAGGACAGAATCAATTGAAGTATGGTTATATTAATGAGAAGAACTACAGTAGATCTCCTTCACGTCCTCGTTACAAGTGGGGTTCTAATGAGAGTGCTTCTGAAACTAAACGGTTTTCTCCCAAGGAGAGAAGTGCAAAAGTTTATAATAACTTCGGCAATGAAAAGAATAATAGTAGATTTCCTTCTCGTCCCCGTTCTAAGTGGGATTCTGATGGATTAGAGAATACTTCTGAAACTAAACGTTTTTCTCCCAAGGTTAGAAGTGCAAAAGTTTACAATGAAACAAAAGTTAAGGACGCTGATCATTTTGGTAATGAAAAGAGTGGCAGCAGATTTCCTTCGCATCCTCGCTCTACATGGGGTTCTGATATCACTGCTTCTGAAACTAAACGTTTTTCTCCTAAGGTTAGAAGTGAGAAACGTTCCAATAAAACCAAAGTTAAGGATGTTGATGAGATGGAATCCATTACAACTGATGGTGGTTGGAGTACTTCACTGAAGAAACATAACCAAATAAAACCAGACTTGCAAAAATCCCCAAATATATCTCTTCCAAATACTGTGAAGAAAAAAGCACTGGAAAAGAATATCTCGGATGAAGGATCAGATGTGCTAGATGGTCAGCGAAAGAAGAAGAAGCGAATGCGACTAGACCCATATGATATTTCAAATAAACGACTTGATGATAGTATTGCTACAAATGGTCAGTTTTTATCAATACCTTTTGTGTGTATATCTTTACTGAAATATATGTGTTGTCGGTTCTTAATATTAATTTCTTTTTGCTTAATTTTTTCTATGTATACGTATTATTTACCATTGGTAAGCGATACATTTTCTAAACTATATAAAGTAGTTTTCATTGTGATTACACCTGTACTTTTCTTGTCATGCAGAAAACTTAAAGGAGAAGGAAAAAGATGTTGAGGAAAAAGCTGAGATATCAAAGAATGCACAATTTCGTGCAATCCAACCAAGTCCATCAATCCTTTCCTATGTCGAAGATAATGTAATTTGTATGACAGGTCTTTTGATGTTTTGGATATATGATATTGATTATATACAGGTTTTCCAATCTTTGTGATATATATTCTCCTGTTCATTCTCTAAGTATAATGTGTTTATTTATTTATTATTTGTAGTTGTTGGGTCGTAGACGCTTGATTGAGCTGAGGAGGGCAGGCTACAACACTGAGCTTTCTTCACCATTGGATAATACTCCTTTCTCTACCAGCTCAGAAAGAGAGCGGATTGAGGAAAATGTATGTGATACAAGTCTAGATAAACATCCTCATGTTTGTAATATTAGATGTATTTTTTTCCATGTTTTCTGAAACAAGCTTAAATTCATTTATTGGGAGGGTAAGCCTCCTTACTGTCTCATATGGAACCATTGTTATTGATAATTAATGTTTGCAGATATTTAGGAGTAAATTGACATTTTTTGCTGCTGCAAAAGTTTCATCATCATTTCCACCTCCTGATCTTCCGGAGATTGCATTTGCAGGTTCATTTGGTTTTTTTTCACCGAAACCTTACTATTGCCTTTTCTTCTTTAACTGTAGTTACTTTATTTCTGATGTGATTTATGAGTGTATAATCTTGAGTATGCATCTTCCTGTTTTTGATTGGTAGATAAAATATTTCACTTTTTGAAGAAGTCGTCTTTCTCTCCCTATCAGGGAGAATTGATTTGTATGCTTGAGTTTGTGAATTTTTTATGGATTTGATGTTCCTCATTAGTTTGCAATATTCAGGTCGCTTCAGACTATTGGAATCAGAAAATTTACTGTTTAATTTTGTAGATATAATCTTCTTCAGTGAGATAATAAGTGATACAATTGCCTTCTGTTGCCTTTTTAGGAAGGTCAAATGTTGGGAAATCATCACTACTTAATGCACTTACCAGAAATTGGGGTGTTGCACGAACATCAGATAAGCCTGGTCTTACTCAGGTTAGAAATAAACTTTGTTGCTGTGATTTCAGCAGCTTTTCAGTGTTTTTCGTTTTTGGTAGCTTTCAGTTTGTTGATGACAGCTGCACTTCTTCTGCAGAGTATTAATTTCTTCAATCTTGGATCAAAGCTCTGTTTGGTTGATTTGCCTGGATATGGCTTTGCTTATGCTAAAGAAGAGGTTAAGGATGCTTGGGAGGAGCTTGTGAGTATTTAAATATCCCTTATCTTTTCTGTAGTGACATTTTTTATTAGTCACTTCTTTAGCATATTAGCTTCGCTTTTGTTCCGGTATGCACATGAGTGAATCCAGTGATCTTATTGTAATATATGCTAATGTATGTGCTTGGATGCTTCAAACTTTGTAGGTGAAGGAGTATGTTTCCACAAGAGTTGGTCTAAAACGAGTGTGCTTACTTATTGATACCAAATGGGGAATGAAGCCTAGGGATCGTGAACTCATTGACCTAATGGAAAGGTACAAATTACATGTAGACATTCTTGGAAAAAGTGTTAAGTTTGATGAGTGTGGGTATTACCTTATTAGTGGCACTGTGTATGTGGTAGAGGATGATACAGAGCCCTCTATTTTCTTCATGTCCTGCGTATGCGCACACTAATACACACTTGTTTGCACATACTTGTATATGTGCACACTGAAATTATAGGGCTTGTGCTCGAGTTTTATGACTTTCATTGCTTGATTTACAGATCTCAAACCAAGTATCAGATTTTATTAACGAAATCGGATGCGGTTTTCCCAATTGATGTAGCACGCCGTGCAATGCAAATTGAAGAGGTAATTTGATCGTATAAAATGGTAATCTATCTACTAAAAACTGAAGCAGCATTTTCTTTGGATAAGACTAACATTTTTAATTCAAAAATTCATATTGCAGAGCCTCAAGGCAAATAAGTCTGTGGTCCAACCTGTGGTATGCCCTCTATTATTTGATCTGCTGATAGTCACAAACACAAATTTGTACAGCATTATGTTACCAATAACTTAACTACTTCGGATTTTAATTCTTATTTCAGATGATGATGAGCTCAAGAACTGGAGCTGGTATACGAAGTTTACGAACAGTGCTGGCAAAAATTGCTCGAGTTGCCAAAGTTTGAAATGTGTAGTCAGGTGAGTGCTTTCTTATGAATAATTCTTGTATCCCAACTTCTCAACATTTTGGTTTTCTTCCGAGCTAGTTGATGAAGTTTTACTTACGTTCCTTGCAGGCTGCGCGATCCACTTCCTGTGCAAATGTTTTGGCTCACCATTCCAAGTAAGCCGAAAGCCTCAAACTCAGAAATAAAAGGCACAACGCTGCAGATTTGTTTGCCTGCGCGAACTGACTAGGAGTTCTACAATATGATATCACTTTCCGACTTACAGGCAAGAAAAGGACGGCTGATTCGATTTGATGTTGTGCCTTTGACAGTGATCTGTTATGAAACTGACCTGTAATTAGCCTAATATGTGCTTAGCATGATACTCAGTGGTCATGTTGATGGAAATTTATTAGTTCATCAATTATTAAAAAAGAGTTATGATAACCCTTGAACAAAAGAAAATTGCAAAGATAAGACTAATTCTTGGTTTTTCGATTATAAAAGACTCATTCTTGGTGAGTGGTTGAAAACTTGCATTGGTTGTGAAAATTAGTGGGATCCAATGCCAATTGCAACATGGTGGACTTTTTGTTATATAGCTTTATCTCCTCAATTTGGATAAATACAATGAAAAAGGCCTATAGTTGTCATAGAATTTTGTTTGACATAGTCTGAGAATCAATGGTAGGTGACGCGGTTAGGTCTGATAACAGAGACTTTGTACACATTTATATTATACATGAAAAATTCGTTTCCAATTGGTTGGTTCAGCCAAAATTAGAGGGTAAACAAGAAAAGCCAATTTTGAATTTTTGAGCATGTTCATATTCCTCTCATTCCTTCATAATATTAGCATGTTGCTTTCACATGTTTGTGGTTTGAATTCTTAAGCATTTTCATATTCCTCTCATTGGTTTCTACTAAATTTCTTTCATCAGTTAAAAATCATCAAGAATCAAACTGTACTCGCGAGGGTAATTTGTATGATAAAATAAAGCAACATGAACATAACTAAATAACAAAAAGAAAAATCAACTATACTAAATCAAATATAAGAAAAATTATTTTATCCGTGAATTATAACTCGTTAATTGTTTAAAATAGCTAGCATCATGGATATCATAGGTACTCACTGACATCACAGGATGAGGATAAAAATGATTGTTTTTTCTAAAATATATATTAAAAAAATATTCTGAACATGCCTAGAATATATTTTACTACTAACGTGGGTTGATTTAGTTGATGTGGGCGTGCTTGTGGTTGAGCCCCAATCCAAATTCGATCCCTGTTGTTAGCAGTTCTGTTTTGGATCGCGTAATCAGTAAATCTCTTACGAAAATTGATACAGAAGATTGTGGAGACGTGTCTCACATTAGTCCAGCTCCAAATACGGGAGGTAGGATAACCTCTCCTCTCATCAAACTTTTGCTTACCTTACTGAATTATATAAAGGAGTTTCTAGTGCATTCCTATCAACGTATGAATAAAAAATAAAAAATAAAGGTGTTTATCAAAAAAGTGAATTAAGACATTTGTGGATGAGGTAGGTCGAATGCAACCATCGCATGCATCCAAAGTTACAAATAAAACCCACCCCTTCTCTATTCATTTCATGTTGGTCAATGATCTCATTCCCCTAACTAAAATTGACCATTCTTCAACTGCACCCTTCCTGCTCCTCCCTCTCTTTTCTTTTTCATTTTATCATCATCACCCAACCCCACACATTTCTCTCTTAATCCCTCTTCTCTCTCTCTCTCTCTCTCAGACTCTTCCCCCTGAGAGATTGAGAATCGAAATGTGCCCTCTCAGATTCATCCTCGTCTTCCTCTCCGCCACCCTCGCCGGCTTCTTCCTCCTCAGAAACCTCAAATCCGAGCCCCCCCAATTGACCCCCACCGACGATGACACCCACCTCGAGATTAACCCCAAAAACTCCCCCAATCGATTTTCCAAGGTAACCCATTTCTAAAGCTTTCATCTTTTTCTTCTGGGTTTCTATCATCTTGGATAAAGTTTCAATCTTTGGTTTTTGTTGCAGGTTTGCTCAGCCATGGAATCTGGGTTCTGGACCTTTGTGGACATGGCCAGTGGACGATACCTATGGAGGCATTTGGTCACGTCTTCCTCAAAGTCAACGGATTGACCTCTTTGGGGAACTGGGTCTTACTTCTAATAACACGTATACGTTCAGGTTTGGGATTGACTGCTATGGTGGTGGTGGTGTATGATATTGAAAGCTCATTTGCTAAGATGTGTAATTTTTAGAGATCCAATTGAAAAATCCATTGTTTTGTGCTGCTTTAGGAATGGTTATGTAGCTGTAATTACCATTCATCAATGTCCATCCTAGTGTTGTAATTGTTGCAATGTCCATTTATCTGGTTTCTGTATCTAACATTGAGTGTGGTGTGGTTCTCTTACTATCCTATAAAAGCTATAAATCACAAGGTTTGGCTACTTTTATACCTTATACTTCAGCTACTCTGTTGATGTTGTTTATAGAAAGGAAGTGTTGTTAATAACAAGTTCACCTCTATCGACTTTAATTTTCGGAAATGTTTTCTGGTGTGACACTGTCTGAAACCTAGTTTAGAATGGAATTGCGTCTGTCAAGGTTCTATCTCTTTATTGGTTAGGGATGATGGAAGTATTTGGTTGCCTTGGCTGTGGCATCTTGTTTACTGGCTTAGGCATTAGAAGTCCCATATCAGGAATCTCTAGCTATCATGCGTGCATACCACATGCAGCTTATGTGGCTTAGTTGTGCTGGACTTCATAGGCATCATCTTCATTGTTGAAATGTTGGTGTTATGGCATCCGTTAGTGTTGTGATGCCTTTCATATTCTAAGTTAAGGTGTAATCCAGATGCGGAAAGATGTAATCCAGATGTGGATTCATAGTTGCTAGAATATGTGCTTCATGATTCTAACTCATACCGGCTAAGATGTTCTTTGCAGTGTCGTTGTATGCCAAATATTAGTGAGGTTGTGACCCTTTTCTAGAGAGATAACTGCACCAAGCAAATACTCCTGGCTCTATCCCTTTCTGTGTTTGTTGGTTAAACTCTAATATTTCAACTCTTTGTTCCCATTGTTCTGTGAAATCGTTCAATCTTCATGAAGCAGTAGCAATTGAATTGAGGTAATCACATAGTAAAATCATAATCTCTTCTCTGATAACTGTTTCTCACCATTCTTTACCCTCAAATTATCTCTGCTTCAGCTTGTTCGCATTCATTTATGCAGCTTTGAATCCATAAGTCGTAAACCATGTGGCCAAGCAAAGCTCAAGTTCCATGATGTCAAAATTATGAGTTTTGTGTTTTAACTGTTGCAAAGAGATAGGAGCGTCACAAGCATCGTCTTCGATGTTGTGGTGTTATGGCATCTGATTTCTGTTTTAATTGTTGAAAAGGGGTAGGAGCATCATTTGTATGAGCAATTGTTAGGCTCAAGTTCCAACTTTCAATTTATGCATGCTTTAGGATTACAGAAATCCATGCGAGTGCAACTTTCAATTTATGCATGCCCAATTCCAACTTAATTGAAAGTTGGAATTGGGCATTTACGGTAAACCCTGGATCTACCTGATAATGATCTTTGCACTTTTCATTCCAAGATAAAGAATGAGAATCGAGGAGCCAGCATATTTTGTTGGAGTTCCTTTAAAATGCTCAACTGTCTATATGCACAGAGTGAGGTGTTTTCTACACCTGTGCTTCCCTAACTAGTTTCTCACCTGATATTTTATAGCAGCTTTTAACAGACTTCTGGCACCCAAGCTATATATCGCTTTTGGTTAGTTGGTGAATCTGCATAACGTGGCTGGATGTCGATGACCAGGGATAAGCAAATAAAATTATAGAACTCACATTTTCAGTGTTGATTGACGATGGATAGAATTAAGTTTTAGGTGAATGCAAGCAGCACAGATTTGAAAACTTCCGTTCTGCTGATAAAAGAGTTGTTTTTTACTAAATGCTGCATTTGTATTCGCAGTTCATGCTAAGCAGAGGGCCAGCCTCGTCCTGTTGCTGGTTTCCTCATTTTGTTCTTTTTTCGCTGGTATTCCAGGCCATGTCTCCGGCAGCAATCGGATCTTTCTAATCTCATACTACTGCTATGCTTTCGAGGGCGTTTCATCTTGTTGGAGTGGGGTGACCGGCTTCTCCTTCCCTCGAATTGAAGGCAGTTCTGGATTCTTCTTCTGAAGCCTGGTGTTGATGGCGACGCTGGGCTTTTCTTATCGACTTTGTGTGGTGAAGGCTTGGCTTGATGCTGGGCTAGTGGTGATTGGGATTTCGCTGATGGCGAGGAGTTGATCACAAGCTGGGGCAGGCGTTTCAAGTTTGGCTGTCGCTATTTCCTTAGCGATGTGTGACGGTGGCGCTAAGGTTCAGCTGGAAACAACCGAATCAATTGGGCTTGGCTATGGCGGCAACCAGTTTGGTCTGGACTTAGTCAGCTGTACAAGTTCTAAGAGCAAGTTCACCCGTAGTCAAGAAATGTCAAGGTCGAAAAGTTAAGAATTCGACCAGTCAAATTACTGTTCACTGCCACTGGACATAGGTTAGCACCCGTTTTTTTTCTTGACCGGTCAAGACTGTTCATTATTTTATTTTTTCACTGTTCATTGATTTTTTTACAGTTTTATTTCACTGTTCATTGTGTAACTATGAAATATAATTTTTTTTGGGTGAGATGTAAAATAAATGGAGGGTGTTTATAGAGAAATATTTAGAATTTTTAACAATATTTTCTCTTACCATTTTGTTACCGTTACAACCCTATATATACATATAATTGCACCACCGTTGGATCTGAACATTAATTGAAAACAACGGCCCAGATTAAGGTCATGACGTCTATCTCTTTAATTGGCCACTAACGTCACCCATGTGGCCTGATGGGCTGAGCTAGCTTGCTTCTTCACCTGGGCAAGCAATATGTCAAGGCCATGACATTTTTCTTAGCCTGGGTCAAAAAAGGCCATCTTTTGTCCAGTCAAAAAGGGACCGGTGGAAGGTGCTTTTTCAATATACCCGGTCAACACATCATCAAAATGACTTTTTTTGCCCAGTTCAGCATACCGCTGCACTTGCTCTGATATCTTGGCTACAGGTGGTGGGGATGGTGGCTTGACCACTAATGCGGGTGTTGGGTTGCTCATCGGGTCAGGTCTGGATCCCTTACCTTTGGGTTTGCTCGAGCTCACTCTGGATTTTAGTTAGTATTGAACTATTGATCATGGGGGCCCCTCTGCGTAATTGGTCATAAATATTTTGAATAGGTTAGCACGGATTTCGGTCTTTAGGGCATTGTCTTCTTGGTTACTTGTGGTTCACTCTAGGATAATTACATCTAGGTTGTTTTAGGGTAGCATTACATGATTCAATATTGACGTACGGTTATGATATATTGTTACCTACTTTTACTCTTAATGGATTGACAACCTTTTCTTAAAAAAAATATTTAATTTGTCGGATATAAATGAGTCTTTGATATATCCAACAAACCTGTGTATTATTTTCATATATTATATTTTATTTGATCAAACATTCAAACTATTAACCATCAAACCTCTGCCAATTTGATGTTATTTACTCATATACCATTATAGCAAAATTGTTTGGGCATAAATGCGCTAGCACATCAATTATCCCTCAAGACAGAAAGGAGAGAGTTTCTCAGAGCTAGGATTTCACGAACTTTCATTTTAGCACTGTTGTCATCCGCAATGGTTGAGGAGGTCTCAACACGGCTCGCCGCCGCACTTGCTATCTCGGAGAATAGATGTGTGTCCTTTGGCACCACCGGAGCAACTGCAATTTTTTACTACTCTTTTGGTGTTGAGAAATTGATCTCTCAGAAGAAAAAAAGTTAAAAAACAGACCCTAAATCTCTGATGGGGACTGCGGCATTTGTATGAGGCTTGAAGAATTGTTTATTGATTCGCAATCAAAGAGATAGGTTCATTCTGAAACTCTCAAATGAGGATGAAAGCAAGTAGACTGTTTATGGGGGACCATGGTTTTACGGTTGCTCCATGTTCCTGTTGGCTGAATATGACAGTCGAAGTGATGCTACAACAATCGTGATCCAAAGTTTTCAGGTCTAGATTGAGATATTGGGGCTTCCACCGACGCTGTTTGCCAATGAAGCGGTTGAGATGGTAGGCACAATGCTTTGAAAGATCATTCAATTGGATAGGTAGGTATCCATCGCGGTACTAGAGCTGTTAAAACAACTAATGCACATTGAATTTTCTAGATCTTTCTCTAGCTATCTAGATCATGTGTCTAGAATATGTCTACGTCTAGAATAATCTTTTAGAACGATCGTGAAAGTATGAATGTAATCAATTAAGTTCATCATGGTCTAGAAAGTTCCATTAAGGTGTGGTTTATAATTAACCACATAAGTTAATTCGGTGGAGTTAATTATATGTTAGGTCGGTGAACAAGGTCTTTAAATATGTAACCAGCCATGTACTCTGGTAATTACTTGAATCAATTAAGAAGCATTAATCAAAAGCTTCTCTCCTCTGTTTTTCCTTTCATAAACAACCTCCTCTGTTTTAACTAGACCATCTCCTCACTAAACTCCTTCTCCCAAACTCTTGCTCCCAAAACTAAAATCCTAGACACATTGTCCTAGCCCACTACTACTAAAGCTTCCGCACCAAATTCCAACAGTGGTATCAAAGCCACAAATTCTAACAAGAGCCAAGGCATGCATCACCCATTTTGTTTCCGATCCGGTGAAGCAGGCCTACTCTCAATGTCTTTCGAGTTTGGTTTCGGCGTTGAGGTACTCTGAGCTTCAAATATGAGAAAACTTTCTGGTTTTGCTGGACGTGCAACTTACTGGAACACCTCTATCAAGACTGTGGCGGCCCTCCAGACCGGCATTTGTGTCTTGGCGGGGAGTCAAGTGAGTGCTAGTGTAGGGGAGCCAGATTAGAGTAGGGGCAGGGATTCAGGGTTCTAACCTTAACCCTAGCAGTAGCTGTGGAGGCAGTACGTCTGGTTCTAAGGCCGTGTCACCATCCAATCTCAGGTAGCTTGTGGCACAGGCTCAGGTTCCTAATCCATTCATAGTAACTCCCTCTTCCTTCACTTTCACATTGCCAAGTGTTTCTGCGCAAGAATGCAGATACACAGGTTTCGGACACCAGTGATGGCTAATGGGGTGGCTAAAAAGGCGGTGCCCCCTGTCTAATGTTCTTCTGTGGAGGTTCCAATGCTTTCAAGTGCTAAAAGATCGGATTTATGACGTTAGTCACCTACAGTAAAAAGTCAAAGGCGGTTGTGCTGGTGTAGAGACTTCTCCAATTTCTTTGGATTTCAGTCATTTTCTGGAGCTTCCTCAACAAGCAGGTAAGCTAGTGGTCTCTCCTTCAAAGAAGAGGAAGCTTGGGCATTCTCTAGGGGCTAAGAATAAGAAAATATTAGAAGATCTCAATCCGTGGTAACTCGAGTCGGCAGCTGTGAAAAAAGTGAAGAACCACAAGTTCTCTACTACCCTGCGTGCATTGGAGATGGGTGAGGAGCAACTTGGTGAGGCTTCGGTGGTGGAGGACATGGAAATTGACGGTGGTTGCTAGTGTGACCCTAGGGATGCCCTTCTGCATATGATGGGCCTTAAGTTTTTTTGAATAAGTTAATGGTGGACCTTGGTCTTTTGCCCTAACATTGTCTTCTTGGTTACTTTTGTGTATTAACAATAAGAGTAATTTCGTCTAGGCTGCTTTAGAATGACCTTACATAGCTTAATTTTGACATATATTGTAAAGAGTGGATCTTGATAACTTATTACCTACATTTCTCATATTAATGGATTGACAACCCTCTCTTTAGGCAAAAAAAAAAAATCCATCATGTGTCACAATATGTTGATAGATTTCAAAATTCACAGATTTGCTGATTGTTGAAAGCAAAAGAAAGAACTTGCAATTCAACTAATGTAAATTCAACCAATAAGCTACTGTAACTATGACATAACTGTAATTGTGACTGTAAATGTGCAAGTTAAAGAATTTTGAAGAGTAACTATAAGATAGTATGTAATGAATGTGCACACCAAAAAACCTAATTTGGTTAGAATAGAATCCAAACAATACCATTTTCATTAGACAATATATTTAAAAGAATATACATTTATCAAAAGCCATATGACAAGCTATATATGTCATACGGTGGGTGGTGCTCTAAGACCAACTGCCACCGTTAGTTCATCTTCAGCCAGGGGCTGTAAGCCACTTTTAGCCCATCAAACTCTATTTTTCATCTCCAATGGAAGGGCCATGTTGTACCAAAAACAAAATTGAAAGTTTAAAGGGCCAAGTATTAGTTACATATAGCTCTAGCTTTAGCCTCAATTGATACAGTGGAACCCATAAACTTCTGGGCCACACAAAACAGATAAGATTATGTGAAAAAATATGGAGGGCTGAGACTGTCAAGGATGATTACTGATGTCGTCAAGTTGATATTAGCTAGTCGTTGGTGTTTTTTTTTTTTTTCCTTTCAAAAATTCATTTCCTTTGTACTAGCTATAAAGAATTTAAGAATAAATAATTCCTATAAAATCTAATTTAAGAATAATTCCTATAAAAAATAAAAAAATAATTCCTATAAAATATAATCAAGAATTTGAAAAATTGCTTATAAAGCAACACGTGGCACTATAAAATCATATACGAAAAATTAGTAAAATTCAATCAAAACAATAGTAATATAATTAAATAATAATATACATTTGAATAACATAATAAAAATAAGAAAATACTTAGTATTTAAACTTATAGCTCCTAAGGGTTAGAGATTGTCAATTTGCTGTGGTGAAAGTGCATATGTAGGTCGAGGTCTTTCTTATCCTTAAGAGCGAGTCCACCCGTAGTCAAGAAATGTCAAGGGGTTGACCAGTCAAGAAACTGTTCACTGCCACTAGACGTAGGTTTCCACCCGTTATGTTTCTTGACTAATCAGAATTACTGTTCATTGAAATTTTTTTTTTTTTATTGAAAAATTGAAATAGATTTTATGTAAATAGATAGTAATAATGGAGATTTATGGATAATTAATGTCAAAATTTTCAAATACAACTTTTATTTCATAAAATTTATGCTTACATAAATGAAAAACTAGAAATAAGTACAATACAATTACATAACATGCATAATCATCTAATTATTCAAATCATGATTCTCATCCTCTCTAGGAATCCAATTTGTGTTTGAAGGGGCATCATTAGGGTTAGGGTTGGTGGAATCACCCGTAGAGAAAGGTGAAAATTGTGGTTGTGTAGGATATCCCCCGGAGTAAGGTGGTTGCGGATAGTATCCACTGGGATAAGGGGGTTGTGGGAATCCACCGGTGAAGGGAGGTGGTGGGAATCCACCGGTGAAGGGAGATTGTGGGAATCCATCGGGGTGAGGTGGTTGTGGGTAGGCACCGGGGTAAGGTGGTTGTGGGAATGGACCACCAAAATTTGGTTGTGGGAATGCACCACCAAAATTGGGTTGCAGATAGTATCCACCCATAGAAGGTGGCGTCTGTTCGCCAAGATCTTCTCTCTCCACTATCTTCTTTTGCTTTCTTGACCAATAACACTTTTTAGTTGGCATCATCTGACTTGTATCCATCTCCATAATACTCTCTTCCCTCTCTTGTAATAGGAATGCCTCTTTTAGCATTTCCATTTGCAATCGGATACATTCTCGTTGATTTTCCTCTTGGAGACTTCGAGCGAATTCCTCATCGAGTTTTTTCTTGCCAGCGGTTTCCTCTATTTGGTTGTTCGCTATACTCTCGACAACGCTTGACAAAGGACTTTGATCTTTCACTGCCTTCTTTCCTTTCCGAATTACTTCTTTCGCAACCTTCATTCCTTGAGGCCTCACATTAGGATCTGCAGTTTCACCTGCAATGACCTCATCTACATCTATGTCCAAGTTGATGGGAGAATTTTCAGCAATTGGTTGTGTGTGCGTATGTACATGTCCTTCATTTGATGTTCCTCCGGATGTATGTCTAGGGATGTCTTTAAATTGTGCAAAGTGCTCCACAACAGTGTAACTATCAAAACTCTGAAACAAGTGTCTTTTGGTCTTCCTTTTTCTCTTCATCCCGACATGCCACAATTTTTGTGCTTCATCTTGCTACGTAATTAAAAAAATTAATAAAAAATACAATTAGTACAAATATAAACACTATTATGAAGGGTCATCTATTATAAAGGTCATAATTTTAATAAGAAAGTATCTCACTGTTTTACAATATAAGTACAAATATAAACATCGTTGTAATTACATCATTATTTATCAACTAATTATTTTAATTATAACGAAAAGCAATTACTAAAATTAAAACGATATTATAATTACTACATTATTTATCAAGTAATATTTTACTATAATGTATCAACAAATTTAATGATTTATCAACAAATACATACCTCATCAACCTCATTCGAACCGCTCTTGTACCAATTTTTCGCTTGCCTTAATGCACAATGCCACTCAAAGAGTTCAATTTTCAAAATTTTCCACCTTCCCTGCAAAGAGGAAGATGATTGGCTCCTGGGCCAATTTGCGACAAAGTGTCGCTTCACGCGCCTCCATAAGTCTTTTTTTTTTTTTTTTTTTTTTTTTTCTGATTTGTGCCCACAGCCGGATCTCGGCTTACAGCTCTCCAAGATTTGCACAATTGAACATCTTCCTCATCCGTCCATCTCCTTCTGAATTCGGTATTATCATCTTCACTTTGATCTCTCTCTTGTCCGGCCACTGGATGTGTGTTTCCCCTTTGTTCGGCCATATTGGATATAAACAAATTTGGATGATGAGAGCTATATGAAAAGGAGGAAGGTGTAACTATAAAATCTAATTTTTTGGGCGTGAGATGTTAAAAAAAAATGGTAGGTATTTATAGAGAAATTTTTAGAATTTTTTACAATTTTTTTTCTTACCGTTTTGTTACCATTTGATTGAATATATATACATATTAATTGGTTGCCGTCAGATCTGCAAGTTAATTGAAACAGACGGCTGAGATTCCTTGACCTTTGCTTTCAAATTTTCTGTTCACCCAACGGATAGCTTCCCCGCGTCCTCTCTTCCGCCCAATTCTAGTCGCTAGGCGACAAACGCAGTCAACCCACGCGGTCAGCAAATGAGGCGCTCCCTCATTCGTGCGTCGCCTTCACGCGTCCTCTCCTCTGCGTCTCTCTCTGCTTGTCTGTCGCTGACATCAACCACGCCGAGCTGGCAGCCGGGCATGCTGGGTCAAAAATTTAGTCAATCTGTTGACTTTTTTTTTGGACGTGATCACCAAAAGCCAAAACTTGGCTGGTCAGATTTGGGCAGGTGGAGGAGAGTTTTTGGGTGTGGCCGGTCACCACCTCACTAATCCCATGTGGAGGCCGGTCAAAACACAACCGGTGGAAATGCTCTAAGGATATTGGGGGGGGGGGGTTAAGGTAAATCAAGTCTCTTTTCTATTATTATTATTTTTTTTGTTTCTATTTTGCATTTCTTTGTTCAACTTAGTTTACTTTTATTTCATTTGTGTCATTTATCGGTTTTAGTTACAATTTTTTTTTCTCATCAAATTTTATACTTATAAGGATTAAATATTTGTTACTCCTTAAACATTTTCCTGAAAAACAGTTTAATCCCTCGCCTTTTAAATTAAATTGGATAGTTCTTATTCTTTGCAATTCTCACATAATAGGACCACAACAGGTCCAAAAGAACTTTGCAATTCTCACTTCTTTTTTATATTATTTTTCTCTTTTTAAATTTTTTTACCATCTCTCTCTCTCTCTCTCTCTCTCTCTCTCTCTCTCTCTCTCTCTCTCTCTCTCTCTCTCTCTCCTATGGCGACCCACTTTTTCTTCCTCTTCGCTTTCCACAGAGACGACCCCACCCCATTCTTTGATGGGCCACTACACCCAAAACGACGTCAGACTTCTCTCGAAGCTCGGCCTTCCTCACCACCAAGCCACTGCCTAATTACGTTGTTGGGCTCGGATTTTGATCTGTCCAAGGCTCAGATTGAAGTCGATTAGGTCGATTGAGGTCCAAGGCTCCAAAAGAGCCTCGAGTATGGGATCAAAGCTAGGAATGGTGCTCGGTAGAGGTACGCTTGTTGGAAATGGAATCGGAGCTGGGTGGGTATGGTGGAATTGGTCTCTGAGGTTTGGTTGAGTTGGGCAGAGTGGTGTAAGGAGGTTGTACTGCGTGCACGCATGCCTGCTGTGCTCGGGGTTGCTATGCTTGCCTAGCTGCTACACTGGGCTCGCATGGCTGCCACGCTCCTGCTACCTGGGTGACCAAAGTCTTGCTTTGGGTGTCCAGAGTAAATCCCATTCTAATGTAGCCAAAAAAGAGAAACAGAAAATAATAATAATAATAATAATAATAATAATAATAATAATAATAATAATAATAATAATAATAATAATAATAATAATAATAATAATAATAGAAAGATGAATTGAGGGGTATAATAGTCATTTTAGACCTATTATGTGAGAATTGCAAAGAATAAGGACTATCTAATTTAATTTAAAAGGCGAGAGACTAAACTGTTTTTCAGGAAAAAGTTTGAAGAGTAACAAGTATTTAATCCTACTTATAAATTTGTTAATAATAAAAATTAGGACTAAATATTGTTCAGTCTTTGAACTTTTACTCAAAAAACACTTCGGTCTATGTTTTTCTAATTTTACACGTTTAGTCCATGTACTCCAAAATTCAAAGCAATAGGTCCTTGTCATTAATCTCCGTCCAAAAATTCCTTTAAAACGCTGACGTGGCAATATTTTAGCGATAAAATGCCTATTATACCCTCATTTCATTTTTTTTAATGAATTAATTTTTTTTTTAATTATTTATTCTTTCTTTTTTAGGCTAAATATTGTTTACTCTATGAACTTTTATGGAAAAAATAGTTTAGTCCCTCGCCTTTTAATTTGACACGTTTACTCCTTATTCTTTCAATTTTACATCCAATAGGTCCATTCTGTTACTTTTCATCCAAATGCTCCGTTAACTCCATATTTTTAAGGATAAAATTACTATAATAGCCATGATTTTCTCATTCTTTATTTTTTTTTTAGAGTCATTTAAATGACGATTTTGGGCTCCAAAAAATTAAAAATTACATCCCTCTCTCTCTCTCTCTCTCTCTCTCTCTCGGCGTCTCCCTGTTTGCTGTCCCTCTCCCTCTCTCTCTCTCTCTCAATCTTACATCACCGATCTCTCTCTCTCTCGCTCTCTGCAAAATCACTGCCTCAGCCGGCTTCAGGTAAATCTCTACGACTGATCTGCTTTTCTTCCGCCTCGGCCCGCTTCTCTCATCTCTCTCTCTCTCTCTCTCTCTCTCTCTCTCTCTCTCTCTCTCTCTCTCTCTCTCTCTCTCTCTCTCTCTCTCTCTCTCTCTCTCTCTCTCTCTCTCTCTCTCCCCCTCCCTCCCTCCCTCCCTCCTTCCTCGATCTGTATCTATGTCACCTCCAAATATGCATCTACAGTCTGGCCTGCCGGGGACTTCACCAGCATCCGAACCACGTCCTTAGGTTTAGCAGGTCAATCCAGAACGGTGAACACATGAACTGGGCGTTGAAGGAGTCACCAGCGTCTGAACCATGAACTGAGTGTTTCGATTCCAGCAACATGGTTTTGAATTGTTTCAGGCCGGGACTTTACTTCCAGTCCGGGCTCACGACGGCGTCTGGCTTCTCTCTGTTGCAAAAGCATACTCTTTTTTTTTTAAGGAGGAAAGTACTCTAATTATTCTACTGTTGTAATAGTTCTATTGTCCCACAAAAGAAAATTAGTTTTGAGGATCGGGAATCGGATTTCAGGAGGGGTGTTGGGTTATATGTTCCGAGATGGCTGTCCGGGTTCCCTGAAGTGGGGGAGCCGAAACTGGTTAAGGGGAGGAATAGGGAGGAGCTGTGGGAAGATTTGGTAATTGAGAATGGGAATGGGGATATTGGGAATATGAATAGGGAATTGGGGTTAAGAGGAAGAGGGGGAGAGTGAAAAGGGTGTGTTTCAGATGTGAAGTGTAACACCAGAAAGGGACAAATGGCTTGAAATGCAAAGAGGTTGGCCTTGAGGGTGGTTGTGTGGGATCTCAATGAGTTTTGATCGAAGACCAATAGTCTGAAGGGGTTGATTTTTGGGTCAAATTACGAGTGGATTTCTTACTTGGGTTTGGATTCTGGGGAGGAAGGGGAGGATGAGTTTGATCGTTGCTGGGGTTGGCTTAAGGAGTCAGCGGCTAAGAGTGATTCAGTGATGCCATGTCTGGAAGAAGGATTAGTAATGTCAGATCTGGGGTCCGATATGGTACATGAAGATTTGATGTCAAAGAGAAGAAAAAAAGAGAGAATAAACATAATTAAAAAAAATATTAAAGAATGAGAAAGTCAGGGCTATTATAGTAATTTTATCCTTTAAAATGTGGAGTTAATGGAGTATTTGGATGGAGAGTAATGGAATGGATCTATTGGGTGTAAAATTAAAAGAACAAGGAGTAAACGTGTCAAATTAAAAGGCGATGGACTAAACTGTTTTTTCTTGAAACTTCAGGGAGCAAACAGTATTTAGCCCTTCTTCTTTTTTAGGGTCGACATCGAAGCTTTCTGATAGTACCCTCTTCCTTCTCTTCCTCCTCTGTTTCCTCCATCACTTGTCACATGCTGCTGTGTCGGAATCTCTTACCAAAACCCTTCTCTCCTCTACTCAATCACCATAGTCCCCTTCTCCACTCCTACTCCTCCGTCCCCGGGATCTTAACTTCGAATTGCTTTGCATTTCCAAGCCCATATCCAAATTGCCCATGGCTTCAGCGGCAAAGCCATCGTTGGATTCATCACTGCCATCACTCCGGCCAATGAGGGGGTGTTGGTGATCAAGCCGGACATTACCAGCTTGCAAGATGCCGACAGAGTCATTGGGGTACACGACGTTACCTTCACCTTCTTCCGTCACATCGCTGCAATTAGAGTGGGTATAAAATGGTGGAGATCGAATGAAATGATCTGATCGTTCCAAAAGATCGATATGGGTTTTTGATTCTCTGTTTCTGAAACTCTCTCATTTGGAGCAATGGTGTTTGGAGATTTGAGTTTGGGGTAATGGTGTTGATGTTTCAATTACTGGTTTTGGAGTTTTGCGCTTTTTGGGTTTTGATTTTGGGGGCATGGTGGTGGTGGAAGCAAAATGGTGAGGTTTTGGTTTAGGGTTCTTGTGATGAAGCTTAGAGAAGCAAAATGGTGTTGCTTCTGATAAAGGTGAGAGAAGCCTAGTTGGAAGTAGGAAACCAAGGATTGAATTGCAGAAAAGTGGCAGTGATTTGGGTAAGGATGAAGGAATTGAGAAGAATTTAGGTCAGTTGAGAAAGGTGAAAGCAGAGTCAATTAAGAGAAGTGACTCTTCTGGCAATGCAGTTCAATTAAGGAAGGTGAAATCTGAATTGAATAGATGAAGAGAGAAATAGAAAAAAGAAAAAGGAGAAAAAAAAAAACAAAGAGAAAAAAATCCTCTCCAAAAAATTAATTAATTAAAAAAATAAAGTAAGGGTATAATAGTCATTTTATCACCAAAAGACTGCCACGTCAGAGATTTAACGGAAATTTTGAACGGAGAGTAACGGCAAGGACCTATTGGTTCGAAATTTTAGAGTATATAGACTAAACATGTGAAATTAGAAGAACAATAACTAAGTGTTTTTTGAGTAAAAGTTCAAGGACTAAACAATATTTAGTCCTAAAAATTATACCATTACAAATACTAAAACAACATCTTTCAATTATGCATAATATTGATTACATTTCAGCTAAATTATTTTAATACATAATCATGAATTTTATTTTCATAAAATATGACTTAGCCCATCACTTTGAAATATGGCTTACCCCCATATACCATATTGTGGCAACTCAAAATTCATTAAAGAGCATATTCTAAGGAATATACATTTTTATCAATCTGTGCATGACAAGCTATATATGTCATACTATGACAGATGCTCTCAGAAAACTCTCAGAGACTAATTATGAACTAGTTAAACGCCTCAAAGCCTAGTCCGGCCTATATAAACAATACTCTTTAAAACTTGGGGAAATTTTGACAAAAAGAAAAACACTTGAGGGGGCTTCAAGAGCAATGAGAAGAGTAGAGGATCAAGAGAAAATTTTCTAAACTTGTGGCCTTTAAAAGGTAATATTTCTTTTCTTTTTCGCTTTTGTAAAATAAGATTTAGTAAATAAAAGAGGGCGCGTGGCGAAGAGTGGGATGCTATCAAGTGCCACCTGATTGATCACGACCGTATAAAATACCGAACGGAATTTCAAATATTAAAAGGCACCGTAGACCCCAACGGTCGAATTGTATTTATCCCCCTTTTATTCCTATACGTCTGATCACTGTACATGTCAAAATTGATAGAGAGAGAGAGAGAGAGATGAGAAAGAGAAGAAAGAACGCATCAGAAAACCCAGAAACCCTAACGCCGGAAGAATCTGAAGGAGGCCGATTCTTTGCTTGCTATCTGCTGACGTCACTCTGCCCCCGTTATAAGGGCCACACCTATATTGGGTATGATCCAATTTCCCCAATTCTTTCAGATTTCTATTCCGGAGTGATTTTGATCAATCTTGGTTTCGATTTCGTTTTAAAGTTTGAGACTTTCTTTTAGAAATTGGACTAATGAGTGAAACCCAATTGCAGATTCACGGTGAATCCACGGCGGCGAATAAGGCAGCACAATGGGGAAATTGGGAGAGGTGCTTGGAGAACCAAGAAGAAGAGGCCATGGGAGATGGCCTTGTGCATTTATGGTTTCCCAACCAACACTTCAGCTCTCCAGGTATCTTTACTCTGTTCTTTCTCTTTAGAATTACATATTGAGTGTGTGTTGCTTTGGATATGTGTTTTGAATTTGAGAAATTGGAACCATTTAGCTAGATGATTCTCAAAGTTGATGACTTTATGATGTTATATGCATTATCATTGGCTTGATTAAACTTGGCAAGTTCCATTATGTTCATTTCGGACCCAAAGATTATATCTTTAATACTTTAAAAGGTTATGTGAAATCAGTTTGATTGGGACCCAGATTGAGTTTGCACAATTCTGGAGTCATTTTGGTCCCAAGTAATATTGATTGGGATCAAACTTTATTGGACACTGCTGTTGATTGAAATTTGGGACTTACAACATTTCCTTTGCAGTTTGAATGGGCCTGGCAGAACCCGTATGTATCAAAGGCAGTAAGGAAGGCTGCAGCGAACTTTAAATCCCTCGGAGGATTTGCCAATAAGATCAAACTTGCATACACAATGCTCACCTTGCCGCCTTGGGAGAGGTATCATCTTATTTTTTTCTCGTGTTTTGTGACTTGAGTGTTGATGAATACAAATGTTTTTGCTGTTACTAAAGGTTGTGAATTTTGTGTCTGTATGTCATCAGTTTGAACCTCACCGTGAACTTTTTTTCAACCGAACACACCAAGCATGCTGCTGGTTGTCCACGCCTCCCAGAACAGATGAAGGTCAAAATTTGCCCCATGGATGAGCTTCCTTCCTGTATATCAGATGATGTTTCTGATAATGAAGATGAGTGGTATAAGGAAAAGGAAAGTGACGAAGCTATGCATATCAATACATCAGAGGAAGAAGCATTATCAGACCCAGTAGTTCCTAATTCAGCAGATGATCAGCAGAATGATATTGGCAATAGAAGTAACGAAGTCTACACACAGAGTAAAGAAGTAGGAGAAGATGAGTGGTATAATGATGAGGTATCTGATGAAGCTATGAACAGTGGTCTCTCCTGGGAAGAAACATTATCAAATTTTATGGTTCACAATTCAGCAAATGACTTGGAAATGGATACTGGCAATACATCTAGTCACGTTTATGGATGCGATAAAGAAGTACAAGAAGACATCACTGGGGAATATATCACATCACCAGTGAGAATGCCATACTCCAATGTCATTCCATCATTTGATACAGAAGCAAGTAAGAATACAGGTTTGTTTGATGACAGTACTGTCGAGTTGGATCAACCGGCAAGGGAACAATCACCAACTATAATAGTTGAAGACAATGAACGGTCGCCCAGCAATAGTTATCTCAGGCCTTGTGATTCTGAGGTAGTAGATTTGATAACTCCATCACCACTGTGCAGAAATGGTTTCTGTGGCAAGAGGAGTAGAGTTCCTACATCTTATCCTGAGATTATCGACTTGACCAAGTCTCCCAATTTCATCCAATTGTAGAGAGTCGAACATGTTTATTTCAAATAATTGTTGGAGCAAGCAAGTTTGCTTGACGATGTTGTTGTTGATCGACAAATTTAGATAACTAGTGACCAAGTCTCCCAGTTTCATCCAATTATAGAGAATCGAACATGTTTATTACGAATAATTGTTGGAGCAAGCAAGTTTGCTTGACTGCGATGTTGTTGTTTGATCGACAATTTTAGATGAGTTATCGTCATCTTTGCCTGATGGCATGTTGTAAGCAGTGAGCGCCCTAATAGTGCCAGTAGTCTGGTTTGAATTTTTTTAATGGAGTAAAACTGTTTTTCTTTTTCTCATCCACTATGCCAATTCATATTCTGTTATTAAATGTGTCATGTACATTATCTGCTTATGCAGACTACGACTAGATATGATTTTGGAAGATGGGTGATGTGCTGTTTTGTTTGTTGACATAGTGGTGTTCCCAAATTTATTTTCCATTTCATTTCATGTTTGAGTTCTTGAATTAATTGGGGTAAACCACCCGACTTTCAACGCTCATTTGAAGTTTGAATATAATTGATTGACTGGGGATAAATTCTTCATTTTCTTCTTTTGTCTTGATCTGAAGGTTTGAGGAGCATTGAGACTGTTAGTTATTTTGAGTTACCATGCTATTTGTGAGCTTGCCTTTCAGAACTTTAACAGTTTGTCAAAATTGAAAAGGATGAAGTTAGCTGGTTAAAATACTGCAGAACTTAGCCTAAAAGCCATGGTTGGTTAGTGAAGTCGGCAGGGATCAATAAGTAAACGCGGTTGAAATCTGGAAGGGGAAGCCTTTTTTATGCTTTTGAAGGTCATGTATACAGAACCACAGGAGGACTAACATGTGCACTCAGACTAACCTCAGGAAAAATATGGTCGATGTCTGTATCTGCACCTATGTATCCGCAGAGAGGTGACACATGTCATACATTAAAGATAAAAAACTTAAAGCATTTGTCGACATATCCTTCTTCAGATGTCTGAAATATCTGTCGACATCTCGTTTTCTTCAAACATTTGAAATAGTTGTCGACATATCATTTTTTCTAGGAGAAATTCTTATACACAAAAAATCTACCAATATATTTCTCATACACCCCATCAACTTTGAGAACTCACACAAAACTTTTCACTTTTTCTCCCTATCTTTTAAAATCACTCACTATTTATCCCACTAGTACCCCTCTCAATCATTATTTTCTTTTATCTTACATACTTATTATTTTTTTATAAAGCGTGGTGGGCCTATCTTGAAATTATTTATTTAGACTATAATTGCAGATCAAAAATTCATCCTTAAGCAGTTAAATTTTACTATTCATAATTCCGATCGTTGACAGACTTGAGTTAATCGCTATCTGTAATATTACGAGCAAATAATTGAAAAAAAAAAAAAGTTGAGAAAGTCTTAACAGAGAAACTCCCGATTACTGGGATATCATCTTTAGGATTCAAACAAGAATTTATAAAGTTGAGCAAGATATTGAAAATATCTTATATAGTCTTAAAGAGGAACAAAAACCTCTTGATTATTTGAGCATTGGTTAGATCCGCAAATCACTGGTATCAGAGTTTGCAAAGAGCTTAAAAGGGAAATCCCCAATAGAGACAATGTCTGAATTAATATTAGAGAAGTTGAATTCTCTACTTATATCTTCTGATGCGAAACATCAGAACCTACTAAAAGAAGTATCTAGATGTCAAGATCATCTAGAAAAACTACATGATATAATCTACCAATTAGAAAAATTGGAAAATAAAATAGATTATATCAAGAAACTTCCAAAAACGGAAGAAGAAAAGCTAACAAGTGTTAGTAGAAAAATCAATGAACAGCAAAAAACGCTGGATTCTATGAAAAATATAATGAAGGACAAGAAAGTGCTTACAGTAAAACTAAAGAGAGCTAATGGATTTAAACCATGAGAGAGACCAGAAAAGAATCATGTTCCAAACATGATTTTTCTAGAACCATCTACTAGTCATACTAGTATTCAGTATGAAAACCCGAAAGAAACCAGAGATGTCAAAATGATGAGCATCTTCAGGAAAAAGAAAGGAGTACAACTCCTAAATGCTGAAGAGTTCGAATACAATGAAATCGAACATGAGGTAAAAAAACTCCTCGATTCCTAAATTACATTTTAAACAAATCTACAAAATGAGAAGTTTGAACTGATGAACAGCCATCATTTCAAATTGTTGGAATTCACAAACCCTTCTACAACAGGAAAAACAGATCTCTTGATGATCACTCCTGATGAAGTGGCCAGAGCAAGAACAAAAAGTTATCAATTTATGCATGTCGGAGCAGTCCAAGTAGGCATAAAACTTCTTGCCCGAGAAGGTATAAACTGTTCAGTCTTGTGTGTCCTGCAAGACAATAGACTAACAGATTTTCAAGCTAGCTTGTTGGGAACACTTGAAGCATCCTTATTCAATCAAGTAGCTTATTTCAACTACTTCCCAAACTTCTCAACCAGCTTGAAAGATGCAGCTCACTGTCTTAGACTGAGAGTTAAGACAGATGGCATATCAATGAAAAAAGATATGCAAAAACTCGCAATAGTATACATAATATACTATAAACTGATGAGTACCACAGTAGAACCCAAGACAAGGATATCAAATATCTCAGGGCTTACTACTGGATTCCTCACCAATCAGAAGAACCATTCACAACAAATTCACAATGTTACTTGGAATGAAGTAACTTTTCCTATTGAATGGAAATTGTCTGGTCCGAAAAAACCAAGACTGGAGATATCAGTCTAAAATTCAACGATCACAGAAAAAGTGACGTCTGTCCTGAAAACATCAGGATAAACCAAAATCTTCCTAGAAGAAGCTACAGCACTAGAGAAGCTAGTGTTAGTGGTACCAAAATCTCTGTTGAAGAACCAACAGAGCCCATCACTGAAGAAGAATTAGAAGTTGATCTGAACAGACCAGTAAATATGCTTAGAGCACAAAAGCTCTATGATCTTTATGATGAAGCAGAATCCTGCAAAAATCCTGAACGATTAGAAAAACTAATTGAAGAAATGAAAAAATTCAAACCAAGAAAGGAAAGAAAACTCCTTCCCTATCAGGATATTGAAATGGAAGAAGAAGAAAGCTCCAAGACTCTCATCATAAGAGAAAAGGGAAAAATAAAACTCCATATACAGAAAGCCCCTACGGGAAAAAAATTCTCAAAAATTTGTCCCAGATGACAATATACCCAGAATACCAATTTCCACTCATGGTATCTGGCTAAATATAGACAAACCTCTAGACAAGAGAAAAACTCTTGACCAATGGGTTGATAACCTGATGATGGCCTCTGCTCTAACTCTTGGAAAATTTGAAGCACCAGATCTTCAGGTGTACTACGACACTACTCTCACTGGAGTAGCAAAAAAGTATTACTTCGCTTTCAAAGAGACTGCCAGAGGAAAAGACTAGCTTGAAGAAATCAAAACTTCAAAATCTTCGTATAATTTTGCAGTACCCCTGTATGATCAGTTCTGTGGAGATCTCTCAAATTTAAGTGAGAAGACTAAAAAAATAGCCAAATCAAATATCTATGCTCTCAAAATCTGCAACATGAGATATTTTGAAGAATACTTGAATGAATTTCAAGAATTTTACTGTACGATTGGTGAACTAGAAAATATTGATCTAGTTAACTTATTGCACAGAAAACTCCCTGAACCATGGAGAACAGTTGTGAGAGAAAGCATAGCTGAAAAACCAATTGAAAGATTTTCAGTTGGAGGAATTGCCGACAGAATCAGGCAATTACTAAAAGAGCAATGCAAAGCCAATCTTAGAGCTAAGATGGCCAAGAAACAACTCAAAGGAGTTGAAAATTTCTGCTATGGAATACTAGATATGCCAACCAACTGGGGATGTCATGAATCCAAGTTCCACAGAAAAACAAAAGAAAAATATTACTAGAAAAAATTCAAAAAGAGTAATAAGAAAAAAGATTGGAAATTTCAGAAAAGTTCCAATTACAAGAAACAACAGGATGAAAATCCAAAAAAAAATTCTTCAAGAAAAAGAAGAATCACCGAGTCAACCATCAGAATACTCAACCAGGCAAGAAATCTTGCAGATGCTGGTTATGTAAAGCTGAAGGGCACTATGCCAATGAATGCCCGGAAAAGGGTAAAAGATCTACTAAAACTCTATTTGAAGAATATGAGTCTATAGTAGAATCGGTAAATATGAAAGGCTACGAAATAGCCTATTCTGATGAAGAAGATGACGACATGTCAGTTTACTCTACCTGGTCTGAAGAAGAAGAATCATCTGACTCTGAAATAGATTCTGAAGTGAAGTACTTAGAATCTAGACAGATGACTGTTCTACATGTCAAAAACTGGGAAGAAAGTAAGACGGAAGCAATAACTTCTTCATATCAGGTAAACCCTGGTACATTTGTTTGTAACTACTGCTTATGTCATGAAAAGAATGGACTTTCTATGTTCTGTGAAAAGTCAAAAAAGACTTATCACAAAGAATGCTTCATAGCTGAAGCAAGAAGAAAAACCAAGAATGGCCTTGTCATCTAATTGGTAGAACAAGAATATGCAGAATATTTCTCTGAGCAAAAAGAGAAAGAATTAGAAACTATGTTTCAAGAAACTATGGAATCCTCTTCTTCAAAAATAAAAGAAGAAAAAATCGAGGAAGAAAAACTCGATACAACTATAGAACTGGTTGAAATACCGGAAAATGTTCCAGAAGAATGTAAATCATTCATACCTCAGGAACAAGCTCAAGAAAATGAGCTTCAACAATCGAAAGTCGTCTCTACTAGTAGATACAGCACCTACATAAAGATTGGACTCAAATTCCCTAATCATAAAAAATATCATCTACATGCATTTGTAGACAACGGATAGAGATTTACAGTTGCAAAAAGATTTGCAATTCCAGAAGAACTCTAGAAAGAAGATAAGAAAAGAATAGATACTGGTGTCCAGTTTGATGGAAGCCACCTAATCATGAACAAGGTAGCTAGAAATGTTCACATCACCATTGGTGGAGGAACATTTATTATCAACACTCTTTGGCAATCAGAAGGCCAAGGATCTAATCTCTTGTTGGAAAATGATTTTATTCTCCAACAAAGATTCATTCAAGATGAAGAAGCGATAGGCTTCAGAAAAGGAGACAGAGTGTTCTGGGCAGACCGGATTACTCAAGCCAAAAGTGTAGGAGGTCCAAACTTTACTACACAATATCAGAGATCGCAACAGAATAGTGGTGATCTTACCCCCTACAAACACAAATTTGAAACCATCCCCCAAAATAAACAACAAGAAGAACTACTTGTTGAAGAATCATCTGAATCATCTTCTGAAGATGAAGAAAAAGAAGAAATAACTAGCGCAGATGAAGAAGCTAGTTTCATCCATGAACATAACATCAAGCACTTCCAGAACAAGCTTGAGTCTTAGAAAACTCCCACTCTTGATAAAATCAAGAAACTACTCGAACAGAATATCGATGTAGACCCTCAGAAGTTTTGGGAAAAAGACCTAGTGGTCTGTGAATTAAGATTACGTGATATGAATGACATCTGTCATGTCAAAGCTATTCCTCAGTACAAAGAGGAAAACCAAAAAGAATTCAGAAAAGATATTGAAGATCTCCTGACTTCCAGAACAAGCTTGAGTCTTAGAAAACTCCCACTCTTGATAAAATCAAGAAACTACTCGAACATAATATGGATGTAGACCCTCAGAAGTTTTGGGAAAAAGACCCAGTGGTCTGTGAATTAAGATTACGTGATATGAATGACATCTGTCATGTCAAAGCTATTCCTCAGTACAAAGAGGAAAACCAAAAAGAATTCAGAAAAGATATTGAAGATCTCCTGAACAAGAGATTAATTCAACCTTCCACTAGCCTTCATCATGCTACAGCATTCTACGTGAGAAATCATGCAGAAAACCTCAGAGGAAAAGCTAGAATGGTAATTGACTATAGAGATATCAATAAGAAGACCGTTAAAGACAGATATCAAATTGCTTAAGTAAGAGTACTGATCAACCAGCTCAGAGGAGCTAAAGTCTTTTCAAAATTTGATGCAAAATGGGGTTTTTGGCAAGTCAAGATGCATCCTGAGAGTGTTCCTCTCACTACATTCGGAACACCACAAGGCCATTACAAATGGTTAGTAATGCATTTTGGTCTAAAACAAGCCCCCTCAATCTTTCAAAGAAAGATGGACAACATCTTCAAGCATATGGCTGAATTCTGCGTTGTCTATATTGATGACATCCTGAGAGTGTTCCTCTCACTACATTCGGAACACCACAAGGCCATTACGAATGGTTAGTAATGCCTTTTGGTCTAAAACAAGCCCCCTCAATCTTCTAAAGAAAGATGGACAACATCTTCAAGCATGTGGCTGAATTATGCGTCGTCTATATTGATGACATCCTTGTCTTCTCCAAAAACAAAGAAGAACACATGAAACACCTCTATGAGGTTGTAAAGCTGATAGTTCAGCATGAAATTATCTTAGGAGAAAAAAAAAAATCTTCTTTATCCTCGATAAAGTTGATTTCATAAGAATAAACATCAAGAATGGAGTAATAAAACTCCAACCTCACATCCTTGAGAAAATCTGGAAGTTCCCAGATAGAATTCCTGATGCTATCTAGAGAGATTCTTAGGAGTCATAAACTATGGGAGAGATTTCATTTCCAAAATCTCTGAATTAACAGCAATGTTATCTCATAAAACAAGTTCCAAGAGAAAATGGAATTTCACTAAAGATGATGAGAAAATTGTGAAGCAAATAAAAAATCTCTGCAAGAATCTTCCTCCTCTACAACAACCAGAGGAAAATGATGAAATTATCCTCCAAACAGATGCGAGTGATAATTACTGGTCCGATGTTGTTCTGGCAAAAACGCCTGGAACTAACATTGAAAAGATCTGCAAATTTTGTAGCGGCAAGTTCAGTCCTGCAGAACTAGATTATCCCACAGGGGAAAAAGAAATTTTTGCTGTCAAGAAAACAATTTTAAATTCTCCAGCTTTTCTTGGAAAACCCTTTTACTGTCCTCACCGATTGTGCTAGAGTAAAGAATTTAAAAAATTTTAAACTTGATAAAGCTGCTGATAGAGGAAGATTAGTCAACTGACAATTATTTCTTAATCAATATGATTATATTGTTGAGTTGATTGCAGGAAACAAGAACTATCTTCCAGACGCTCTAACCAGATAAATGGCCATGTTCAGCAGAAAAGATGACGACGAAGGTTGCAATCCCAGAAGCAAAAGAACTCGGAAAGAACATGAAACCATCGAGGATCCCAAAGAAAAAATCCTCAAAAGGTTCTTGCTAAGTCCAAAAGGACTAGCCATAACTAATCAATCCCGGGGTAAAGGATTGGCTAGCCCGTCTCAAACAGCAGACGGTAAAGGCTCATCAAGACCGTTGCTTTGCCAAAAAGTAAACCAACTATAACTGGACTTATAAATGTTTTTAATTATGAATTAAGAACCTTTGCTGATCCTGTGTTTAGAACTGACAGGAGGCTAGCTTACCACCAGAAGGCAATCCTTGATAATCTCCTATTTGCCTTTCAAGAAAGAAACAGTGGTATTATGTTCCCAGCTCTGTTTGCCTTAGCTGAAGAACTCCATGAAAATGCTAGACCACAGTAGGAAGAAGTTCATATACAGCAGAGTGTTGTTAGAAGTGAAAAAATTCACTATCTTGAAGATCCAGAAAGTGCTAGAGTTCCTATCATAGCACTAAACGAATCAGATTGGTTTGAATTCCATAATCTGATTGGAAGCCATAATTCTGAAAACTGTATTCCTCCAACCCTCTTCATTGTTGCAGGACCTTATGTTGGAAGATACGGAGTTAATGTTCAGAGTGAACATCCTCAAGAACACAACCTTTGCCTTGTTGAAAATGGTTTTGTCCATAATCTATGGACCAAAATAAATAATGATCTCAAAGGCCTGCCCCCTATCATCGTCAACACAGTCAAAAATGTCAGAAGAAATGAATGTACACTGAGACTGAAGTTTAGATCAACTCTACCAGAATGGATTCACAAAACAAATGGTGAAGTTGAATACATTTCTCCTTATCATTATGTGAGAATTATTCAAAAAAGATATCTTCAGCCCGCCTGTGTTGGATACAATGGCCAGCCAAATTCAAGTATTCCATGGATGAAGGCCATGTCTCTCGAATACATCAAAAAGATCATCCAAGAAGATACAAGAAATATTTTCCTGGCAGCAGGAGAAAAAACAATTATCACTGCTTATGATCATCCTGAAGCAATCAGCAGTGACCTCTTCATATCTCTCACAAGAAAATAGATAGACTCAACACTGGCATGCTTACAGTGGGTTGAAAAGCTTGAAAAAGACAACCACTACAAGATGTATGTAGATACAGATGTCGAATAAAATGCAACTACTGCCAGAATGGCCAGGATGGATAGCAACTCCTTTGTCCTCGGCCACAACTCAAAAACAGACGAGAACATGTGAAACAGCAGGTGTAGAAAGCACCAAAAGCAACTTTGGACTTTTCTCAAAAGCTGCTTTTGCTTTTCAAAAAGAAAGCAGGTGAAAAATATTTCACAAAAAAGAATCTGCTTTTCGCCAAATCGACCTCCATCATCAGGAGCACTCACGAAAGCAGTTACGGAGTTGTTCTGTACATTTTTATGTTTTGAATTCTAATTTGGAGTCCGCTCCCTATATAAGGAGCTTTAGGTTTCAGTTGTAAGGCATTCGAAAATTAGGAAGAATCATATTCTCTCAAAAGTAAGAAAGCCATAATAGCAGTGTGCTCTTTCCTTCCTGTCTAGTGTGATAAAGTGTGCTTTCATTACAGGTAAGTATCTGTAATCATTCTTATGGATAGCTAAAACAGCTTCTTAGCTGTTTACTCGAGAATGAGGCTCTGAAGTTTTAGTCAGTAATTATGTTTGAATAAATATTTTCAGATTGCTCATCCACCTTGTCATTATTTTAAGAACGATGTTTTAGTATTTAATATGTTTCTGCCTTATTCCTGTACTATTTTTAGGCTGACTTTCCTTTTTTTCTGAAAAAATTGACTCAACTTAAGATAGAAACAAGCAGCAGTGATTCCGCCTGTTAAAGTAACTGTTAGGTGAAAAACTTGAGCATGTTGAAGGTTAGTTTTATTCTTCTCAAAAGTGTGAACATATTTTTCTAAGAAAAAGCAAAATCTAAACCCAAAAATCAGTATAGGACATAATAGACACTAAGTTTAGAAAAGACTACCCCTATAGGTCTTTTCTCCTAAGATTTGTGTAAATGGGCACAATACGAACTTGTTGGTGCAAGTGGGCACAATACATGTAATTTTTGGGTAAACAGGAATTAACCTTTTTTTCTATCATTGAGAAATGTGGTTCACTACTGAAATTAATCTCCGTAAATTTTAGTGCTAATATATCTATGGCCAATATTTTAAACCTCGCGCCAGATTGCAAGTATCCCCGCCTACATTTTATCTGTGGCAATCAGAAACAGTACAAAGCTCAAATATAAGATAGAAGAAAATGCTCCACTCATCCTCACCACATTGTTCATGAAAATCTCCTACGTAAATAATGTGCAGAAGACATGCAACAAATAATTGCTAAATATAAATGAAATTCAGAGTCTGACTTAGATTTTGAGTAATTGATGCTTACATTTTGAAAAATAAATCTTAAAGATTGAAGTATTTGTACTGTATTTCATGCTTGAAACCCTTTCTTTTAATCTGGGTACAAGATAAAGTTGAACTTTCAATTTTGTACAGGGTCACACTTGGAACATCTGTGATCTTGTTAGCAAATCTAAATCAATGAGTAGGTAGTGTCAATAGAAAGTAATAATATCAGAGAGTAGTCTCAAAAAGAAAAAGAGAACCGAGTAGAGTAAGTTAGCCATGCACATGTATGAACAACTTTATTAAACCAGTCGTGAGACTTGAAAAGGAAAAACACAAAGTTATAGTTTAGGAGACTGAAATCTACAAACAATTGGGAGATATGATAAAGAAAACAGGCATTTCTGCTATAATTGTGGCTGATTCTGTGGCAGTTCTTCTTGTTCATGTTGCTGCTGCTCCTGCGACGTCTGTTCTTGCTCACCTTGCCAAACCCAGACAATCTCTTGCAGAGCAGGCCTCATGTCCTCCAACATCTTCTGGTACTCCAATGTATCTCCATTTGATTTCTTGACCTCTACTAAATGAAAAGTTGGAGTGATCTCAAATATCTCTGCATCAATGGACAAAAACCCCTTTCTGCCTTCCTCCAATCGATCCATTTTCAACAATCCATGATCCTTCTTTTTCACTTTTAGCTTCAGATGCTTACCCATTTCTTCTATCTTGGAGATGATGACTCTGGCAGGCTCTCTTGAAGTGAATCTTGCTTCCCTATTTAGAGGATTTTTTTCGAACAAGCCAGACAGATCAAACCCATCAGAAAGGGATATAATATCAAAAGCATTCAAGTTTGAAGGTCTCCCTGACTCCTCGTTTTCCTCAGCAGCCATATTATTCTCACTGGGACTTGAAACTTCTGTTCCTGCCGGAGCCACCTCTTTCTCTTTGGATTTTGGTCCTCTTCTGAACCAAGAACTGTCCCTAACTTTGGCTAAGGAAATTCTAGTATTGGGATTTGGATCCAACATCTTGCACAAAAGCCTACGTGCTTCTGGTGAGAACCAATTTGGACATCTGAACTCTGCTTTACCAATTTTCCTGTACATCTCCATCAAATTTGAATCATGAAATGGGAGATAACCAGCCAATAAGACATACAAGACCACCCCACAAGACCAAACATCAGCTTTCACACCATCATAGCCTTTCCGATTAATAACTTCTGGAGCAACATAGGCAGGAGTACCACAAGTGGTATGAAGCAGACCATCTTGGCGCTTGCTTTCCGCAAGGGCACTTAACCCAAAATCAGAGATCTTCAGATTATCATTCTCATCTAGCAATAAGTTCTCTGGTTTAATATCCCGGTGATAAACTCCCCTGCTATGACAGAAATCAAGTGCATTTATCAGCTGCTGGAAATATTTCCGTGCAACATCCTCCTTCAGCTTTCCTTTAGCCACCTTGTTAAATAGCTCACCGCCTTTGGCATACTCAATGACAAAGTATATCTTAGTTTTGGTCGCCAAGACCTCATAAAGGTGTATAATATTGGGGTGTCTAACCAGTCGCATAACAGATATCTCTCGCTTTATCTGATCCATCAGCCCTACCTTCATAATCTTCTCTTTGTCAATAACCTTGATAGCCACAGCCTGATTAGTTATCAAGCTCCTTGCATAGTAAACCTTGGCAAAGGTGCCTTTACCCAGCTGTCTCCCTAACTCGTACCTTTGCATCAATATATAAGAGTTATTCTCCATTTCAAGCTTCAACACCTTACAAACAACAAACACACAACTTGTTCCCGCAAACACTATCTATATATAATCTTACAAAGCAGGAGTTTACAGCAATATAATACAAGCTCAACCGTCTTCACAATGGTCGTGCATCAACACAACAGGCATGGCATACCTACTTGTGGGATCATCCTGCTGTTGGGTATCAAGACCAAACCTACTGTAATTTACACCAGCAAGAAAACTGAAGCGTAGCTCTGTTGAAGCTACAACCTTATGGAGTTGTGAATCGGAGTTCGGAGAGGTCAGGCACATCTTTCAGCATTCCCTGGCTTTTATACTCCCAGTAGAATGCTAAAATTATGCCACGAAAAAAAACCTCAACGACCTTCAACACAATACTGCCAATTCAGCACAAATTATGTGGTTTAAAGCCTATCAACCCTGAAAAATCACAAACAGAACCATCATCAAAACCCCAAAAAAGCAACAACCTTTCTCAACTTTTCCGTGAAATGAAAGCAACCCTTTTGCAGAATTACACATACCGATCAAACCCAGCTCTAATTCAAACACAAAAATAACATCACATACATCTTCAAGATTCAATTTTTATTTTCAAATATTAAGCAGATGAATCAGAAAATCGTACACGGCAGCAAATCCTAATGCAAAAAACTAGCAAACTTTGATCAACCTTAAGCGGGCATAGTTTCTAAGATTGAAAGATTTGAATTATGCAAAATTGAAGAACCAAAAAAAAAAAAAAAAAAAACGTTACCTTTATGAAGAAGAAGAATGAACTCCGAAACCTATGGATCCCCAAAACTTGCAGAGGCGAACCAAGCAACGGAGGTCTGCAAATTCAAAATATTAAAAGTAAAATTTTGCGTAGAGTTTATTACCTAAATATAAAGTGTTGGGTTTTTCTTGTTTAATTTATTACCTGGGCGGCTCCAATCCAGCTACTAAAAGTAAAGTGGGCCTGATCTTGACGTTCGAGCCCAAAACGCCCAGCGCAGGGAGTGGGTTCGAGTGTGTGCCCACCCACGGGAAGATTTGAATTAGAAATTGAAACTACACCAAACGGCTTGGAGGGAAAGGCAGTGTTGGGAATGGTTGGTATAAGATTCCCATTCCCAAATTCTGTGAGGATATTTTGTAACGTGGTAACTAGGACTAGAAGCTTTAGGAATAGTTGGTGTGACTTTCATTTACTAGGCACTGTTTGGGAGGTCATTGTATCACATTGCATATATGATGTCGGTCGATTTTCCAAGAGTTATCATTTCCATAAAATGCATTAATCTTTTGAGACCTTAATTTGTAAAAGTACACAATGATTTTTTTTTTTAAAGTACACAATGACCTGCATATATGATGTCGGTTGGTTTTTCATGAGTTATCATTTCCATAAAATGCATTGATCATATGATATTTTGAATTCTAAAACTACATAAATTGACAAACCTTAAGTACGAGCTGATAATTAAGCAAGATTATACTAAGGCTAAAGGAGGTAGTAAGGCCATTAAAAAAAATCCAATAGAAGTTGCCATCTCCCTCTTTGTTAGGGCTTTCTAGAGTTCGGATTTACGCATAGCCGAGTGATAAGAGCCCATCCTTTTTATTATTTTTCTTATGAGAGATTTTTAACGATAAATAAGTCATCCACTCAAGTGCATATTTTTTTTATTTTAGTTTTCTTAAGGGAGACATTTAGCGATGAAAACTTCATCGCAAACATGTGTCATGTTTTACTTTTTTATTGGTAACTTACGCCGACGAATAATTCATCGGAAAATGTGTTTCCAATTTTATTTTGAATTGTTATGGGATGTTGTCGCTGATGAATAATTAGTTGGTATAAATGTGTTCCTTGTTACTTTATTTTTTCTGAGAGACTCTTAATAACAAAATATTTTTTGGTTATTGTTCATCCTATTATTTTATTTTTGTGTGAGGTTTTGCCGATGAAGAATTTGATGAGATGTTTTCAAATCTTACCCCGGTACGAGCTAGCCTTAGTTTACAAGGTGATAAACTTCAGATTAATGGTAGTGAAGTGCTGGTTGATGAGGTGTATGCAAGAACATATTTGACTTGGTTCCTAAGATTACAAAGCTATTTGCAAGTTTTTGAATTAAATATATAAGTTTTCAAGTTCGACTTGGTCTCTTGTCGAAGTTAATATTGAGTTCAAGTTCAATTTAATTTAATTTTAATAAATATGAGCCAAATTCAATTATATCGAGTCACTTTACACCCTTATTGCATGCATGTAAATGATTAACATCTAGTATTATTTTGAATGGAAATCATTAGTATTTGTTTAATAAAGATATATAATTAGGCATCATACTAACCTTACTCTAGGCTGCTACCAACCTCAAACCTTATCTTGGGAATTATCATATTAAGATTATGGAGTCTTTAGAAGTAAGAAGGTTGTTTGGCTCCAAAACCAGGTGGTGTGCAAACAGTCTCTTTTGGGCGAGTGGTTGCGCAGGCGTGCCAGCACCGCGGGGTGCAGTCGTTGGGGTAGTCCCGTGACCTGACTTCTTCTTCAAGCGCTGTGGACGAGGAGAGCACCAACCTCGTTACAGGGTTCTTTTCTTGCCTTCCGGAAAAGGACTTCTTGCCTTACGCGGGTAAGGGCTTTGGTTGTGGTCTCTTTGCGTTCACCGAATCGATACTCAACGCTGAAAGGCTGAGCAGAGCAATCACTGGGAAGTTTGAGAGAAGCACGGGTTTGCTAAAGCGTGACTTTAGCTTCGCTGGGTGCGAGGGCGTTACCCTTGCTTCGCTGGAAGTAACAGTGGCGGTTGTGCTCGCAGTCGGCTCCTGGGGAGACTGGGACTGGAAGTACGGTCGCCGGGTTGAACTGGTGAGGCTGACAGTCGGCTCGCGAGGAGACTAGGACTGGCGGGCGGTCACCGGGTTTCAACAAGGTTGAGGGTTTGCTCCGGGGAGGCTTTGTAATCGCTGGGATTGATTGATTAGAGAGACCTCTTTTTGTATTGTCTTTAGCCTCTATATATAGGCTATTGCAGATTCATTGTCCAAATAGGAATGAAATACTATATTTTAGGCCACAGTTATTGGCCTTGAATCAAATCAAAACTCTTAATAGTTTTGATATTATCGTAAGCGATAATTAATAATTATCCTCCTCTATCGCCGCTAGAATGTAGGTAAGTATCGGCCAGAGAAACATTTTGCCTCTTAGAATCCTAGACGTGATCGCTGGATGCGAGCAGTAGGATACGCACGTATTAATTGCAAATATATCTTCACGCCCTTCTGAGCGCTCAAATCTTCATGCAATTAATGATGATATCTCCTTATGAGACACGGGATAAGCAGCATCACGACCCAAGTCCATGTAATCCCATTTTGGGCCGCAAGTATCGGCCCACTGGCTCAGACCCACTAAAGGATTTTGCCAAACTTACTTTTGGGCTCAAACATTGCCCCCAGGCCCTGAAATCAGGCCTGCTAAAATGCAACTGATTGAAGGGGACTTAGAAAGAAGCGTCGGTCGCTTGAAACGATGCCATTAATAAGGGTCGCGTCCCCTCATTTGTGAAACGCTTTCTGTCGCATCGTTTCCCTCACAAAATTCTTTATTTAAACTCACAGCCGCACTCATCTCTGCTCCATCTTCTTTGCAAACGATCCAGAAATGGCTCCCCCTAAGAAAATTGTCGTCGATCAGGAAGAAGAATTGAACGAAACGGCTGCTCGGACCTGGGGCACCAGTATCGGGGCTCGCATTCATCTAGAGACCACTATTCACCGACCCCTACTCCTTCGTTTTTCCAATCACCACACCGGATTAGGCCCAGCACCGCAAGGTGTTATCCCAAATGATGCCATCGCTATGTACGGTCTTCCTGTCCGACGGCCCATTCTAGTCCTCCGAAGGACTCCCGGAGACTTTAGCGGTTGGGGTGTCCAAAACCATCGAGCCAAGATAGGGAATTGGCCATCCTCCATTAGTGCGCAGGAAACCTCTTGGTATCGCGAGGCGCGGGCGCGAGATCTAGGTCGCTGGAATGCTGCGGGTATCACCCATGCTATTGATTTGTGCTTCCACCTTCCTCGCGGTGGTAATCGCTCGCCACTCGCTGCTTTCCTCTGTTTCTGGAATACCTCCACCAACACATTTGACTTCAGATTTGGTCAAATGAGCATTACCCTGTTGGACATCCTTGCCATCACTGGCCTTCCATCGATGGCGAGCCGTATGTGCATGGTCAATTTGACTCGACCGATTTCACTTTGACCATGGCCCAGCAAGGCCGCAGCGCTCATAGTGGTTCATACCCAAGATGGCTGGCATATTACAGCCGGGAACACAATGCGACCGGAGGAATCGCTTTCCTTGAATATTGGCTCTGTAAATTCGTATTCTGCACCTCCTCCTGCAAGCCCACTGGTACCTGGACCTATTTAGCAACGGCCCTCTACAACGGCCGCAACATTGGGCTCGGACAACCGGTCTTGGGCGCCATTTATCGCATGCTGTACCAAGCGACGATGCATCCCTTTGAGACCAACATTTCCGGAGCCTTCTGGATCTTGGACTTCTGGATCCAGACCTACTTCCCATTCTTCCGCCGCGAAGATATCCTGCTATCTCCGCCGGTCGATCAACTGTTAGGTCGATGGTTTTGTTGCGAGGACAAGTACTCATCTCCCCCTACTCTGAATGCTTTTCTTATCTGTACTTGCTAGACGACATGCCATACTGTGATTTAATTCTGGGGAGACGATTCCCTTCTGTGTTACAATATGGATTCCTCCCTGGCGATCCTCGTTATCCCGACCGCGCTCGCCTGGCGTTCCGCCGCGCCATCTCTTGTTCAGACATTCGGATCGCTACCGAGGAACTCAGCTATGAGCTCTACGCTCCTAACCATTTCGCCCGCCAATTTGGCCTTGTCTAATTGGTACCAATCCCTCCGTATGATGCCTGGAACTACAACACTTCCTGGAGAAGATTCGGTCCACCTTCCGGGCCCCCACCGGCACAAAGTATGCTCGTGCTGGTCGACCTTCCCGATTGGGCCCAAAACCTAGAGGCTGTCGACGGAACCGAAGAAGGGTATGAGATTTGGTGGAGAGAAGTCTCTGTCAACTGCTGGACTCAACCAGATGACGAACTCTTCGCTACTCTCTTTGGCGAGCTCAGGAGCCCATACCCCACTGATATTGAAGTGCTCGCTCGCTTTTCTGAAGACGCCAACAGGCCTCGACCCCTCCAAGTGGTCAGGCCTACGCGAGCTCCTCGCCAGGCCCAGGCTGGCATCGTAATTCGTGAACCACCTCCAGAGGTAAGTACTGCAACTCTAATTTCTGCAGACTCCTTCTTTGTTTCATTTACTCATTCTTGTTTGTATTAGGGGAGTGCGCCGCGCCCTGGCCGCCGCACAAACCATGCTTCACCGGCCGCTGGACAGACTGGAAAACAAAAACAGTACTTGCTGAAGCTACAGCTGAGGGCTCTTCTTCCTCTTCTGATGACGACGATTTACAAACCGTAAGCACCCTTTGTCTTCAGGACCAACTTTGTGATTTGAATGCTAATCTCTCGCTTCTCCCAGGTCGTGGCTGCTATAGCCCGCAAGCGTAGTCGCTCAGATGCTCATACTGGCACCTGGGAAGAAGATGAACCGATGGCCGACCGGCTGGTAAGAAACAAAGAGCCTATGTTAGAAATATCCCTGTCTCTGCCCATGTTTCACACCCTTCTCCTTTACAGGTTCGTCGCAGACCATCCAACCATGCCGGGGAAGGCTCTTCAGCCGCCGCTCAAGGACAAACGCTTCGCGAGCGCCAACATCCGTGGGACCTGAAAATCTTCCACCTCCCGTCAGCACTGATGGCGGCTCAGCCTCTATCCCTGTACAGATCATAGAAGATAGTTCCGATGAAACGGAAGAGAATGCGCCCCTTCCGGACGCATCAATTGAGGAACTGCTCGCTACACAACCACCAGCACTCGCATCACCTGATCGCAATCTTGATGAGGAAGCTCAGGAATCCGTGCCAGTAAACGTCTCATGCGAGGGTCCTGTGGCAGAGGTATTCTTAATTGAAAATTGGTGCCTTAGTTCCTATTCTTCTTGTACACCTGACCGTCTTTCCTCATTGCAGAGTGACGTCCCTGTTGAGGAGGACGCTGTCCCTGACCCTGCTGAGCCCGCTGATGACGGCATGGCGAATCAAGAACCTGCCCCCAGATTCCAGAGATAGTTGCTGATATGGATGCAGTACCAGAACAAGTTGCGGCCCCGACCATCGAACCTCAAGTAGGCCCTGCTGCTGCTACCGCCGACGCAGTCATCATCGCTGAAGTTCCTCCTCCTGAGCCTCTTAATAGGCTGGAAAGGCTTGTTCGCGTACTCGAAGTGGCTCCCCCGAGGGTCGCGGATGAAGCGAGGGATAATCTGCAGCGACTCCTGGGTCCTGACATTTTACTGCCGGGCGCAGCTGCCAGAGCTCAAGAGTATCTGATGGTACTTCGCCGCGAATGCGCCATCGCTGAAGATGAATTCGTTGAAATATATGAGCTCTTGCAAAATCTTCCTGCAAGGATCAAAGATAGGACGACCGCGGCCGCGCAGGCCAGGCAGGTTCAGGTTCACTATCACGGCCTTGCACAACTAGCAGAAGTATCTCGCGACTCTCTAAGCGATCAAGCGATTCGCGTTAGGGATCTGAGAATCTCACAGAACCACCTTCAGACCCACATTCAGGATCTCCAAACCCAACTAATCGAAGCCCAGGCCCAACTAGTGACGGTCACGGCCCAACTGGCGCAGGAGGAGCCTCAGATAGAACAGCCCCTAACGGCGCTAGAAGCAATGTCTCAGAACTTGGCTCAAGCGCGCGAAGCAGTTCGACAAGCAGAGCACGATGCTGCCGACGCTAGCTTTCGTCTGGATGAGCACTTGCTTCGCTTGACCCATGCGGGTCGAAAACTTTAGGCCTCCTGTTTTAGGCCCATTTACTTTGTATAAGGATATGTTTAATATATACAATATTCAGCCCGCTTTGTTCGGCCCAAATATCATTTAAGGTTTGCCAATTAATGAACAGCAAGACCGTTGAAAAGATAATCCTAATTTGGGCGGTTGCTTTCTTGGAGACCGTCCTGCTTCCCACGCGTTTTCAATATCTTCCATTTCCGAGATAATCGCATTCAACCGCATTGATTCTCTTATTGATGGCGTTGAAATCGTCTCAACTGCCTACCGCACGGTGTGAGATCAACCCTATAAATACCAGCTGCCAAAGAAGAGCGATAACCCAACCACCATGTTTCTTCCAAAGATGAACTCGCCAGCCCTGTTGCTTTTCCTCCATTTTCTAAAATCTTCCCACCGTAATCTCACCCTTAGCCACAGATTCTTAGGCTTCATGGCTTAATCTCAAGACCTGGTTAGGCTTCATGGCCTAATCTCAGGTCCAGCGGCGTGTCTCTGGTTACTGAAAATCTGGATGAACTTGCCAGTCTCAGTTAAACCGAAGAACACGCCGCGCTCCTAACGCGGCAGAACCAAATTCTGAGGAGTCCAACTTTTCAGATTGCCTGCGCGGAGCAAACGGAGGAGGGGAGGAAGGCCACTTTGAGGCTTTCCTTTCTGCCTCCGCGGTCTATCTCTGGGGCCTGGGCACGCACTTTCTGATTTACCCCAGGAGGTAGATGTGGTTGTGAGTCACGCCTGCTCTGGAGCCCAACTCTTGCCTGGAGGAGAGGCCCCAACAGGGGAGTGAAGGCCCTCTTTTTCCCTCTTCCTCCAGCATCGATGACAGCAGCGGCGACTTAGATGGGAGGAGGATCTGATCATAGGGGAAGAATGCTCTGAGGTGGTAGCGTCTAGATCCTTCTCCACATGGCCACGGCGAACACTTTAAACTTTCATGTCTGTAGCTCGCATGTGAACCTGTATTGCTCTATTCTGTTGTATGCTTCTGGCCGCAAAGCCACTTTATGAATAAAAATGCTCGATTTACTCAAAAATCTGTACAAACGCAAAAGCAAAAATAATCCAAAATGAAAGCCTCTTGTATAGGCCCTTGTATTTATTCTTAACACGTTTTGTCAAGATCATGAATAACAACCTAGTAACTGATAACATGGACTATAATCATAAACAAAACCTCTTGTATAGGTTCTTAAAATGAAGCCTCTTGTGTAGGCCCTAATAGATATTGAGATGTTGCCCCCCAACGTTCAGCGGGGAGCAGAAACAAAACCGAAAGGCCACAGAGAAAAGGCCGAATAACCATAACGCTGCGAGCCGATGAAGATTAAGGTTGCCCCCCAGTCGGAGTAAAAACAGAGTCGGGAGGATCGTCAAACTCCCAGACACTGGGATAATATTTTTTCAAAAACCGACCGTTAATAGGGTTGCGATGGATAGCGCCGTCGATGTCTTTGAGGTGAAAAGCACCGCGCTCCAATATTCGGTGGATAACAAAGGGTCCCTCCCATCGCTGCGTCCATTTACCGCGACCGGTGACCTTTTCACCCAGGGGTAAAATGGCCTTCCAAACGAGGTCACCTTCTTTGAAACTGCGACCCCGCGTCCTCTTGTCATAGGCGCGGGCGATACGCTGCTTGTCCATCACCAAATTGTCCAAAGCGGCCAAGCGCTGCTCGCTTAAGTCTTCGTGCTCCTGCCACATTGCTTGAACATAGTCCTCACCAATCAAATGATGCTGTTCTTGGACTCGTAAGGAATGCACATTAATTTCTAATGGTAAGACAGCGTCATGTCCAAACATAAGCGCGTACGGCGTCGTGGCGGTGGGGTTGCGCTTCGAAGTGCGATAAGCCCAAAGTGTCTCGTGCAAAGTATCATGCCACTGTCGAGGATTCTCCACCAACATCTTCTTCAGTAAGGTGATGATTATCTTGTTGCTCGCCTCCGCCTGACCATTAGATTGAGCATAGTACGGAGTACTATGTGTGAACTGAATGCCAAAGTCATTCACCAGCTCCTCAACGGGGCCTCCATGAATGCTGCCCCCCTGTCCGACACCAGCACTTCAGGTATGCCAAACCTGCAGAGAATATTACGGAAAATAAACTGGCGAATGGTAGTGCCGGTGGCCTCCTTTAGAGGTTCTGCTTCAACCCATTTCGTGAAGTAATCAGTGGCGACAATGATAAACTTGTGCTGTAGGGAAGAATGAGGATGGATCATCCCAATCAAGTCCAGCGCCCAGCCTCGCGCAGGCCAAGGTTTAATGATAGGTTGCATAGGGATGTTAGGAACATGCTGGACAGGACCGTGTGCTTGACAATCCGCACAGCCTTTGGCGAATGCAATACAATCCTTCAAAATGCTGGGCCAATAATAACCATGACGTCGGAGGAGCCAACGCATCTTAGGTCCGGCTTGATGAGATCCACATATCCCCGTGTGCACCTCGCGCATCAATATTTTGGCTTCGCGACCGTAGACGCATCGAAAATCTATACCATCTTCGCCACGTCTGCGTAGTTCATCACCTCTAAGGAAGTAATTCAATGCGAGGAAACGAATTTTCCTATCAGCGCTGGAGTCTGGTCGTTTGAGGTATTCAATCAGTGGGATCCGCCAATCAACATCAATGGGCTCGAGTACCGCAACCACGGGATCATCTGGAGGATCAGGGCGAGCAAGCCACGAAGGTAGTGTGCGGCGCTCAACCTTCAGAATGCGCTCGCGCACTCCGTATTTCAAGCTAATGCCCGTAGCCAGCTGAGCGAGCTCATTGGCAGCAAAGTTACGTTCACGTGGTATATGTTCCATACCAACCTCTGTAAATTGGTCCAGAAGCTCAACGGCGCGACTCAAGTAGGGGATGAGCAGCCAACTCGTACAGCGATATTTTTCCAGAAGCTGATTGATCACGAGCTGAGAATCTCCGCGAATCTGAACGTCCCGGACGCCCATTTCCAACAGGACTTCGAGTCCAATGATGAGAGCTTCATATTCAGCCTGATTATTAGTACATTGGAACGTGAGCTGGAAAGAATAAGAGAAACGGTCACCGGCAGGATTCTCCAGGACAATCCCTACGCCGGCCAGAGTATCTGTTCTTGAGCCATCAAAGAATAACACCCAGGGTTGTAGAAAAATAGTAGCCTGATACCAGACCTCGTATTCAGGAATGCATGCTTTATCTGGTCGAGTAGTGGCGTTGCAGGCAATTTCTAGCTCTTTCAGTACGGGTATTTCTAGCTGGGGATGATGTGCTAGAAAATCTGCGATAGCCTGCCCTTTGACCGCCTTCTGGGGTACATACTGGAGCGAAAACTCTGAAAGTGCCAATACCCATTTGCCAATGCGGCCTCTCAAGATAGGCCGGGACAACATATATTTGACCAAATCGGTCTGAGCGATGATGCAAGTAGTAAAGGATAACATGTAATGTCGCAACTTGCACGCCGAAAAGTATAGGGTTAAGCACAGCTTTTCCATGGGGGTATACCTTGTCTCGCAATCTGTCAGTACACGGCTGAGATAAAATACAGCGTGCTCGATACCGTCCTCATCGTCCTGAGCGAGCAGGCTACCAATGGAGGCGGCGGCTGCTGAGATATACAGTTTCAACGGGACTCCGGGTCTAGGTGGAACCAAGACTGGTGGGTTTGCTAGATAGGCCTTGATACTGTCGAAAGCCTCCTGATGCTTGGATTCCCACACAAATTCATTCTGTCCTTGTAGTCCCAGCAACGGTGAGAAAGGCTGGATTTTCCCTGCAGAATTAGAGATGAAACGCCGTAGAAAATTGATCTTACCCAAAAGACGCTGTAATTCCTTCTTCGTCCGTGGGGGAGATGCATGAATAACTGCGCTTGCCTTATCCTCGGGGACCTCAATTCCTCGCTGGTGGACTATAAACCCCAGAAAATCTCCGGCGAGCACTCCAAACACACATTTGGCCGGGTTCATTTTGAGTTTATGTTGGCGCATGAGATCAAACACTTTCCTGAGATCTGCGATGTGACCCCCTCGCTTCTGAAACTTGACGACTACGTCATCAATGTATACCTCTAACACCTTTCCCAGTATGTCGTGGAAGATCAGGTTCATGGCTTTTTGATACGTCGCGCCGGCGTTCTTCAGGCCAAAAGGCATGACTACATACTCAAACACTCCTGCGAAGCCAGGGCAGCGGAAAGCAGTCTTGTGTCTGTCTTCTTCAGCGACCGGAATCTGGTGATATCCTGCAGTGCCGTCCATGAAGGATAACAGCTCATGGCCCGCCACCGCGTCTACCAACATATCCGCGACCAGCATGGGGTAAACGTCTTTAGGTGTGGCGAGATTCAAGTCTCTATAATCAACGCAGACTCTTATCTTGCCATTTTTCTTCCGGACAGGCACTATATTAGATAGCCACTGGTTATACTTGGCCACCCGTATGATGCCTGACTTGTGCATTTTCTCTACCTCTTCCTTTACCAAGATCTGGGTCTCGGAGTTCATTCGTCGCGGCTCCTGCTTGACAGGCCTCTTTTCAGCCAGAGTTGGTAATTGATGACAAACCAAGTCTGGTGACAGGCCGGGCATGTCCTCATACTTCTCCGCGAAACAATCCTTGAACTCTAGCAATAATTCGATGAGCCTCTGTTTCTCGTTAGGCTCTAGGTAAGCACTGATGGATACTTCCATAGGCTCGCTTACCGTACCCAGGTTGACCTTCTCTGTAGGGTCTTTAACCTTGGGAGGTGTATCGTCCAGCGCCGCTGGAGCGAGCTGAATGTGGACTTCCTCGTCATCCTCTGGATCAGCAAGTTCTTCATTGACGACCTCTAAGGTCGCAATGCGATCGTAAGCCTCTTTTTCCACCATGTATGATGACAACCGCTCGTGTATCGAGTGGAAGGCTTCCAGTCCCTCCTCAGTGAGGTCGTAATCCATTAATCAGTTAATGGTTTGGGCACAGCATGGCCGGGCCGCTCCAAGCCTTCTTTTGCGAGCGTGAGACCCCACTGTGCCAGTTCAAAGGCCGTCACCCCTGTGGGGCAGCCCTTATCGTCGATGCCATTAACCTGCAATGGAGTGATAGGTTCCAAATAGTATCTGGCATCTACATAATTTGCGGAGACCGGAAACGGATGGGGATCTGCTGGGACCACCTCTGCCGTGTCTGTTTCTCTATTCCACATAACCAACTCTTGGTGAAGTGTCGACGGAACACAGTAACTCCGATGGATCCAATCCCTGCCCAAAATGGCGCTGTAGGCCGCATAACAATCCGTCACGAAGAAAGCATAAACTCCCTCTGCTGGTCCGATTTTAATACGCAAGAACAATAGCCCCAGGGTTTTGGTGACAGTTCCTGCAAAGTTTTTGAGCGCAAGAGATGTGGATTGGATTTTCTCCCGCTTGATTCCCAGCAAGTGCATGGTCCGAGTAGTGACAACATTAACGGCCGCTCCAGTGTCAATCATGATTTTGCTGATTTTGACACCACCGATATCTGCCGTAATGTATAGCGGCCGCATGTGTTGGACCATGGCTGGTGTTGGCTTAGAGAAATGCATGAGCAACCTTTTGTCTGGAACCCCCGCTGGTTCTGGTAAGGCTCCGTCTTCTACCGGAGTTGCGGCTGCGGACGTGACCTGCAATGGTTGCGCACCCTCTTCGTCTGTCTCCTCCACGCAACACTGGGCAGCGACCGGCAAGGCATATCTCGCGGGGAGCACATAAACCATGTTGCAAGAAACATTATCTGGTTCAGTCCCCTCCATGTTGACATCCAGATCAATCTTGGGTTCTTCCAATGGGATATCAGTCTGGAACTGCCGAGCCAAGCGATCTACCAGCGACTCTTCTATAAGGCCTTTTACCTGACAGTGTTCAGGCCCTTGTGACTCGATTTCTTGCTCAATTACCAACGGCTTAGGGTTTTCCGGTTCCCTACATTCTTCTGGGGCGGAAATGATCACACTTTGGACTTTCTTAGGTCGCCATTGCAAAGTCCTAACCACTCTGTCCTTGCCCCCCAGTCTGTCGAAGACTGAAGCTTTGACCGCCGGTGCTTCATGGGAGAGTCTGCGCCGAACGTGCGGTCGCCGAGTTGGCGTGCTGTTCCTTTGGGTAGGCGGCGGTGAGATCTCTTTAGTAATCCTGCAAAACACACTGGGCTTTGAAGCTCCCATTAGCGAATCTGTTTGCTTGTCAAGACCACGGAGAGGTCTCAGTGGTTTAGCGGCCAGTGCCTCAAGCTCTTTCTGGTATCGTTCAGGCGACTTGACCAATTGGGAAGGTTTGATTAGGCCTTGGTCTAAGGCCTCTAGAGTGCGCTTGGCTTCACCGAAACGGCGCTGTAGCTTCCTCTTTCTGGACGGGCTAATCTCCACTGCCTTCCCCTTTTCCCTGGTGTACCATCTACCTTCTTTGATGGGATTAGCTACTGCAGGTGGTATATAGGGCTTGGTCAAAACATCTTTGCAGTCACTTCTGACCTTTTCCCGCTCTGGTTCTTTCGCGGTTGCTTTTAGTTTCAGGAATAAATTGGAATCTCTGGGAGGAGGTGGTGTCACTTTCTCCCGTTCCCTCGGGCTGGTAGGCTGATAGTTCCGCGATGGGGAAGTCCACTTGACTGATGGTAGGGAACCAAAGCGAAATGTCTGCTCAGCTTCCTCATTCGGCGTTTGGATACCACATTCCTCTTTACATCACGAACAAAGAACCACAGGTGAGGCCTGGTTGGTTGTCGCAATTTTATCCTTAACAGATGCCTCACCTGCGGCGGATTTATAACCCTGTTCGCTTGGGGCCAAATCCAGTGTCGGTTTCCGTTGCTGCTTCCTGCTCCAGTCTATGTTGACCATATTAACCCCAGTATCAGGGAAGGGGTCCACATCCACTAGTGCCGTCGCGGTGACTGGAGCTTCGACCTGCAAGTTACCGTTATTAAGCCATACCTGAATTTGGTCCTTAAGTTTTACGCAGTCCGCAGTGTTGTGGTTCCACAGGTTATGGAACTTGCAGTATTTCTTTCCTTTCAACTGCTCTGGCCGCGGAAACGGCCCAAAATCAGTTTTTACCATCTTCGCAGCAATCATTTCGTCGAGAATCTCGTGCGCTTTGTTGGCATCGTAGGTATATGCCGTGAACTCCGGCTTAGTGAAAGCCATTGACTTGAGCTTAACAGGCTCCTTGGACATCTTCAACTGTTTCAAAGACGAGCTTTTCTTCCCAGTCAGTTCATAGGCAGCTATATCATTGTCCTCTTCCTCTTCATCGTCCTGGCTCATCTCTGGCGTACCGCGGTGATAATAAGGGTCGTAAGTGGTCGGCTGGTAGCTCAGGGCCGCTACCGTACGGTGTTTACCGGGCACATACGTTCCTTTAGAAGCGTTCTTCCTTGCATCTGTTTCTCGAAGGAGATGCTCAAAACTGCCTACTTCTGTGATGAGTTCCCCCATCGACTGTATCATGCTGCCATGCTGCTTCTTTCTTTGCCGGGGTTCCAAGCCTTTAACCGCCAACTTGACCAACTCCTTCTCGGGCAGAATGACTTTCAGTTTGGCTTTCTGGATTTGAAAGCGCTGAAGATAAGAGACTGCTGATTCTGCGGGCTGTCGGGCCATCTGAGTAAGAGAGGCCAGATCTACCTCAGGCTTGATATTCCCAAAAGTTGCCCGGAAAAGTAGTTCCATCGCCGGCCAATCCGCCACTGTCCCTGGCCTAAGTTTAGAGAACCATCTGAAGGCAGCGCCGGATAAGGAGGTACCAAAGATCCTGCACTTGAGGACGTCATCGTTCTGATATTGGCCGCATTGCACCCTAAATCTGGCCAGATGAGTGGCCGCATCTTCCGTGTCTTCCCCTGAAAAAGTAGTAAAAATAATGTTCTTATAACCTCGAGGGAAAGGTGCGAGCATGATGTTTGGCGGGAAAGGTCCTTCGTACACTCCATCTGGCTGGGCCCTAGGGTTTGCCATTCTGATCATCTCCTCTACCTCGTCCCGTCTCACGTAATCCGGACCTGGAGGTGGAGGGGGTATCACCAAAGCTCGATGAGCAGTTTGTTCAGGGGCTACCTGGTTTACTACTGTTGATCCTTCCCCGCCATGTACAGTGCGGGTAGCCGTTTTTGGCGGGAGAGTCATTGCAGGAATAATTTCTTCCTTTGATAGAGCGGTTATCTTGATCGGAGTGCCAGTTTGGTCGAGCGCATAATAGCTTCCTGGCAATTCTTGATATGTTATTTCCGCCCCATCACTGTCATACTGGACAAAAGTCGTAGGCTCTGACGCAGCTCCTATACCTTTCGAGGCTTGATACTTCCTGGCGGCCTGTCCACCTGATGAAGCAACCTTTTCCTTACTGCCAGGAATAACCAAGGCCTGCTCCTTGTTCTTCGATGGGGTAGCAGCAGCCATCGTCGACGAAGAACCGACGTTCTGATTGGCCTTGTCGCGCTGATTTGGTGGCACGTACTTGCCTGAACCGGACGACTGGCCAAGAGAGCCAAGGATGGTATTAGGGTCTCCTAAAGCTGTGTGCATCACCTCCTTCGCATGGTTCAATTCAGCTCTCTGCATAGCCACTTCAGTTGCCAAGTTGGCCCCCTCCTTGCGGAGATCAGCAATGTTCGATGTGGTTTGCTTGGAATGATCCGCTATAGCATTCAGAATTGTCCTATGACGCTCATCTTGTGCGGCAGCGATAGTTATAGCCTGCGCTTTCAAGGCGCTCTCTGTCTGTGTGACCTGCTGCCTGGTATTCTCCGCATAAAGAGTCATGCGCTGTTCAAACTCGCGGAGGAGTTTTTCTGATTTCGCGGTTTCTCTGGCTAGATCCGCATCCATCTTCTTGCGATGGTTATCGACATTCTCCATAAGGATCGCGATAGTCTCATCGACGGTTGCTCCTTCCGGGATAGGCTTCGAAACGAAAGCCTCTCCCTCTTCCACTACAGCGTTGACAGTGGAGGGACTAACAGGCTCGCTAGCCTGATTAGTGTTGACGCTCTGACCTTCAGTTGCGGCCAAGTGATTCTCACCTTGCGAAGTTGACATACTGGATGATTGAGCCTGCAGAGAGAATCGTTGCGTTACTTGTTCCTCAGATAGACCACGACAGTCCGCACGAGAATGCGATCTGTAGCTGGAGGTCTTATGCTTTGGGCAGCTAGCGTAGCCTTTTTGGTAAGGGTTATTGCTAGATTTCCCAATGGTTGCGTTCAGAAAGAAACCCTAGTTTGTGGTCCCACTGGGCGTGCCAAAATGTTTGGCTCCAAAACCAGCTGGTGTGCAAACAGTCTCTTTTGGGCGAGTGGTTGCGCAGGCGTGCCAGCACCGCGGGGTGCAGTCGTTGGGGTAGTCCCGTGACCTGACTTCTTCTTCAAGCGCTGTGGACAAGGAGAGCACCAACCTCGTCACAGGGTTCTTTTCTTGCCTTCCGGAAAAGGACTTCTTGCCTTACGCGGGTAAGGGCTTTGGTTGTGGTCTCTTTGCGTTCACCGAATCGATACTCAACGTTGAAAGGCTGAGCAGAGCAATCACTGGGAAGTTTGAGAGAAGCACGGGTTTGCTAAAGCGTGACTTTAGCTTCGCTGGGTGCGAGGGCGTTACCCTTGCTTCGCTGGAAGTAACAGTGGCGGTTGTGCTCGCAGTCGGCTCCTGGGGAGACTGGGACTGGAAGTACGGTCGCCGGGTTGAACTGGTGAGGCTGACAGTCGGCTCGCGAGGAGACTAGGACTGGCGGGCTGTCACCGGGTTTCAACAAGGTTGAGGGTTTGCTCCGGGGAGGCTTTGTAATCGCTGGGATTGATTGATTAGAGAGACCTCTTTTTGTATTGTCTTTAGCCTCTATATATAGGCTATTGCAGATTCATTGTCCAAATAGGAATGAAATACTATATTTTAGGCCACAGTTATTGGCCTTGAATCAAATCAAAACTCTTAATAGTTTTGATATTATCGTAAGCGATAATTAATAATTATCCTCCTCTATCGCCGCTAGAATGTAGGTAAGTATCGGCCAGAGAAACATTTTGCCTCTTAGAATCCTAGACGTGATCGCTGGATGCGAGCAGTAGGATACGCACGTATTAATTGCAAATATATCTTCACGCCCTTCTGAGCGCTCAAATCTTCATGCAATTAATGATGATATCTCCTTATGAGACACGGGATAAGCAGCATCACGACCCAAGTCCATGTAATCCCATTTTGGGCCGCAAGTATCGGCCCACTGGCTCAGACCCACTAAAGGATTTTGCCAAACTTACTTTTGGGCTCAAACAAAGGTATTGAGGACGATTTGTAATAGGTCTTATATTAATTCCAATTAGTCTTATATTAATCGTTGACATGATAAGCACATACACTTTGGTCGGTTGTCCAAAAATGGGTAGCAAAGTCAATTGAGACACTTCGACAGTTCGACCTCACAACACATTGAAACAAACCGAAACGGGAAACCGCGGTTGGGTTTGTCATATATTCACCGAACAAACTCAAGCCCATACAAGAAATGAATTGTTTATATTAATCGAAGTGCAAGCCCAATGTCAAAGGAGACCGACCATTCAAACCCTCTAAGTGGCCCGTCCAAAAGCCTGATCTCAAGAATGTCATCCTTTTTCAGTTATGCTTAGAGATCCGATTTGACCTCCACCGTGAGGGGAGGTGAAACCTTGCTGTAATTTTGAAAAAGAGATCATGCAATGGTGTGGGAGAGCCGAGAATTTTTTCTATCCTCCTGTCAAACCATGTCATCAGTCTGACATGGTTTGACGCCCCACTAGAAATCTGACATGTATTCATAG